>NC_134841.1:17361391-17683891 GCF_965363235.1 Mytilus galloprovincialis | reverse complement strand
GTATTAAATTATAATCCTGGTACCTTTGACAACTATTAAGACAGATATTAATTGAACAAAGAACAAAAACAAAAAGTGAGCTTATTCATATGCGGATCTAGGATATATTTTAAAAAGGGGGTACGCGGGGGCACCAAACTACATGTATAAAGGTATGACTAGAATTGTACCCTTTATAAGGAGGTGACTGTGGAAAAAAAGACATGTCAGGAGGCATTGTAAGCTGATGTGTGTAATTTGTAAATTATCTGAAAAAGCTCATTTCTTGTTTACTTCATAATTATTTCAAACATTTTAATAGACGTCACTAAACTTTTAACTTATAATTTTTGCTTTTGTCAAAGTCTTGTTCATCTATTTTCAACACGGACCAGAAAAATGAAACTTGGAGTTTAAAGGCCCTGTGGTAACCTTTAATTTCAGAAGCGAATTTAGGGGGGATAGGAACTTTATCGGGACTCCGGGATCGGAAGATTATAAGCTCGTGATTTCGGGATGTCGGGATTTACTTTATTTAAATTCGGAACCTCGTGATTTCGTGTTTTTAAACCCGGGATCAGGACCCCTCCCTCCTACTTCACTTTTTTTTCAATTTATGTTTGTAAACCACTGTTACAAACACTCATTCAAACCAATACAAACTTAGTATGCAACTTTCATTTCGGATATTTCAAGACCTTTCAAACCAGTTCAAATTGGAAAAGAGATAAAAGAGGAAATATCTTTTCTTAAACTTTCCTTTACCAACAAAGGTCTCGATGACGTCAACTTTGGCGATATCCTACATCATTAATTAGAGCAATCGGAAATACACCCCGTTTTTTAAAGATAAGTCATTTCTTATAACTTTATCAAACAAATTGCAACTCAAATTTTCAATTACAAACACGTTTTGCAGGATCTCAATATTGACGACTTCAAGTGTAAACCCCCTGATTGTACCTGTGCTAGTTTCCAATTCGCATATAATCCAGCTGCCCACCTTTAATTATTACCTTAACATATGGCACGCCGTTTTTATATTTATTCAAATTTGAAGATATCTTATTTATTTAACAAGATATCTTATTAAGTATTAAGATATCTTTAATTTTTATAAGATATCTTATTTAATTTGAAAGTAAATAAGATATTTCTATTAGTTTATAAGATATCTCTATAGGTTAATCAGATATCTCTATTAATTAATAAGATATCTTATAAAGTATATAAGATATCTTACTTCTTTATAAAGATATCTTTTAAATACATACTTTATAAGATATCTTATTAATTAATAGAGATATCTTATAAACTAATAGAGATATCTTATTAATTAATAGAGATGTCTTATAAACTAATAGAGATATTTTTATAACCAATTAAATAAGATATCTCTATAAGTTAATAAGATATCTCTAAAAGTTTATAAGATATCTCTATTAGTTTATAAGATATCTCTATAAGTTGATAAGATATCTATATAAGTTAATAAGATATTTTCTAAAGTTTATAAGATATCTCTATTAGTTTATAAGATATCTCTATTATTTTATAAGATATCTCTATAAGTTAATAAGATATCTCTATTAATTAATAAGATATCTTATAAAGTATATAAGATATCTTACTTCTTTATAAAGATATCTGTTAAATACATACTTTATCAGATATCTTATTAATTAATAGAGATATCTTATAAACTAATAGAGATATCTTATTAATTAATAGAGATATCTTATAAGCTAATAGAGATATCTTATTAACTTATGGAGATATCTTATTAAGTAAATAAGATATCTCTATTATAAACTATTTAAAAGATATCTTATATAGTTAATAAGATATCTTATAAATTAATAGAGATATCTGATATTTTAAATAAGATATCTTATATATTTAATAAGATATCTTTATAAACATTTAAATAAGATATCTTATTTAATATATAAGATATCTTATTTAATATATAAGATATCTTATTTAATATATAAGATATCTTATTTAATAAATCAGATATCTCAATTATGATATAAGATATCTCTAAAAGTTTATAAGATATCTCAATTAGTTTATAAGATATCTTATTTAACTAAATAAGATATCTCGAAATTGAATAAATATAATAACGGCGTGCCATATTAACATAGTCAATATTACTTCCCTGCGAAATATACAGTATATGTTATCCAAAGGTCCGAAATATCGTAAGCTTAAAATACTGATAGATTCAGTCGAGGATTATGCCAAGCAAAAGGTTAAATATGAGAAAGTATACGTCGATCCTCTTTCCGAATGAATTATGGTGTGAGGTTGTTAATAAAAATCAGAATTAAGAAACACCATGGGTTGATCAATATGCATGCGACTTCAATCTTTAACGACCCAAATGTTGCAAAACACTTGTCCTATATTAATGACCAATATGTTGTTGACCCCGCAGATAACGCCCCAAACAACATCGTGTGTGTGTGTGGTAATCTCATTACATAAAATGCTTGTTAAATGAATCAGGTATTGACACTTCACTTGGAAACTTAAAATATATTCCCACGACACTTAACAAAGAGTAAAGCCTGGATAATCATTTATATTACGGATTACAAATGTGTCGAGTTTTGTGATTGGATAACAGCTAGGAGATGTCAGTATATATTCAGGAAACTGCGAGGGTATATACGACATGTTTTGCCCCAATTGGCACCCCAAAAAATTTTAATTAGAAATATAAAAAAAGATGGCGGATTAGTTTACGGTTCAGCGATAAACATGTCAATTACATTGTAATAAATAAAAATATTAGTTATATTTATGCATCAGCTACTTCAGATAAAAAAAAAAAAAAAAAACATTTCTAAAAAAAATAACAAAACTAATAATTTCCGTTTATGCGCACTCATAATATCGTCTGCAAAACAAAACAAACACAGACGGCAAAACAAGATCAAACAAGGCAACATGAAGCGGTTTGTTTCTCATTCTGAAGAAGATGTTATTGCAAAAAAACAGAATTTGGTTCCTCTAAACACAGTCAAGGCAAATAAGGGTGCAGCAAATTTACTTCGCTCATATTTACGTGAAAAAAACATGGACACAAACTTTGAAAGCTTTGAAATTCACAGACTTGCTGAAATACTTTCTCATTTTTATATGGATGCCCGCACAAAAGAAGGGGAAATGTACAAATCTACCACTTTGATTAATACAAGGCATGCATAAAATCGATATCTGAAAAGTCCACCCTTCTTGAAAAAAAATTTGATTTAATCAAAAACACGGAGTTAACAGATGCAAATGAGTGTTTCAAAACAGCCAAAGCAGAAATAAAATCAGTTGGGAAAGAGGACATTGTTCACTACCCTGAAACAGAATCTGAGGATCTTACCAAGCTATATAATAGCATTTATTTGGACCCGAGTACACCATTTGGCCTAGCAAACCGTGTTCAAATGAACATTCGTTTATATTTTTGCCGCAGAGGAAATGAAAATATGGAATCTATGACAAAGAAACGGTCGTTGTCAAAACTTACGCAAATACTGGCCGAAAATATATTCTTAAAAAGGTAGATGAAATGACAAACAATCAGAGAGAATCCGATCATGAGAAAGTGTCTGGGAATATGCCTGAAGATCCTGAAATGCCTGAATATTGTCCGGTGAAAAATTTTGAAACCTACCTTTCAAAGTTGAATCCAGATTCTGATAGACTTTGGCAATATCCAAAAGAAAGTTTCAACTCTAGTGATGAATGCTGGTATACAAAACGTCCTATAGGAAAAGACACATTATCATATTTCTTGTCGACACTTAGTAATAAAGTAGGCCTGTCCACAACATACACCAATCACTAGAGATTAGAGCGACAGGCGCAACCATTCTCGGCAGAAATTGTTCAATGGCACAGATAATGTCCGTGACAGGCCATAAATCCGCATCCTCTGTTGCCGTATACCAACGTGTTTCAAACAGAGAAAAACAAGTAATGGGTGAAATTATCACAAACTCTGTTCGTGGCCAACAACCTTCTACCCTTTCAGATATGCCAGCTACAAACACTGCAGCACTCATGCCGGTGTCAACTACATCAAACGAACTTGTTTCAACTTCAACAACTTTCCCTATAATTCAAGACCTTGAATGTGTCAAAGTCAATGACTTGTTCTGTGAATATCACGCACTAACTACAGTCAGCAACACTAGACCGGCTTTTCTACAAGCTCCAATGATCCATGGATGACAAGCTCCAATGATCCATGGATGCACAATAACAAACTTGAACATTACCATCAACAAAAGTTAAATTTTTGCGCCCGGAAAACTTTTCTGACGTTGGGTTCTAAAGGGATTTTACAGTGTTATAGATAATTAAAACTGTTACTTCGATTCATTTAAAAGCTTCTATTTACGTTTACAATTTGTTGTTGATAATATACAATATGTTATACAATTTGCGAGCTCCTAAAATTCTGTATTTAATTATTTATTATAGTTTCCCCCTTTCTCCAAATACACTACATTATGTCACGTGACGTAATTCACATAACAGTAAAAGAATTTCAGAGGCTCCAACAGGGTATACAACGATGGGTATTCTACAATGATATGGTTTTTATTCAAAATAACGCTATTTGAAGAGCAAATACCAAATATATGACTGAATCTTTTTTTTTATCAAGAACAATGTATACTTTAACCAGAAAAAAACGTTTTACGTATCGTAAGCGCAAATATATAAGGTTGGGTTTATAAATATTTCATGTGGTCAAAGTACATAACTGAGGCCCCTCATGGGGGGTCCTAGTAATCACATAATCACCATTTTTTTGCCAATATAATCACATAATCATTAAATATTTGCTTATCTTTAGTAATCAAATAATCATAAACTAAAAATACAGTCCTAGGTAATCAAATAATCATGAAATATTTGGCTTAATAATCAAATAATCATTAAAAAAAAACGGCAAAGTAATCACATAATCAAAAACCCCATGAGGGCCCACATAACTGTAAGAAAAACGAGGCCCCTCATGGGGGGTCCTAGTAATCACATAATCACCATTTTTTTGCCAATATAATCACATAATCATTAAATATTTGCTTATCTTTAGTAATCAAATAATCATAAACTAAAAATACAGTCCTAGGTAATCAAATAATCATGAAATATTTGGCTTAATAATCAAATAATCATTAAAAAAACGGCCAAGTAATCACATAATCAAAAACCCCATGAGGGCCCTCAAAAACTACTTGTTCTCACACAGTAAATCATCGAGATACACACAAAAAAATGAACTGAAGAGGAGTACACGAACTTGTATTGTATGTCTGTAATTCAACAATTTAAAGTATTACTTGAAAATGCATGAAAGGGTAATCCGTAATAAATTTATTATTCAGGTTGCAGACAGGGTATATAATGTGACATTCCCGGCTTAGGCTTTATATTCTTTTCGCCTCCGGCTCAGGAAATATAAAGCCTAAGCCGGGAATGTCACATTATATACCCTGTCTGCGACCTGAATAACATGATATAATCTTACTTTCTATACAATCTTGGAATATGATTGGTTAAAAGCGTCCGCGTGAAGACCGTGTATATTTTATTTTAGGTTAGTAAGGAGGCGGGGCTTATTTCATACACGGTTAGTAGTGGTGTTACGTCCCTTTATATTCCATATTATGTTAGAAGAGAGGCGGCGCTTATTTCATACACGTTCAGTAATAGTGTTACGTCCCTTTATAAAAACAAAACGGTACTGAAAGATTTCAACAGACGAGGAAAGTGATGATAAAGATTGAAATAAATTCATAAAACACATTTAAACCTAACAAGTTGTTATTGTTGGCTTCTGTTTTTGTATGACCAATGGAAAAAGTTTCTTAATGGTAACAGTATTGAAGACTTGCTCCTTTTGATTGGTCACTAGTCTAAATTTCACACGTTAAGATAGTCGGTAAGATAAATTCGTTACATAGTGTGCTAGTGACGTAATACGGTTTATATTGGATCAGTAAATTCCATATGAGGATTCGAGCGTCGCACTCGCCCCATATGGAATTAACTGACCCCATATATACTGGTCACTAGCACACTATGTAACTAATAAGGTATATTCTATGTTTCTTTGGAATTTCAACCAAAGATGAAGTACTGGATCTTCCATCACTGTATTGGATACCTCAACTACATAAGTGTCCTTACAATCAACGGTATATTGCTGGGTCTTCAATGTGCTCCACGAAACTTGTTCAGAATTATTAAGAACTTTATCAGCAATCAAAGCCGGGCTTCAACATTATTGTGAAACTACCTATTCTAGAGGTGGCGTGAATCGGATGTGGATACTGAAAAATTCCAAAGATCTTTCCGTGATTGATAACATTTATGTAACGTTTCGAGGACGTTTTTTGCATAAAACCGTCGGCAGTCCAATGGTTACTAATTGTGTCTCTCTTCTGGCCGACTTGTTCCTTTATTCTTATGAGGCTAAATTCATACTTGAACTACTTTGGAAGAAAATAAAAAAGTTAGCAATATCCTTTAACTTTACTTTCCACTATATAGACGATGTTCATCGAACTAGAGACAACGGATACAACAGATACAGTTTCTGCCTCATATCTTGAATTACATCTAAATATTGTCAATGAGGGTCGGTTGAAAACAGAATTTTACGACAAAAGAGATGATTTCAGCTTCCGAATTGCGAACTTTCCATTTCTATGTAGCAATATTCCAGCAGCGTCTGAATACGGAGTATATATCGCCCAATTGATACGATATTCCCGGCCTTGTATTCCCTATCATAATTTCCTTGATAAAAAATTGCTGCCCACAAGGAAGCTATTAGACCAAGAGTTCCAAATGGTGAAGTTGAATTCATCTCTTCGTACATTTTACGAACGCCATCACGAGTTGGTTGACCATTATTCGTTTCACAGATGATATCGGACATGTTCCTTATTTCGTAACTACAATCCCGTTCCCCTTTCACGAATGTTACCTACCGAGTAAGACTATTTACCGGGTTAGTACAAACATGAGCAACACGAAAGGTGCCACAAGGGAGTCAAGATCTGCTTACCCTTCTGGAGCACTTGAGATCACCTCCAGTTGTTGGTGGGGGTTCGTGTTGCTTAGTCTTTAGTTTTCTATGTTGTGACTTGTGTACTATTATTTGTCTGTTTGTCTATTTCTTAAGCCATGGCGTTGTCAGTTTTTTTATCTATAAGTTTGATTGTCGCTCTGGTAACTTTCGCCCCTCTTTTATCAGAAATTGCTGTCGGGATAATATCATTCATTATACCAATTCATCAGTATGATCGTACCCTAACTAGTCCTCGAAATACCTTATGTGGAATTGTTGGAACTGGATAATTTAGGACTGCTGCATGAATTTGAACAGGATATTTGTTGGGAAATCAAATCGAAGCTGTTAATGACATATCTTTTTTCGCAGCAATGGTTTCTGAGCTTTAAGTTTCGCTACGTTGAGCATTTAAAATGCTTTAAAAACTTGTGGTCAGGATTAGTTTAAACAAGATGTGTTTGGATAAATCATCACAAAACGATTTAGAACAAATGAAATGAATAAAATCTCAGATTTAGTGTGTATTCCGTATTTGTTTTCTCTCAATCGATTTATAACTTTCGAACAGCGGTAAACTACTGTTGCCTTTATTAAAGGATTCAGAAACAAGCAAATTATTTTTGCTCTTTCAAATCAGTCTATAATACACTTATTGAACAATACATAATTAAAATACTTGCATGCTCTGTAAAAAATAAATGAATATGAAAAACGTGGAAAATACTATTTTGCCCATCTGAGAGTATCGTTGATCCCAAAAGCAAAATGTTGTCTGGGTTTTCTTTCATGTAAATTTAAAAATGTTATTCTTTAGTTTTCTATGCTGTGTCATGTGTACTATTGTTTGTTTATTTGTCTTTTTAATTTTAGCCATGGCGTTGTCGGTTTATTTCCGATTTATGAGTTTGACTGTCCCTTTGGTATCTTTCGTCCCTCTTTTTAATGTAAAAAGCAAATTATGTTGTGCAGTTTCCGATTACATAGTTTACTCAGATATTCAAACAAATGAATCAGTACTTTTTTTGTATTTTGTAAATAAGTTTAATTGTGTGATCATTAAATCATGATTCTGTAGCTTTAGTTACTATCGATACTATAAATTCTTGCACAAGTTGTGATTGAATTTTAGTCAAATTTTGTACAAATAACATGTACAAGCACTTTTTGTACACATTACAATTTGTATAAAGGCAAATGCAAATTATAATTTGTATTTTGTTTTGGTTCAAATAATATTTTTTACAATTTGTTTGTACAAATTATAATTCGTACAATATTATAACTTGTACACAACATATATATAAATATATATTTGAATAACTTTGTTATTATTGCAATCAACCAATAGCTACGTTCAGAAAGGTCGAAATAATTTCACTCACATATATTTATAAACTTGGAAACCACTTTGAAAACGTTATTGGTTGGAGGAATAGATCAAGTTCAGATTAAGATGATCAATTTTTTAAGAGTCAACTATAAACTCTCAATTTCAAACTGTAAACATTTATCTAACATGTGTACTATACCCATTCCAGGATTTAGGCCTGGTTAACTTATTCATAAAACAACTTGGCTAAGAATGTAAAATACCTGACGCCTAAGTATGATCGGTTTCTGCACACACAAAACTATTAATAGATTGGCTTTATTCTAACTGTAGGAAACCCGCACAAAATCTATCGGAGTTAATTACCCAGTAAGGATTACGATAGACTCAGTGCATTGTGAAATCAAACTTGATGGAATTTTAAATGAAGTGATAAATGCCAAACAGGAGGTTTTTGATGCTCTGAAGAAATTTGCTCACACAAGACGCTGTAAAGCTAATGCTGCAATTTACAAAGAACAGGTTCAATGGTACTTCAAGGTAAAGAATGAAAAATAAACAAAGCATTGCAAAAATATTGACCTATTGAGATTGGTTACAAATATATACTTTTGTTTGATAAGATTTTGTGGAAATGTAGTGTAAAGAGTAGAAAAGTCAACACCGTCAACAGAATTAAAAGGACCTTCAAGCATAGTAGATATAAACATTTTCATATATATTCATATATATAAATAGAAAGCCAACTCGTACACTCGGATTTTCTAGGTCTGTTTGATTTCATGTTAGATGTCAGACCACCAATTACTCACTCAAATTTAGAAAAAATAAAAGTAGTCTTACTTTGACACAAATAGTGCTTTTGATGTATTTGTTTACTTATACTAATCAACAAATTTGAAAAAATTAAACTGTTGGTGAATGAATATATTTAGACCATTTTAAGCCAAAATCTACTGATCAATGAGTTTGCATTAAAAATTAAGTATTAATGCGCTCCTTTGTTGACTGATTAAAGATTTCCCGAAACCAAGGGTTATTTTTGGAGTACCTCTATTCAAGAAGTCAGGGGTTTTTTCTAAGAAGGTTTTATAGTGTGTTGAACATTAGCATGTGGAAAGCTGATACTTTTCATTTCAATTCATAGGATACCTGGTTTCTATGACGTTGCACTTAAGGTAAAATATTTAGAAGGCTGTGAAAATTGCAAAATTTGATTGAACAGATAGGGATTTTAAATTGGTGGTCTGACACCTATTATATGTTGAAACAATATGTTAATAAACCGTTTTTCCCGGTATAAGAATTAGTTTTAGTAGATCGAATTAGCCAACTAAATGGTTTACCCTTGTTTCACTTCCAATTTTGACATTCTTTTCCTTTTAAGGGGGCTCCCGGGTATAAATCTTTTTTTTTTTCTAATATAGAATTTCGCTATATATTTTTTTTATAAATGAACTTAATGAAAAATGAAATAAAAAAATGGGGTCACCGTTCTTTTGAGCTCACAAACTGCCTCCGGAAGAAGCATACATTTTTGTTAATGTCCATTTTTTCTGTTGAACTAATAGGAGAAATAGAGGTAATATCGAAATAAAAAAATAACTTAATTACAGAAATCGCTTAAATCTTACAATTATTTAGTTTATGTACAGCTTATTTGAAAACAATAATAAAAAAAATATAGGTCACCTATGAGTTAAAAAAGATATTTAAAATTTAATGCCAAAAAATGGCATTTTTGCATCAGAGGGAGATCATTTTGAGCTTTTTCAATGATATAAACATTCTAAAAGTCATCTGGGGCCAAACCGAATCGATTTTTTTATTGATTTGTGCACCATATTATAAAGTAATAACTAATAGTGTTATAAATAAAATTTGTAATGAAAAAAAAGGTTTTAATGTTTTGCTGAAATTTTTGTACCCGCGAGCCTCCTTAATAACGAAACTCGGCCTGGTCATGCATAACCCATCTCTAGATAAGGGGTTTCAATTGAAATTCACATGAATACGATTTAATAAGCTTGCCAGCGAATTATTCATTAGCGATGTTTATTTGCTTATTTTGACAAAACTGAACCAAACTGACTGCTACGCGTAACGAAAATTATATTGCATTATTTCACATACGTTAATGTTTGAACAAACCATTTATATTTTAGTTTTTTCTATAGTTTGTTGCCAATGTCCCTTTACAAAAAACTGCCATAGATTTGGGATGGTATGATGTCATATTTACTATAGAATTATACACTATAAGGAATTTTGCGTAGATCTGGAACCCGCCATGGATGTTAGTCCTACATACTTGTTCTATTTTCTCATACTGTAATTTTGCATCCAGTCCAGTTGTTTAACTTTTATTTGCATTTTAATCAGTCCATATAATAAATGCACTTTAAATATATTACTTTATAAGTTGTGTAATTTCAAGTTAAAGTTTCTATTCATTTTAGGATTTAAATGATGTTGGATTACCAGTGCTCTATGAATATCCTGAACTCCTAAACATGTCTCTGGAAATGGCTCACCTCGGAAAGTCAGGTCTGACAGAAGTGGAATTCGCAGACGATGACGGAGAAAAATATATCATTGTGCTAATGGACATGATAGAGTACGAGAAAAAAGATAGAACAAATAAAGTAGATGTGTTGAGGAGGGAAAAAGTACTAGGTTTGTGTTTAAGAATCTACTTATCAAATCTTTGTTCCAGATGAAAGAATATAGATGTCAAATAAATTAACGTAAGCTTTTTTCAAGTATTTACTGAATAAGGGGAAGTTGTAATTTTTTGTTTGGTTTTAGAAAATAAGTCACTTTAATGAGTTTTGATGTATGTATTTAAACGTTTGTCGCTTCTTGTGTCTCAACTACATCTTATGATAGAAAGAAGGTCAATTAAAGGATGAAACTAAATAACTGAATAGAAAGAAAAAAGCATGTAAATAAATAAAAAAAATATTGGATAGTAAACAAAGAAATAAAACGTACTTTGTTGTATGGGTTCCGGACTTATTGATGTATACTTACACATATTATTCAAATATTAATAATGACATAGAAATCCCTTTCAATGATGGCATATAGCTCAAAAAGGCATGTCCTGCAAGTTTGGAAAAAGAAATGAATAGTAAAACTCCGATGTTCAATACTGACCAGGCTAATATATTATAACTGCAGTTTACAGAAACTAATTCGGATATCATAATCGTTGTAAATATATGCGTACATTTAATAACTATTTTTAGTTGAGAATTGTTTTGAACCTCCGCCGGAGTGGGACCATCAGAAATCAAATGTTATGGTTGTAACTCTGTTGGACACATCACCAGAATATAAAATTGTCAAACAAAAGTTTCTTGATTCTGTATTCAAGGATATACATGAGTGGGCAAACCAGTTAAATAAACAAAAAATCAAAGTAACACAGGTAATGTAAATGTATTACGATGATACAAGTACAAAAATTATATTTTAGTTAAAGACGATAAAGTAAAGTAAAAAATTAACAAACAATAAACAGTTTAGATATTCGTCACTAATTCAAATCACCGCTTTTCTTATCTTGCCTTTACTTTAAACAAAATATTTTGATCCAAAACAATAAGGTAGCAAACAGAAGAACGTATATATGAAAATAAGAAGATGTGATTTTAGTGCCAATGGGACAATTCTCCACAATAGACCCAATAACCAGTAATAAACAACCACAGAGTTACAGGTGCCTCATTTTGGATAGGCACACACAGAATAGGTTTAACTAGTTTGCTGGCGTCGAACCCTTCCCATAACCTGGGATATAGTGTAACAGTACAACATTAGAACAAACTAAAGAATCACTTGGAAAGTGCTTAATTCATCAGATGGATACAAAGCTAAATACCTCTAACAAAAAACCTGAGTGAACGTGATAGGGTGCTTATACATCCCAACACAAAAAAAGACATTTAAGTACAGATCTGAGAGTACTCGCAGTTACTAACAGCTAGTTCAAAGCCAATAACAACTGATATACAATCCTGCCTTTCAGACTAAAATATCAATCATTACACATCCAGAATTCAATGGATTCAGTGTAAAGACATTATTCGCAGTGAGAGAAAACAGGACATTGTGCAATGCCAAAATATAGGTATCGGCAGATTGTAGAGCCAGGAATGTACACAAAGTCTTAAATACACGAATTTTTTTATTAGTTGTTAGTGGCTGTGAACTATCTGTCAGTAACTGCAAGTACTCTCAGATCAGTACTTAGTGTATTTTTGTTGTTAGAATATGCAAGTACCCGACCACGTCCTCTCTGTGTTTTTGTAAGATGTATCCATCGGATGAGTTAAGCCTTTTTCAATTGACCTTTTTAATTCGTTTTTATGTTGTACTGTTATGTTTGGCCTTTTTAACTTTTTTTGGATTCGAGCGTCACTGATGAGTCTTTTGTAGACGAAACGCGCGTCTGGCGTATATACTAAATTTAGTCCTGGTATCTATGATGAGTTTATTTACACAAATGTCCCAGGTTAAGGAGGTTAGGATCCCACTAACATGTTTAACCCAGTCACATCCTGTATGTATGTGCCTGTCCAAATTCAGGAGCCTTTAATTCAGTGGTTGTCGTTTGTTGATGTGTTACATATTTGTATATCGGTCATTGTTTGAACCTTAATATGGTTGTTTGTTTTCTAGTTTGTATTTCATATTTGTTGTTTCGGTGCCTATCATAGCATGCTATGCGGTATGAGCTTTACTCATTATTGAAGGCTGTACGGTTACCTATAGTTGTTAATTTCTGTGTCATTTGGTCTCTTATGGAGAGTTGTCTCATAAGCAATCATTCAGTCGTTGCCACTGCTGGTGGACGTTTCGTCCTCGAGGGTATCACCAGCCCAGTAGTCAACATTTCGGTGTTGACATAAATATCAATCATGTGGTCATTTTTATAAATTTTCTGTTTACAAAACTTTGAATTTTTCGAAAAACTAAGGATTTTTTTTATTCCAAGCATATATTACCTTAGCCGTATTTGGCACAAATTTTTGGAATTTTCGATCCTCAATGCTCTTCAACTTTGTACTTGTTTGGCTTTATAAATATTTCGATTTGAGCGTCACTGATGAGTCTTATGCAGACGAAACGCACGTCTGGTGTACCAAATTATAATCCTGGTACTTTTGATAACTATTTAAACCACTGGGTCGATGCCACTGCTGGTGGACGTTTCGTCCCCCAAAGGTATCACCAGCCCAGGAGTCAACATTTCGGTGTTGGCATGAATATCAATCATGTGGTCATTTTTATAAATTTCCTGTTTACAAAACTTTGAATTTTTCGAAAAATTAAGGATTTTTTTATTCCAGGCATAGATTACCTTAGCCGTATTTGGCACAACTTTTTGGAATTTTGGATCCTCAATGCTCTTCAACTTTGTACTTGTTTGGCTTTATAAGTATTTCGATTTGAGCGTCACTGATGAGTCTTATGTAGACGAAACGCCCGTCTGGCGTACTAAATTATAATCCTGGTACTTTTGATAACTATACAACATATTTTTCTTTGTATATGCAAATAAAAATAATGTTTAGATTTTAATTTACTGATATCAAAATTATTATCAAAACCAATAAAAAAAACAATATCCAAAGATCTATTAATAGTGTTAAATTGGTATCTTGAAGGATTAATTCATTTAAAGAATCGATCAGTTTACCCGGATCGTATTTTAATTTGCTGATCGGTAACAACATCTACCATAGATATTAGGATGTGATATCAAGTTAAAAATCATTTTCTACAGGCCAAACGTAATCTTTAAATCAATGGTAAAATTTGGTAAAGGTTTTGAGTAATTTGTGGTTAAAAATATATCTGACTTAAAAAAAATATACAGTAATACATAGATTACATTTATTGAAACTCCCTAAATTCACAGCAGATACTGGTATAGCGAACGAGTTGTGATATTTAAGCACCGTAAGATGGTTCTAAAGGAACACCGCCGTCAAAATAAGGAAAGTTATCAATAGCGATTGAAAATCGTTATTAGCGAATTAAATGTCGCTGATTTCAGTGCAGTGCTTTCGTCTAAAACTGATATGTATATAAATTCAGGACAGTAATCACATTTATAATAAGTATAGTTTAGCTTAGCGATAAAAAAAAAAAAGCTGGGTATCAAATAACAAAATAGTAATGATTTTTTACTATGCTGTCCAAAATATAATAGCAACTTTTTACATACTCACATTATGTCAAGGGAAAACATGTATAATCAAAACATTAAGTAGATAAATAACAGAATTGAAAATATGTCAACAGTATACATGGTATATCTTACTTATATGAGGCTTTGTATAAAAAAAAATCAAGAATATCTGTCAAGGCAAGTAAAGAAGTGACAAACCTGAAATTGGGATACACGTTGTTACAAAAAGAGAACAGATCTTTTCTCAAACTTCCCTTTGCCAACAAAGGTCTCGATGAGGTTAACTTACGCAATATCCTTCATCATAAATAAGTTCAGTTGAAAAGACCTCCATATTTAAAAGATCACTCTGTACCAATCATTTCTTATACCTATACCAAACCAATTGCAACTAAACTTTTCAATTACAAACACGTTTTGCAGGATTTGAATATTGACGACTTCAAGTCTAAACCTCCTGACTGCTGCTGTGGCTGTGCTATTTTCCAATTCGCATATAAATAAAGGCAACAGTAGTATACCGCTGTTCAAACTCATAAATCCATGGACAAAAAACAAAATCGGGGTAACAAACTAAAACTGACGGAAACGCATAAATATAAGAGAACAACGACACAACACTACAATGTAACTAACACACACAGAAACGGACCAAGCATCAGACAAAATCCCACGAGAATAACAAATATAACATCAAAACCAAAAACATGAATTTGGGATAGACAAGTACCGTGACACGTCTTATCGCAATGTCAATTTACACTCAAAAATAAGAGAAAACAAACGACGCAACGTTAAATTGTAACACACACAGAAACGAACTATAATATAACAATGGCCATATTCCTGACTTGGTACAGGACATTTTTAAAGGAAAAAATGGTGGGTTGAACCTGGTTTTGTGGCATGCCAAACCTCGCACTTTAATGGCAATGTTAAATATAACATAGAAATGACAACATAATATTACAGGACTACAATCCAAATAAATAGAAAAACGTATTAGACAAAGAAACACATGATTAATGAATAACAAAAAGCATCAGGTTTAAAATTTAATACGCCAAAAACGCGCCTCGTCCACACAAGACTCACCAGTGACGCCCAGATATAAAAGATCGAAAGCGGAAAAAAAAGGTACAAAGTTGTACAGCACTGAAGATCAAAAGTTGAAAAAGGTTGTGTCAAATACGGTTGTCAACAACTTTACCGGTGACCTCAACGTTGTCAATAACACTTCCTTGCGAAATGTGTTATCCGAAGGTCCGAAATATCGTAAGCCTAACTCAGAAAACACAACTTAAAAATACTCAGGGATTCAGTCGATGATGACGACAGGCAATGGGCTAAACGCGAAAAAGAAGACACAGATACTCTTTCCAAATGGAAAAAGGCTGCGAGGTTGTTGATACAAATCAGATTTAAGAAACTGAATGTGTTTAACAATACCAATGCTATGTCAATATATAAAGACACAAACGTTATAAAACATTAGTTCTACCTCCATGACAAATATGTTGTTGTCCAAATGCTCCACAAAACCTCTTTCTAAGTTATTTATTTATCCCAGGAATAGATTGTCATTTTGGAATTTTGGGTCCTCAATGCTCTTCAACTTTGTACTTGGTTGGCTTTCTAACTATTTTGATCTGAGCTTCACTGATGAGTCTTATGTAGACGAAACGCGCGTATTGCGTATTAAATTATAATCCTGGTACCTTTGATAACAATTAACATCTATTTTATCAGCTATCAAAGCCTGGGCATCAAAATTATTGTGAAACTGCCTATTTTAGAGGTGGCGTGAATCAGATGTGGATACTAGAACATTCTCTGTAAGAGTACTAAGTTTATCGACAAGTTGTAGGTATCCCCATGGGAACTAATTGTGCCCCTTTAATAGCAGACTTGTTTTTGTACTGTTACGAATCACAGTTTATGACTAAACTCAGTAAAGACCCGTCGAAATTGCATTTAATTGATAAATTCAACAGCACTTACCGTTATCTTGATGATATTTTTTCGTTAAATAATTAAGAATTTTCTCAATATACTGCTGAAACTTACCCCAAGGAACTTACTTCAAATAAATCAAATTTATTCGGTAATAACTGTCCTTTCCTGGATTTAGATATTTCGGTTTTAAACGGGAAACTCCACACTAAAATTTACGACAAAAGAGACGATTTTTCGTTCCCTATTGTTAATTTTCAATTTTTAGATGGTGATGTTCCTTTGGCACCATCTTACGGTGTTTATATTTCACAACTTGTTCGCTATGCCCGTGTCTGTTGTGACGTTTTTGATTTTAACGAACGCAACCTATGTATTACTGGTAAATTATCAAACCAGGGATATCGTTACCATAAATTACTTAAAACCTTAACTAAATTTTTCCATAGATATAAAGATTTGGTTTTGAAGTTTGGTTGTACCTAAACTTGAAAACTTATTTCAAACGGGATAGCACATCCTTATTTTTACGGAAATGTTGTTGACCGTGCCAGGAAATTTAGAAATGATCCATGTACACTTGTCGCTCCTTTAAATAAACTTATTCTAAAAGGTTAACACTGTAATAAGATCATTGAATATTGTTTTTATTGGTATAAATATTGATTTTGTTATCAGTAAATTAAAAGCTAACTAAATATTACTAGTATGTTATATACATATACATATTCATGGATCTACAATCTGTCGATACCTGTAACTTGGCATTGCACAAGGTCATGTTTGTCTTTGGCTGTTTATGACGTCTTTACACTAAATCCATTGGATGTTGGATGTGTACGGATTGATAGTTTAGTCTTAGATGCATGATTTTTTTATTAGTTGTTAGTGGCTTTGAACTAGCTTTCAGATAACTGCGAGTACTCTCAGATCTGTTCATTGCGTCTTTTTGTGTCGGGATGTATAAGTACCCGGCCACGTCTACTTGTATTTTTGTCCATCTGATGAGTTAAGCCTTTTTCAACTGATTTTTATAGTTCGTTCTTATGTTGTACTGTTATACCACTGTCCCAGGTTAGGGGAGGGTTGGGATCCCGCTAACATGGATAACCCCGCCACATTATTTATGTATGTGCCTGTCCCAAGTCAGGAGCCTGTAATTCAGTGGTTGTCGTTTGTTTATGTGTTACATATTTGTTTTTCGTTCATTTTTTTTTACATAAATAAGGCCGTTAGTTTTCTCGTTTGAATTGTTTTACATTGTCTTATCGGGCCTATTATAGCTGACTATGCAGTATGGGCTTTGCTCATTGTTGAAGGCCGTACGGTGACCTATAGTTGTTAGTGTCATTTTGGTCTTTTGTGGATAGTTGTCTCATTGGCAATCATACCACATCTTCTTTTTTTATATACAATCTAGGACTCTTTCATCTTGCAATAGTACTAAAACATTTGACTTTTCTACACTATACACAAGTATTTCCCATTCCAAACTAAAAGACACATTGAAAGAGTTGGTATTGCTTTGTCTCATAAAAATGAATGGCAAACGTAGATACAAGTATCTTGTCTTGGGGAGGGATTAATCCTACTAGGTAAAGAATCACTCTGATTCAAACAAAAAATTCTCTGAAACTAACATTATCAAGATGCTTGATTTCTTGATTGACAACACATTTGTTACTTTTGGAGGACGTGCTTTTCAACAGACTGTCGGAATTCCAATGGGAACCAATTGTGCTCGACTTCTTGTTGACTTGTTTCTTTATTATTATGAGGCTGACTTCATTCATGAACTTCTTAGGAAGAAAGATAAGAAGTTAGAATTATCCTTTAACTTCACTTTCCGCTATATAGATGATGTTCTCTCACTATATAATTCAAACTTTGGTGACTATGTTGAACGAATCTATCCCTTAGAACTAGATGTAGAGGATACTACTGATACAGTTAAGTCTGCCTTATACATTGACTTACATCTAGAAAATTGACTATGAGGGTCGGTTAAAAACATAACTTTACGACAAAAGAAATGATTTTAGCTTCCCGATTATGAGTTTTCCATTTCTATGTAGAAACATTCCAGCAACGCCTGCATACGGAGTATATAACTCCCAATTGATACAATACTTCCGGGCTTGTATTTTCTATCATGATTTCCTTAAAAGGGGTTTGCTGCTCACAAGGAAACTATTAAACCAAGAGTTCCAAATTGTGAAGTTGAATTCATGCCTTCGTAAATTTTACGGATGCCATCACGAGTTGGTTGACCGTTATGGAATAACCGTTTCACAGATGATATCGGAAATGTTCCTTATGTCGCAACTGAAATCCCTTTCCCTTTTCACGAATGTGACGTACCGCATTTGTAATAACATAAGCAACACGACGGGTGCCACGTGTGGAGCAGGATCTGCTTTCCCTTCCGGAGCACTCGCAATAACCTTTAGTTTTTGATGGGGTGCGTGTTGCTTAGTCTTTGGTTTTCATTTTTTTGTCCTTGTGTACCATTGTTTGTCTGTTTTTCTTTTTCTTTTTTAGCCATGGCGTTGTCAGTTCATTTTCGATCTGTGAGTTTGGCTGTCCCTTTGGTATCTTTCGCCCCTCCTTTGTTAAAAGTTCCCAAATTAAGATCAAGAAGATATGATTTTTTGCTGTTAAGAAATTAAAAACACGATGGAAAATCAAACATGTTCAACTTTTTTAACAATATTGTTGTAATCAGTAGATCTACATAAATTGTGGGTATTATAATGATGGCTCAGTGTGTGTTTCAATATCACCATAAAGCAATATACGAGTTCTTCCGATGAACAACATAATAGTTTTCTCAAGGTGTAAAATTACCGAATATGAACTTCTGCCCCTAAATTGGTAATTTTAAGGAAATTTTGCCGTTTTTTGTAATTATCTTGAATATTATTATAGATAGAGATAAACTGTAAACAGCAATAATGTTCAGCAAAATAAGATCTACAAATAAGTCAACATTTTTTGGTAAATTTTTGTAATCTTTTACAAAATTGTTCTCCTCTGAAGCTACTTAGACACATTTAACCAAACTTGTCCACAATCATTATTAGGGTATCTAGTTCAAAAAATGTGTCCGATGACCCCGCTCAGGAACCAAGATAGCTTAAAATAGTTCATAGGGTAAAATGCAGTTTTTGGCTCATATCTCTGAAAGCAAAGCATTTAGAGAAAATCTGCTGTGAATAGAATTGTTCATTAGGCCAAGATCTATCTGTCCTGAAATTTTCAGACCAATCGGGTAACTTGTTGTTGGGCTGTTACCCTGAATTGGTAATTTTAAGAACATTTTACAGCTTTTGGTTATTATCTTGAATATTATTATAGATAGAGATAAACTGTTAATAGCAATAATGTACAACAAAGTAAGACCTATAAATAAGTCAACTTGACCAAAGTGGTCAATTGACCCCTTACGGAATTTTTGTTCTTTATAGTCAATTTTAAACAATTTTCATAAAATTTGTAAATTTTTACAAAATATTTACCACTGTCACTTTTGGGCCAAGTTCATTATAGATAGAGATAATTGTAAGCAGCAATAATGTTCAGTTAATTAAGATCTACAAACACATCACATCACCAAAACACAATTTTGTCATGAATCCATCTGTGTCCTTTTTATTTGATAAAGACCAAGCACATAGACCAAGGTGAACTCTTTAGAGCCTCTAGTTTTTGTTAAAAGAAGTTGTATTGCTCTGGCTTAAGTTTAATTTTATTGTTGTACTTTTTTTTCAATATCTGTGTTAATGCTACAGCTTACAGTCTAGTCTTTCCTTTGACATAATGAATTAGTTTTATCAAGAAGTTCGTATCTAAGATTTCTATTTATTTTGTACGTAAAAGCTACTTTTAATGAAATCATAAAAATTATTGTCAAATTGGGTAATGCATAAAACAATCAAGTTTTGATAGTACTGTAAAATTGTTAAAGTCATGATTGCAAATTTGTAGTCCACATCTGACTGACCACGATGATTGAATATACTTCACAATATTTCTTAAGTCGGTCCTGTACTATGAAAAGAATTTTTACTGGTTTTTTTTCACATATGTTCCAAATGTTGTTACTTCAATTCAATCCCCTTTTCTGGATACATTTCATCGAATGATCACATATTGTGTTCTTACCACAGGCAATACATAGGTTTTCACAAGTTGAGCATGATACGCGTATTATTCCGTTCTGATGCAACAGAGATCAACACCAGTTTAAGTTGGGTTCATGTTGTTCAGTTGGTTTTTATTTTAGTTTTTATGTTTTATGGTTAGTTGTTTTGTCGTCTTGTCTCTTCTCTTCTCTTCTTGCAGCATAATTCAAAACACACTCTCATCTTAACTTTGTAACGTCAAATATTTAATATTTTTTTGTCATAATAGTTAATTAAGGTAACATTGATGTCTTGATGTCTATCGCCTTCTTGGATTGTAAATATCAGTGAACATGAGGTTCAGATTTTCAATCAAATTAGCTAAATTTTATAAGGAGTGCAGAAACTAATGTGAATTTTCATTTAAAAGATAAATTTATAAATATTGACATTTTTACAAGCGAATATTATTTTTGTTTGATATTCATTTTTTTTTTTAATTGGCATTTTAAGGGGAGGTAACTCTGAAATAGTGCAATTTCTGAAGAAATCTTCATGAAATTTTGCTATTTTGTATTTTATCTGACAAAAACGTATGCTGACCATATCTTTTCTTTGAATATCCCACAAAGTATTTTATAAAAGCTATCTTCTCGTATTTTATTTTACGATTCTATCATTTAGTTTAGCTTTCAATTAGATAATGATGTTTTTTTCCTCTATAATCCACACAAAATGTGTCATTTGTAACAACCTGTAGCTTGAAAAAATGCACGGTGACCTATCAACTTTATTATATTTTTGAACTTATCACAATATATACTACGTTTGAAAAACATTTATTATTTGAAATGTATACTCCAATACCACCTTAAACTGTGTTGCGGTAATTTCCTGATGGTCAAGAATGGTTATGTTTAATACTCCATTCATTAACAGATACAGCGAGTGCAAAATGTTCAACATATCATATGTATGCAACAAAGCTTTCTGTAGTATATATTCATACATCGGTCTAATAATTTCTTTAACATTTTATCAATATATTGACAGATAGAAAGAGTTCAAAATTTAAGTTTATACCACATGTATACATTTACGAAATATCTTATGGATAAACACAACCCACAAGGAACAAACAATGAAAATGTACTGTGGCATTGTACAACGGAGTCAGCTGCTGTTAGTATCAATTGTTTCGGGTTCAACAGAAGTTATTGTCAGGACAACAACTGTTACAGTAAGTTGCATTTTCGAAAGATTACTAAAAGACTTTAAAATTTGTTAACAATTATTATTACTATAAATAATAATAAACTAAACATTCTTTTCGTTCTCTTTCGGTATTTATAGTGGTTAAATCAAAATTGAATTATAGGATTATTTAAGTGTCATATTTATATTTTCTAAAAATTATTTATTATATTGCACTTCTTTGATATTTCAATTATTATGACGTCTATTGCAAGAGAAATACTTTTGTTTTAAGTAATACAAGTTTATTACTACCATCAGGCAAACAGTGTGTGCAACAAGAGCAACATGATATAGTATACAAAATAATAAATTTGTCAATAAATATTACAAATAAAAAATAACGCAACCCCTTTATCACTACGGGTATAAAAGAGATTTTCAGCATTATTGAAATAAGTTACAAAGTGTTCTAGTCACCAAATACGTCGTATATGGGGTCAATAAATTTCAAAAGGTGTGAGAGCGAAGAACAGGAACCGAAATATGTTTTTATTTTTTGCTGAAGCTAATATATTGTGTAGTTGTTTCGGCGGCAATACTCGGGAAGAAATTAAGTCCGGTTTAATTATCAAATAACACTTTCTTGTGTACAGTCAAGTCATCTTTAAGCATCTAAACATTGGAAAAGCTGTTTCATGTTCAGAATTAAATAGCTCTATACTTTCTGATTTCAAATTTTGTAGTAAATATTTAGTGATGTTTAAGCTCGATAGTATAAAGCTTTACTAGTAAAATTCTCATGAGTTATTTTGTAAATCAGATAATTGTAGAAGATATGTGTAGCAACACTCAATTCAGCTTGAGTTTGCTCCTCAGAGGATACCTTATAAAGTTGTGTAACTTGCTCATTTGCAAAATATACAAACAGACAAATCAGAATGAGTTGTAGATTTACTACCTCGTTGATAATTATATGAGAAGAGACTGGCTCATTAAAATTGGTAATTGTAGTACAAAGTCTTTGAACAGACAAAACAGAAGATTAAAGTTGTGCTTACTTGTGGAATATGTATAGAAACTCTTATGATATTTTGTACTTTCAAATGGGATGTTTTCATATATATTTTTCATACTTCTGTAAACTCCGTCTTTCCATTTTTCCACTGCGGCAATACAACTGCATCTTCATTTAAGTGTTGAACTACATAGTTTCTATGTAGTAAATACCTGACAGACTATGCATCTGTGCCAATCAATGGATAGTTTTTGCATTTTAGCATAGGAAGGATTTCATTTTAACTTGTCTGAAAATTCGACTCGACTCAAAAGGTTTTCCGATACGACTCCTTATTTAGAAAGGGTAGAATTCGACAGAACTCAAAAACTATGTTTTAATTCGATTGGATCCTAATTTCGGACAATTTTATATATTGAAGCTATTCTGAAGTTAAAGATAGAAATAAAACCGTTTAAATATGATTTATCGTACTCTACTTGCACTATCAAGTTCACGGAAATCGACTAACATATTCAGTCAAAAACCGATAACGACGTAGATAAGGAATTTCGGAAACTATAGTTATCTTACCCAATATTATAAAATAACATAAATTCGTGATTTTAAACAATGCTGAGATAAAGTCTTTGTCTTGAATGAAAAAACCACAGCTGAAGAGTAATATGGTGTGTTCTAAAACAGGTAAAGTCCAAAAACATTTCATAAAAATTAAATTGTAGATCCGAAAAGGTCAGGATTATGAAAATTTTCGTATAAAATGTCAAATATTTAGAAGGAATGCAAATGTATGCGGACTTACAGTTGTAAATATTGTTTTTTAATATTTTAAGAATCTAATTCATTTAATTAGTATGCCTAAAAGAAAAGATACGCTTAATTTTCTTTAATTGAAAAACATGCCGTACGTGTTTCTATAATTTTCAAGTAATTTCTGAAATAAACGTCAATTTTACAAAAACTGCATTGTACGATTTTGTGACGACCGGGTAAAAATCAAAGTTAAAATATAAAACAACACGTTTAATAATTTGTTGCGTCCGAAGCGCTTTTCTGGATTTACCTTCATCGGAAACGCTCAAAGCCAAACATTTGAAATCCGAAGATGTATAAGTACCGAAAATCGTTGAAGAGCTATATGTTAAAAATACCTAAAATAAATAGCCAAATTCATCTAAAGCCAACTTTGCCTGAGGGAGTTGAAACCTTAGTTTCATAATAATTCAAAAATTTAAAAACGGACAATTTTAGTAAAGTTTGTTTAATCATGTCAGTACCGAAGCACTGACTACTGAGCTGATGATACCCTCGGGGACTGATAGTCCACCAGCAGAGGTATCGACCCAGTGATGTAAAAATATAAAACAACACGTTTAATAATTTGTTGCGTCCGAAGCGCTTTTCTGGATTTACCTTCATCAGGAACGCTCAAAGCCAAACATTTGAAATCCGAAGATGTATAAGTACCGAAAATCGTTGAAGAGCTATATGTTAAAAATACCTAAAATAAATAGCCAAATTCATCTAAAGCCAACTTTGCCTGAGGGAGTTGAAACCTTAGTTTAAATCATTATTCTTTCATTTAAAAAAGAAATTAGCCGTATGTTAGGTGGGTGCATTAAAGTCTTTAACTAGACGTCTTTTTCAAATATTACACTCGCCTATTAGGAGTTATTATTCCTAAATAATGTACTGTGATCATTTGATAGATATTGAAACACAGGACCCCAAAAAAGCTAGTACAGTTTTAAATTGTATGTGGAAGACCATAATGAGCCATATAAAGTTTGTTTAAGAAAAACATTTCGTTTATTTTTTTCTCTCGATTACCTGGTGATATTACATTTGAATATACGTATTCTTTCAATTTTCAAAAACTTTTTGTTCTGAGTATATAAATATATTCAAAACAATTCCTATAAACTTTCATGGTTCATGCAAAAACTTTATACTTTAGAAGATAGCAAAATGCTTTCGACCAATGAAACCGTAAGCATTTGCGTTTCTTAATTGTGAATAAAATTTAGAATGTAAATGGGAAATATGTCAAGTTACATCTCAGCTCCTTTGTTCGACCTGGAGTGAAAATGAGTTCTATCCCAACACAGTTTCTTTTGACTATAAGATGCTTCTAAAAAGAAGCAATATTAAGCCAAAATTCAAATTAAGAATCTGACCATCTCCTTTGACCTTGGCCCCATTTTCTCTTTGGGAACCGATGACCTCAATTCAAAATACCCTAAGCCTCTTCAACTTATGGTTTACCAGTTGCAATTACATTTGTCTCATTCAAAAATTCTCATATGGTGTCTCTTGACAATTTCGGTCGCAAATGGGTGATATAATATTTCGAAATCTTTAAAGGTTGCGAAGGAGATTTGCACATAAGCAAACATGAGTTTGGGGAGATAACTCTTACAATGAGAATGGTTTGGCTACACAGGGTCGATTGAAAAATCACAATAACTATTTGATATCATATGCAAACAAAAAATCTAAGCGACATCTTCAGAAACCAAAAAGCACCGTAAGAAAAATTTGACGGTAGAAATAAAAATAATAATCAGAAGAAAACCAGAATGTCTTTCAACAGAATACGGGAAAGACTTTTACAATCAGAACAAATACAATAGGTCTTTTCACAGAAAAGTTCCACAAAAATTCCACAGAAAAGTGGAAAGACTTAATTAAAAACTAATTGAAGGTCTTCCCAACCAAAACGATATATTTGATATGAAAAATAACAATATCCAGTTTATAAAATTTGTGTATACTGAATCCATTAATGTCTGGTTTCTACACACCGTTGTTTGAAAAAATGGAGATAATATGGTACTTTCGGTTTGAAATATATAATTTCAGCTATTATTTGATAGTTTACTTGACACTGATACCTAAAATATATGGTTTGATATACTTTTACATTAAATAAGATTTTTTAGCTACTTCCGGTTTACATAATGTCATGTTCGGTTGGCTTTTTGAAGGTCATATGGCTTGCAACCTAATGCAAAAAGTATGTATACATAGAAAGTAAAGGCAAAGGTAAAAATATAGAACACCAAATTAACCTGCCATCCTTGACCTTAATTTTAAGGTCATAAACCAAGGACCGCAAATCAAAAGACAATAGGTCTTTGTTATGTATGGTTAATGTATTATATCACCATACGCTAATTCTAAATATAATAGGGGAGAAAGTTAAACTCCTATGTTATGTCTACGTACCCTTTCAACCAAAACGTATGTGTGACTTTGTAACAACTAACAATTTAGTAAAAATATGCCATATCTTATGCGGTTTTTGAAAAGAAGTGAAAATAACACAAAATCTAAATTTAGAATACGACCTTGACCTTTGGCCTTTACCTAATTTTCTTTCTTTGTACCAAGAACCTCAAATCAAAAGACCCTAGGTCTACAAAAACAGTGGATAGATCTAAAAATCGAAAGAAAACCGATACAGAAATTTGGAAAGACCTAATAATCAGAAGAAAATCAATAGGTCTTTCCACAGAAAAGTGGAAAAACCTTAATAATCAGAGGAAAACTAGAAGGTTTTTCCACAGAAAAGAAAAATCTAATCATAATTTGTATTTTGACTTTGTACAAATTGTAATTTGTACAAAATGTGCTTCCACAAATTACAATTTGTACAAAATTTGACTTCATTTCAGTTATAACTTGTACAATAATTTAAAGTATGAATTTCGTTTTAAAAAAAACACTTACACACAGTATAGAAATTCTATGCAATAGCCACACAATAAACCTTTGTTGTCGTTAACATTTACCTTCTAATCTTTTTCTGAAAACAACTGAATTAGATTTATCCAAACATGGCCACAATTATGATTTGGGTAACTATTTTATCAAAAATTTCCAAGGACAAAGCCTACCAACCAAGATGGCCAACATTGCTAAAATACAACATAGGGGTAAAATGCAAGTTTTGTCTATTATTTCGAAAATTGTTATAAATGGAGAAAATCTAACTAAATAAGTTCCAAATGTTGATCTACCAATTGTTCATCGAAGACACAACTGAAAATTCTCCCTAAACTATCTTTTATTATAAACAAAATATTAAGTCGTACTAGTGACGGATTTATTTACTTTGTGATTGAACAAAGGTAAATAATAAACCTTTTTTTCAGAGGATGCAAGTTGGGGTGAAGGGGTTAATTTTACAGTGGATGCATCATATTCAGCCAGAAGATGGTTATCCAGGGCAACTGCAAGCCGTGAACAATGTATGTATATGTGTCAAGTGTTGACAGGTGTATCTTGTCCAGGAAAAAGAGGAATGAGATTTCTTCCTGTAAGACGAGATGGAAGGAAGTTGAAGTATGACTCTGCTACAGATAATATCGATAGACATGCAGAATATGTTATTTTCAATGATTCACAAGCATATCCACAGTATTGTATCAAATTCAAATATTTATAAAAAATAAACTAAAAAAATGAGAATGGAAATGTGGAATGAGTTAATGAGACAACAAAAGATCTCAACCCTCCCCCTATACCTGTAGTCAATTTAGAAAAACAAACACTCAGTTGAAAAGAAGTCAGAGTCCGATGTCAGAATATGTAACAAAAGAAACAAAAGAAAATGACAACGGTACATAAATTAACAAGGGCCAACTAGTAGTCACTGATATGCTAGCTCCAGAATTTTTATATTTTAACATTCTAAGTATGATTTGCTTTTTAGAATAACTGATTTGGTTGCAATCTGATAGATAAAAACGAGATGTTCTTGTACAATTTAATGTCACTCACACTATACCAGTGACATTCGATCAGTTAAAAATCAAAAATCAAAGAAATTTTCTTCGAAGGTAATAAAAGTAAATGATTTCCTGTATCATAAACGCCAGCATCGCTTTTGTATTCATTTGATTTTGAAATTGTTTGCCTTAAACAATATTTGTGATGCTATTTGACACATAATCGTATAATCAAATGCTTAGACTACTGTTTTGTATGTTTATATCTAATTAATATGGTTAAATAAAACCTTTATCACACATCATGTACTGCTTGCCTTATATTGCATACAATGTCGCATTGAAGTCATACACTGTATGCAAACCATGTTTAAAGTATGTCTAAAACTGTCTTGTTTTCAAATATACAATGACATTAATAATTTATGGTCAACTTGTATGTCCTTGTTGTGTCAAGTCTAAATCAGTATCTACAGTACAATTGACTTTTTGATATAAAAAGAGAAAGAAAATTAATCTCTCGAGTTTATATAGCAAGTGATAGAGATTTTGCCTTGTTATATTCTGTAGATTTATTAAAAACAGAATCAAATTAACTTGTCTTTTAAAAAAACCCTAAACGGATGTTTAATATATAGATTTTGGTAATGATTTCCACTTGTCTTGTCTACTTTTTTTACCTCTTTTAAGTTCATTCGCCACTATTAGCTTTTGATATTATCATTTTAATTGTTTCTGTGTGACGTTCGTTATAAGTGCTTTAAGAGTTCTCCCTCCACAACCACAGAATCAATCTTATTTAAACTTATTTACTAGGTTATTTACATTTATATGTACTAACTGCTTTCAATGACCTCAATAAACTTTACCTGTTTAGTTCGAAATATAATGTAAGAGTATAAGCGGAATTCAAAAATCCAAATATGAAACGTTAACAAATGTTATTCTGAAACGGTCAATTTCATCTTAATATCATCTGAAAAGTTTGACCAATAAGTAATTGAATCATTGACAGTCTTCTAGTTTCAAATTTATCGACTGAGGTACATTCAGAACTGTTTAGACAATCGCTTGCAGTCAATTCAATACTGTTCAGTTGCTTTTCCTACAATTCATTATATTGTTGATATAATAAGATAAAGATAAGACAAAAAAGATAAATTTATTTTATTTTAGTGTCACATATTGATTGACATAATAAAGTACACAATGTATAGATTCTGCGTACTGATGTTGTTTATCATCTTAACAACGTGTTTTATAGTTCTTTCATTTGTCTTTGTTCTATTATTAACATTTCTTTTACTGTTGAATGATTTTATGTAATATCCGTTTCACGTGGCTCGGTACTTATACATCTCGTCAATGTGTTTGTATTGGCTTTCATTTTTTGGTGGTTTGTTTTGTACATGCGACTTTTGTTCTTATAACGTGACTCTGTACCTTAAAAGATCCCGTCAGAATGATATTGTTCTATAATATGTCATTATGATATATTTCTATTATGAATTACAATATACGTTGAACCACAAACGTCAAAATCATTCAATCGCGTAGTGGAATTAACTATTTTTGGATTCTTATAAATTCTATATATAACTTTTGGACTAGTTAAAATCTCGGTCTATTTCTGAATTTTATTCTTACATACTTTTGATTTTTTAACCCTGTATGCTAACATTCCTATGTAAATTTTATAATTGTTTGTATGCACATTGAACGACAAATTTATGTGACGTATAGAATTTTCTGACGTCAGACACTCAAATCAATGAATGTGTTCGTAGATAGTAGATGTGTTTGTGTTTTGTTAGATTGTTCCTTTTAAAATTGTTATATGATGATGACTGATGTACCCATATTTTGACTATTATATTTATTGTGTCTGTTTATTTAACGCATCAATGTAAATATGTCGGAAATTGATGAGACTGTCATTAAAGTGAGAGGGTTAGCGCTATAGAAACAGGTTTAATCCACCATTTTCTACATTTGAAAATGCCTGTACCAAGTCAGGAATATGACAGTTCTTGTCCATTCGTTTTTGATGCGTTTTGTTGTTTGATTTTGCCATGTGATTATGGACTTTCCGGATTGATTTTCCTCTAAGTTCAGTATTTTTTGTGATTTTACTTTTTATACATATCACATAAAACACCCAATTAATACCCAGCCATTAAATTGACTTATGAGACACTTTTAAAACTCTATATTTACACTAAATTCTTATAAAAATATGTATTTAAACTAAGTTACAAACACGTTATACATGTATATTAAGTAAAAAAAGAGGATCTGAACATAATCTAAACAGAGCTTTTATTGTCTGCAATCGAATTGTCTGAACAGTACTTAATTTTCCACAGTAGGTATGTTAGGAAATTGATTAAAATACTGAAAATGACCTCATTATTTACTGTTCGTTCTAATATGACGCTCTCGTTACACTTTGTCAACAAAGCCGTGTTCTAATTAGCACAATATATGTCAAACGGCGACTTATCGGTAAAGATGCAGTTTTCAGCTTATTTTTTATTCAAACTGATTTAACTTAAAAACGAGTTCATTGACCCCTCTTTTTTTTAAATGACATTTGGTTTGATTACATTAAAAGATTATATGTACCAATTGTCATAAAACGTAAATAGTGCAATTTTTTTTTAATTTGATTAATATACAGCAAAAATTACGGGTTTTTCCTTCTACATTCATGGTCATTTTTTTTTAATTTGAGTTATTTGTAAATGTAAAATGTACAAATTCATGCAATATTCATATAACACATAAATTACAAATAATTTAACAAAAACAGATCGCGTTTATCTTTTAAAACAAAAAAGTTATGTATTTCTACCGAAAGGAAAAATACGTCCACAAATCTGTATTTTTAGGAAATTTCTGAAATTTGAACCTCAATTTACTTAAAAAGTTGCACATGAAGGTATATTTTTATTATATATTTGATTTAATAAGGTAAAAAAAGCCTACATGCAAATTTTCATCAAAATTTAGATACGGAATCAAAACTGTATCGTATGCCCTTAAGTGTGTTGAATGACTGCAAGATGTACTTCATTCTGACTCAGGTAATGTGGCCTTGCCATTTTGTTTCTGGGTGTACGTCTTTCTGACTGAGGTTATGTGGCCTTGCCTTTTTATGCCCCACCTACGATAGTAGAGGGGCATTATGTTTTCTGGTCTGTGCGTCCGTTCGTCCGTCCGTCTGTCTGTCCGTTCGTTCGTCCGTCTGTCCCGCTTCAGGTTAAAGTTTTTGGTCAAGGTAGTTTTTGATGAAGTTGAGGTCCAATCAACTTGAAACTTAGTACACATGTTCCTTATGATATGATCATTCTAATTTTAAAGCCAAATTAAACTTTTGACCCCAATTTCACGGTCCACTGAACATAGAAAATGAAAGTGCATGTTTCAGGTTAAAGTTTTTGGTCAAGGTAGTTTTTGATGAAGTTGAAGTCCAATCATTTTGAAACTTAGTACACATGTTCCCTATGATATTATCTTTCTAATTTTAATGCCTAATTATATTTTTTATCCAATTTCACGGTCCATTGAACATGGAAAATGATAGTGGGAGTGGGGCATCCGTGTACTTTGGACACATTCTTGTTGTTTCTGGGTTCATGATCAGTGTTAATTTAAGGCAGTATTTCTATTTCTCCTATACTTTAAGCGATGGCCAACTATAGTTTATAATTTGAATGATGATAAAGTATACCTGTCCATGTCGCAAGGTAATCTGCTCATTTACCTTTTTTTTCATGGTTGAGTTTTGGTGACAAAGTATATTTTGAGCACTAAAGCAATAGGGCAGCTATATTTTATGTAAGGAATGTTTGTAACGTGTAAATGCACTTTAAGCAGGGTGTCTACCTTTACATTATTTTCATTCAATCAAGATTAAAAGTTTGTGTGATCTCTGTGAGAAATTGAACCTTGGTTTAAATCAGATATATCAGGAACATATATATTGTTAGATATACTGTTCCCAATAATGGAACCCTATCCTATATTTTCAAGGCTTTTATTTATTGAAATGAAAGAAAAAATCATGAAGCAGTATTGATTTCTGGGGAAGTACACATGCATACAGTGAAAATGTCTGAAAATATATTATTTTCAGCATAAAATGTTAAAAAGTATGTTTGCCAAGCTCCGCGCGGCATTTTGTTTTCGCCTCACTACGCCTGTCGATAGTTTTGTATCCACTTCATTTCAGCGCTAGCTATGCCACTGATTATCATCTGAGAACTTTGCATCTACATTATGATATATTCCAAATTGTGGACAAACCCGACATTAAATATTGATAATGTTCTACTTGAATGACTGTAGTGGTAGGATATCTATACTATTAAACGAGAAGACCTCATTTTTGGTGTCGCTTCTCTTCTTTCCACAATAAATTAATCAACACGCCTCTGTGTCCTATAGGTACAGTGCATAGTCGCATTTGTCATCCATTCATATGATTATTCAGATTGAGTTATTTTAGGAGAAAAACGAGAAAAAAGGCATCCGGGTATTGTCCCGTCATTGTACGACATTTTAAGTCAGATTATACTTCCGGTTTGCGTTTTTCTGTATACTTTGAACATACATATACTACGAATAAAGTGTATTTTCAGAATTTTATCTGCTATCATTTTCAAGTTTACTATCCACGGCAGTCACAGAGTTTATTAAATAGTGAGGGTCTGTATACTATATCAATGATCACCATGGATCGATTAGTAAACTTAGAATTGAAAGTAAATACGCTTTATTTATATAGTAATGAATGTTCATAATATACAGATAAGCGCTAAAATTATTCATGTGAACTTTTGATACTTTTTCTCCAGTCATTAAATCTTTTACAAAATTCATTGATTACAAAAAAAAAGAAGATGTGGTATGATTGCCATGTTGAGACAACTCTCCACAAGAGACCAAAATGACACAGAAATTAACAATTATAGGTTACCGTACGGCCTTCAACAAAGAGCAAAGCCCGTACCGCATACTCAGCTTCAAAAGGCCCCGAAATGACAATGTAAAACAATGCAAACGAGAAAACTAGCGGCCTTATTTATGTACAAAAAATGAACGAAAAACAAAAATGTAACACATAAACAAACGACAACCACTGAATTACAGGCTCCTTATTTAAATAAATGTTCATAACATACTAAATGTATGTTCATATTGAAATTGATAGAAAACCAAAAATTTGGAACTTTTGAAATAAAGGTGGAGGGTAAAAAAAACATTTTCCTGTCCCCAATAACCTATGACTTATGCTACTTTTGCTGAAATTCTACAGTCATTCTGTATTTAACAAAATTCTTCCAACAACACTTTACATACTCAGGCTGATACTTTAAACTACGCTCTGAATGCGAATGCCCGCGATTTCGCGGGTGTGTTCTAGTCAAATTAAAAGACAGTCAGTAAATAATAATGCAGAATCAAATTTATTATTGCAATGGTGATACAGTCCAATGGAAGTCTTTCTCGTGTAAATATAATGTGTAAAACGTGATAAACTATATCATTTTCAGGGCTATACTGTCCTTCATATTTAGGTCATTATCTTCACTATATATGATGTTTTCTGTACAGGAAATTGACTTGTTTTCGTAAAAAAACACTCTTAGTATGCATGCATTATTAATAACACGACAAAAAACTAAAAGATATTGATGTATGACATCGTTTTATAAAGATTAAAAACGTAGAATTCGAGAAAATTTTCCCGATTCCGTTGATTTTGCCAGTTGAATGGACTGGAATGAAATAAGATATATACATACGGGTCTATTCTACAGTTGTATTTGATATGCTTCTTCAATTCTGACTAGACTAAAGTCTTAAGTGTACAAACCAGAACTCAATGTTTTATTATAGAAGAACAATCAAATAATACCACATTAATTCATATCACATTACATCCAAAATCAATTTATATCGCATTACAATAAAATAATCCGATTTCAATTTTGGGAAGAAGTTCCCGCGCAAATGTCGTGTGTTAAACGAGATAAATCAAAACGGAGTGTAGGTCTCTGTTGTCATCACATTCCGATCAATTTACACTGTTAAATTAAATATATATGTTAACTATATTGATATTAGTTATGAACTCAAAAGTAAAATCACAAAAATTCTAAACTCCGTGAAAAATTCAATCGGAGTTGCTATCAGAAAAATATTTATTTCTCGCAAACAACGATAAATTATATAGATTAAATAAAGGCAACAGTAGTATACCGCAGTTCGAAACTCATAAATCGAGGGAAACGCATCAATTATAAATGGAGAACAACGACACAACAGAAACACAACATTAAAATATAACACACACAGAAACGAACTATAATATATAACAATGGCCATTGACTCGACACTGAATCTAAAAGTCCCTAAAACATAATTTTATATGAAATCATCCAAACAGATTTTCAAACATTTATATAGATGAAATACGTAGAATCAGAATTTTGCACACAGAAATACAATTAAAAATAAATTAAAACCAAAAAAAAACCCTGTTTATTAAATTTGCTTACATAAGAACATTGAAGATGAAACTAATAACGATTACGTGTATCCTGTCAACCCCTCAAAAAATAATGCTGTACTCTTGACTACTTTCGCGCACCACGCACTAATTTTTAATATATTGTTATAGAGTATGTTAACAAAATATATTTACCCTGCGTTTATTCTTTAAATAAGAACATGTAATGTGCATATTCAACGGGGAGGAAACGAGAACACCCAAACATTTTAAAGGTATTTTTGTACGTTTCGATCTATTAAAATATTTAAATCTTTAATGCGCTTTTAAAATCAAAATGACCTTTTCCGACTCAACTTCTTTTATAAGTGTTCTCCACTTAAATATTCTGAGTGAGGCACACACCTTTTTCAGGTTAATATGCCAATGCCCATTGGGTATTCTTATTATAAAACTTTGTCTGATAATACAATCTGCAATTCAACATGGCCTACATTGCTTAAAATAGAACATAAGGGTAGAATACAAGATTTTTTTCTGAAAAATAATTTAAGAAAAGAGAATCTGACAGGGGATATTTTTTTAGAATTTTCATGTCTGCTTGCTTTTTATTTTCGTGAAAACGACCGACTTTTATTCTGAGTTGCTGTTCTTAAACGACTAATATTACCTGTAATTTTAGTATTTGCTTATATATAATTACAAGATTGATTAATTGTTGGATGCTTAACGTCCAGTGGCAAATATTTCATGCATGTTCAAGACGATACAGATACGAGAAGATGAGGTATGAGTGCCAATGAGACAACTCTCCATGCAAGTCACAATTCATAAAAGTAAACCATTTTAGGTCATAGTACAGTCTTCAACACGGAGCATTGGCTCACACCGAACAGCAAGCTATAAAAGGCCCAATAAATTACTAGTGTAAAATCATTCAAACGAGAAAGCCAACGGTCTAATTAATCTATATAAAATACGAACAAGAGGCTGTCACAACGACAGCAAACCGGATTTATTAATATTTATTTGTGTCCTGGCAATATCACAAGAACCATTACTGATGAATGGTGAAAGTGAAAATCGTCAATATCAAATTTGACCTCCATTTTGTCATCAGTATCAACATCTTAAAATTTGAAAAGCTTAGATTGAATGATTCATGAGTAAATGCAACAACGTGAATGGAAACGCCATTTCACAATCTTTCAAGAACCATAACTCCTGAACGGTAAAAGTCAAAATCGTCATTATTGAACTTGACCTCTATTTTGTCATCAGTAACAACATATAAAAATTTCAAAAGCTTAGAATGAATGGTTCATGAGTAAATGCAACAACGTGAATGGAAACGCCATTTCACAATCTTTCAAGAACCATATCTCCTGAACGGTAAAAGTCAAAATCGTCATTATTGAACTTGACCTTCTTTTTTGTCATCAGTAACAACATATAAAAATTTCAAAAGCTTTGGTTGAATGGTTCATGAGAAAATGCACGGACATGACTGAAAACACCATTTTTCAATCTTTCAAGAACCATAACTCCTGAATGCCTCTACTGAACATAAGATTCCTGACTTAGGACAGGTGCAAACAATTGCAGCGGGTTTAAACGTTTTAATAGGTACCTGACTAGCTGACTATGCGGAATGGGTCTTGTTCATTGTGGCTTTCCAGTGACCTATAATATTTACTTCCATGTCATTTGGGCTTTGGTACAGAGTTTTCTCATTGCAAATCATATCACATCTTCTTATTTTTATTTGTATATATTATTCAAATTGCAATCACAAAACTTCCTAAACGATATTTACATTTGCCAGATGATATAAGTACCTTGTTATAATATAATGATATTATTTACGTATTCATGTAATATTATTATTTTTGTAAAGGAATAACAATATGTATTTTATTTACATGAGGTTTCCTTGAAAATGTTGTACTAATTAGTACAATACGGGGACATTTACTGAGATAGCTGTGAAATTATGCAAAAAGTTTCAATCCTGGGCAAAAAGCCCTTAGGCAGTATGACTATTGCCTTAATAAACATACGTCTTAAATCCTAGTACATCTAAAATAGAGTGTGCCATATATGTGACGTTTTTATTGAAGATGAAGCGCATGTTTTATTAAGATGTCCTCTTTATGACGATTTTAGAAACCATTTATATTCTGTTGCTGAAACTTTTAATGATAATTTTAATACTTTAGATGATAATCAAAAGTTAGTGTTTTTATTCTCAGATGTATTAAAATATGATACGTGTGTGTGCCAAAACCTGTCATTTGATTTTAAAAAGACGTCGAAATTTTATATATTGTAAATAGTATTTTATTTCATATTGTGTAATATATCTATGCATAATTCTGTATAGAATGGCTCTCATTTTATTTAGTGTTATTTTACAATGTATAAAGATTGATTGTACTTGTTGAGAGATGAGACTTTAATAAAACATTGAATTGAATTGAATTGAATCTATTGAAAGTTAAAATACATTTGGTACGTAATAACATGACAAGACCTGAAGTTTAAAATGCCAACTACTTGATACCACAAGTTCTGACTTGATATTAGTTTTATCTCAGCATTATAACACGACCATCGTCACTTTAAGTTTTGGGGCACACCAAAAATTGTTATAACATCAATTAAAATGGAAAGTCTCCTCCGAAAAATATTTTAACATGATAGATTTAAGAAATAATTCATGGAAGCCATAGATTGTTGGATACATGGCCTGGGCCGTGATATTCAAATTTTATCCTGAGCATTAGCGAGGGATAAAATTAACGAATACCACGGCCCAGGCCATGTGTAAATTTCCAACAATCTATGGCTTCCATGAATTATTTCGATTCTAATAGGACAAATACGGTTATTAAAATACTGAAGCGAGGGTTGATTTGGTGTGTGTGTGACTGATCTTTTTTACTCCCTGTTAGATAAAGCTCAAATATCTTAATAAATCCGTAGCTTGCATAGGTAATTTCGTGGATAACCGCTAGAAAAAAATATTTAATTCTAATTCTCAAACCCAACATTTGCCATTTTTAATTTACATGATTTTCTCGTAAGCCTCCGTCAAATCCAAAGTTGACATTTCGTAACTAAGGAGCCGCCATGTTGACTTGCTGAAATTAGTAAATATGCAAATAATGCAATAGAATAGAAAATAAAACAAAATCTACCTCAAAAGTCAGTTTTAAACAATATCATACGAATTTTGATGGTTCACGTACAAGAAAACTTTCAACTTTAGCGGTTTCATTTGTATGACGTCATGTTGTGAAATGACTTAAATGCGCCAAAAAAAATAATAGACTTTCGGGGAATTTTATTTTATTTATATTTTGTTGATTTCTCCGAGCTCTTGTGCATTACTTCTTTTTATTATGCATCTGATTAAGAATAACAGTTATTTGTCTTTTTTTTTTTAATTGCATTTTTTAAAACAATAAAATCGGCAAAGGATCTGCAAATAGGTTCCAATTCATGTAGATTTACGTGGGAAGTATAGTGTAACAGCCATTATTATGTATATCTCTGAGTCTGCGCTAAGTATAGATATATCGAAAATTTTATCACAGTGTTGTTACAAAGCGAAAGAAGCACGTCATATTAGAATTGATGTTACAAACTCTTGTTCGGTGATTCTTTAGAAACAAGAATGTGTCAATAGTACACGGATGCACCACTCGCACTATAATATTATATGTTTAATAAGACGTTAAATTGGGGGAAAAACTCTAGGTTTGCATTAGAATTAGTAATATCATATCATAGGAAACGTGTATATTTCTAGTTAATTGGACTTCAACTTCATCGAAAACTACCTTGACCAAAAACTGTATCCAAAAACTTTCACCTGAAACGGGACAGACGGACGGATGGAAAAAAAAACATAATGCCTCTAAGTTGGGCTTGCAAAGTAAAATAACAAATATACCGAACTCCGAGGAAAATTCTAATTGGAAAGTCTCAAACAAATGGCAAAATCAAATGCTCAAACACATCAAACTAATGGGTAACAACTGTCATATTCAAGACTTGGTACAGACATTTTCCTAGGTAGAAAAAGGTTGATGTATTAAGTATAAGAATATATGGTATAGCCAATGAGACATGTAAGTGCCATCTAAGTCACTATTTGTAAAAGTAAACCATTATAGGTCAAAACTAACTCACACCGGACAGTAAGCTATAAAAGGCCCCACAAATGACTAATGTAAAACCATTCAAACGGTTTATAGCTAACTTAACCTCTGATTTTAATGACATACATACAAAATTTATAGTTTCCATCTTGGTTTAATTGAACATAAAATGAGATTAACTATTTCTCTTATCCCTGCGTAGGCCTTATCAAATGTGTCTGTCTAAATTGTCTTGCATAGGCATTGTCAAATGTGTTTATACGTCTTTACCAAAGTACCATAGAGTTCCTCTAAAAAGAAATGGTTTTGTTATTATTTCCTCATCATACGCCATTACTTTACTTTTTAACAGTTAAACAGTCGTGTTTTACATATCAAATAAAATCAGTGGAACGATGATGCGAGTAAAAAGAATAAATAAGAATAAGAATTTTATTAGTCTAAAATCCAAATAATAGGATTGTTACTAAAATACAAATTATGACGAGTCAAATGCCAGTGAAGTGCGAGTTTTTGTCAAATAATTTTCACAAATAGCATCACAAATCACACTCTTGTCATTACAAACAATCACTTGTTTCACACATATCAATATTTGTAATACCACAAATGAAGATTTGTTTATGCTGTTATGAATATGAAAAAAATAATTCAAGTATCTGTTCAATTAATGTAATAAGAATATTGTATCGAATAAACAAAAATACAAAAATCCTAAATTTCATTTATTGTCTGAAATGATAGGCGTTAGCTTTTTGACTAGGATTTAAGCTTAATGTCTAATTTAAGTCATTCCCGCTAACATATACGTCACCTAACATTTATGCTGTGTTATCTGTAAGAAGAAAGATAACTCGATTAGCCTTACGTATACATAATATCCTGGGTTACTACGGCATTGATTATTGTGTACAATGCATAGCCTTGGTAGATTCTTATGTTGAATGTATATTGTAACGTCACTTTTCACCGATGTTTTTTTTAATGACACAATTTTTCTGATATTTTGGTTATTAATGCTCTCAAACAATTGTTCTGATTCTGTTGGGTTTCATTTAGTCGAAATGCACGTCTGGCGCAGCAAGTAATACGCCTAGCATCCCAAATGAATATTTAAAACCACTGGGTCAATGCCAATCTGATGTGGACCTTTCTTCTCCGAATGTATTACTGGTCAAGTAGTAAGCACTTTGGTGTTGACATGAAATATCAATAGTGTGATTGATTGTTTAATTGTTACAATATTTGAAACGCTATGATTTTGTAACCGATAAAAGGATTGATTGGTTGGTGTCTTCCCGATTGTCCCACTTTTTGAAATTACAGGTACTAAGGTAGTGAAATTTTGTGGGACAATCGGGAACATGTTTGTGGGACAATTGGGAAGTTTAAATGTGGGACAATCGGGAATTGTTTTGATATTGATTAATCTGTTTTAGAGTGTGAAGTAGGTAATTACAGGTAACTAATATTTTTTCTTGTAAAATATGAAAAAAAGAAGATAAAATGATTATTAAATATTTTATTTTGCACATATTAATTTGAAATAGCAGTAAACATAGCATATAATGCAAAGTCATAAAATATAATATATCAAGCACTACTCATTTCTTCATTAATGTACATGTATGATAATGGATTTCAATCAAGCATTTTAGAACACAATTGATAATATAAAGCACACATATTTTAGAAGGTTCAACAATAAAGCATACATAGTAGATAAGTATACCATTAAAGGTTAATCATACACAGCACAAAATATCATAAAACAAATCAAGTCCAAATGTAACAAATAGGAGGCAGTGTCTGCAAACTTAAATACAGTAATATCACCGTTCTGTAGTTGGACTTTCAGTTGTTGAAGGCGCTGGTTGAGTTGAGTATATTTCCTTCTTTTTGTAAGTCTTGCTCTCCCGGTATGGTACTGGCTAAGAGTTATCTCGTTAACTCCTGTTCTTCTTTGAGGTTTGTTGTTATTGGTCTGTCTGTTTGCTTCAACCTAGTAAGTAGTGACGCAATCTGTAAAAGGGGTAGTATGTGCAGTTGAGTCTGAATTTTCCAACTCTTCCAGTGCATGGAACCAGGCGTCTTCTACTTCTGCTGTTGGTACGAGCCGGAGAACTGCTGCCCTGCGTATCAGTTGGTGGATGTCTGGTTTCTCTTTGTAGTTTGTGACGAGCCCTACTGATTGCACTTGATGCCAAATACATTGTTTAAAGTGGAAAAAAACAGCCTTCGATTGTAGTTCCCGGAAAGGATGATCTGGCAGAATTCTGTACAGCAGATTCGTAAGATATGAAGAAAGTTGTGGGATTCAGTTGAATCAGTGAGTAGAATCTTGTATAGATGTCCTCTGACTTTCCAGGTAAAAGTGCAAAAACCAGCGGGAACATCTCTCCATTATCAAATCATTTTGAATTAAATAAACTCATCATAGATACCAGGAATAAATTTGTTTATATACGGGAGACGCGCGTTTCGACTACAAAAGACTCATCAGTGACGCTCGAATCCAAAAAAGTAAAAAATGCCAAATAAAGTACGAAGTTGAAGAGCATTTGAATTTATTCTCTTTTTTTCCGATTGTATGCATTATTTTAATACTTATTTAGAATTTTAACAAAAAATATTAAATCTATTTATACTTTTTTTCAAATGTATGCATTATTTTGATATTCATTTAGAATCTTAACAAAAAAATGTAATTATAAATGTTGGTATTTGTATTTGTTTTATTAATAAAAATAACATTTTAGATATGTTTTTAGATACGAAATGTTATATTATTTAGTGAAAAGTGCATTCATTTCATAATTTTAAAAAAAATCATATCTTCTACTTCATAAAATGGATATAATTCAAAAATAATACTTTGAAGAGGTAATAATTTATTCTTGTTATTATAACAAAAAAATCACAAAGTCTACTGTTTATTATTTAAGAACATTTCACATAAAAAAATAATGTGGGACAATCAGAACTTTTCATGTGGGACAAACAGAACTCTAAAATTTTAAAAAGTGGGACAATCGGGAATAAACCGATTGGTTGGTAATTGATTAATGAATGCTTTATGTCGCATTCTCGCAAAACCAATGAAAAAATTAGTCTCATTCGGCATAACTTTTTAAACATTTTGGTTGTCAATGATCTTTAACTTCGTAATATTCGTTTTGGCTGTGCTATCGACACTGGTGTATGTAGTTTAAGAGTTTAATATAGACGAAACGCGCTTCTGGCGTAGAAAATAATAAACCTGGCATATTTGATGAGATTTTATGACGGTTTTATGCCATACTAAAATTGAAAAAATCTTGTATAATGCATTTTAAGTTCTTGATACTATGCATTCCATCATACATGTAGTCATCATTGTGCAAAATTAAAAAGGGATAGTTCGTTAGTCTTTTCTAAATATGTTTTCTATCATTTGCTATTTTACTTTATGTTCATGCAAGACCATCAGGTATAATAAACATGTTAGTACAGCGTAACTTGTTATTCCTATCTTTGATTTGAAATTAACACCAAAAGAGTGAAGAATTTGGTAAAAATTTGTTTCCATCTTTTTTTTATCCCTTTTAGTCACCATGTAAAATGGTGTTACCTTGTAACAAAAGGAAGATACTCTGTCTTGAAAGACAGGAGATATCAACTTCGTACTTTATTTGGCCTTTTTAACTTTTTTTTATTCGAGCGTCACTGATTAGTCTTTTGTAGACGAAACGCGCGCCTGGCGTATATACTAAATTTAGTCCTGGTATCTATGATGAGTTTATTTACAACCACTGGGTCGATGCCACTGCTGGTGAAGATTTACTTCCCCGAGGGTATCACAAGCCCAGTAGTCAGCACTTTTTGTGTCGACCTGAATTGTCATTGATATGGTTATATTTATAAATTTACTGTTTACAAAATTTTGATTTATTTTAAATACTAAGGCTTTTCTACCTCAGGCATAGATCACCTTAGCTGTATTTGGCATAACTTTAAGGAATTTTGGTCCTCAATGCTCTTCAACTTCGTACTTTATTTGGCCTTTTAAACCTTTTTTTATTCGACCGTCACTGATGAGTTTTTTGTAGAAAAAACGCGCGTCTGGCGTATATACTAAATTTAGTCCTGGTATCTATGATGAGTTTATTGAAAGACAGGAGATAAACAGATGATAAAAAAAGAACAATAATATGTGAATACAACAGGGTCGATAGGGTATAAGTAAACTAGAAGAAGTAATGTATTTGTGTTGGGGTTTTTTTTGGTTATTTATGTGTCCAAATTGAGGGAATAAACAAACCAAAAAATAGAGGGCAAACCCTGATGTTTTAACTTGTAAATGATAACTTCAATGTGAATTTAAACAAGGATGTTTCATGAAACCTTACTAAATCAAACACAACAAAAAGAATGGAAAAGACCTATAATATTGACTTTGTACAGGCTTTTTTTAAAGGAAATGGTGGATTAAACCTGGTTAAACATTAGCTTATCCCCCACTTGTAAAACTATTGTTTATACTTCCGTTATATTGACAAAACAGACATAATACGTTAACATTATATGGGACCCAGCAACAAAAAATGCGTAAACAATCAGCACAGACATACACATAACTGATTTAAGCATTTGCAATACATAGAGTGGGGCGCTCATATTCGCCGTGGACACAATTTCGCCGTTTTATGATTTTGAGGTGTAATTAAACACTTCAAAGGATGGTTGAAATGGAAGAAAAATGTCGTTAAATTATATCTTTTTAACAAATATGATTATTTTTGAAAATGAGACTAATTTTCGGCACTTACGGCAAAGGACCGAAAAATGGACAACGATTTTCAGCCAATTTCCTGAATGACAAAAACGATTTCAAAGAAGCATTCCTTAGTAATTCTTTGACTGATTGCCCTAAATGTCAATTTTTTACACCTTTCAAATGTCTGCTATTCGTCTTTAATAAAATTTATTTGATAGATATTATTTAAAGCTGCAGTTATTTGGTTTAAAATAGATATGTAAAAACGGCGAATATGTGTCCCCCGTTGGCAAAAAATTAGGAAATTTCAAACACCCTTTAATCCAACTTTTCAGATGACTTTACTCAAAACAAACACGTTTTCAAGCTAAGAATATTTCGCATTTGAAGTTATCTTCATATAAAAATATCAGTATACTTCAAAAATATAAAAACCTGAACATAAACTGAAGAAAACATGGAAAGATAAGGCGAAAACGAGCACCCCACTCTACAAGTAAATCTGACATAAATAACAAAGGGTTTTTGCAGTTGAAAGAACATTAAGTAAAGTAAAACATAATTTCGAATACACGTTACATATAAAATGATACATTTGTTAAATATAGGGAGACTACCTTAATATTCAATTAAAAATCATAGAAGAAAACATCACTAGTTAACATATTTTAGTTTGAAACTATCATTTTGATCTTAACATCATCTAAAAAACTGAGCAATACAATATTCAGACATGTCAGTATTTCTGTCAATTTTAATACTTATTAACAGTAGTATATTCTGAACTGTTCAAAAAATTAGCTTGCGGCTAATTCGATCAATAAATTTTCTATATGAACAGTAAGGTTGGAATAAGGGGCTGGGTGTAATTCCATAAAACGGAAGAAGCAACCAGCGTAGCGATGCGTAATATTTTTTTGGACAATTCTGTGCTAAGAAATGACACATTTTTCAATCAATAACGCACACTTTGAATCCGCCAATGTGAATAGCTTCATTTTATTTTATTTTCAATTTCTGTTAAGTGTTAACCACAAAATGTGATTGTTTTCTTTGAAACATTTACTCCACTCGAAGTTATTTGATTTTTTTTTATTTGAATAAAATGCGACTGCAAACTATGGAAGCGCATATGGTACACCCCTTGTAAAGTTACTTTGTTGCTAATAAGTCGGAATTATTAGTTATGTTGTGAGTTATAGCTGGAATCTATAATCATCATGTGGAGTCAACTTGTCGGAATCATGAAGAAATAATTGCATTATAATTTCGACTTGCTAATATAAATGTTATGACATAGTAATAAGAAGGGGACATGATGAATTCAACTTGTTCATTGATTAAGTAGACAACTTGTTTATTTGAAGATGAGGTTTGGAAAAACATAGGTCTATTTTTAAATCGATTTCCATATTTCGTTAACCCGAATAATTCAGTCGTTATATTCCACTGATCTACGAAGGCTACATTAACGCCTGAACGTCTTCCTCGATCAAGACCGTCGACCGGAATTTTTACACCGCTTTGCAATATGGGAATTTTGATTTAAATTGGCAGCTAAAGAAGGAGGAGTTCCGGATGTTAATTGATGTTAAATGATGTAAACTGATGTTAATTGATGTTAATTAATTATTATCGGATTTGTGTTAATTGAACACACGTGTTTGGTAAGACAATTACAAGAGAGTTGCGCAGACTCATTATCCTGATCGCTGCTGATTGGCTCTCTCTATCACAGAGAGCAGGCGACGCGGCCAATGATCATAAGGAGTTCAGGTAGCACTCCACAGTTAGAAAATAAAATTAAAAATGAGCCACAAAATGTTTTATCATCTCCTATTCCTGGATTTCTAATACATTAACCTAACTGTTTGTGTTGTACATGTGCATATGTATGTAATCAGTATAGTCCATAGATTTGATTTTCAAAAGTTAAAAGAGTGAAAATTAATTCCTTTTATGTGTATCCATGGCAACATTCTGCATTTATTTACCATAAAATATTGCAAAAAGGGGGGTGGACATGTCACATATCCCCCCAAAATTTGGATCAAACTAGAATTTCAATGCCTTTGAGGGATACCTTTTTAGAAACTGTTTTCATAAATATTCCTAATGATCAAATAAAAAATGGGGGTCTTTCACCTCATTTTTTCGTAAATTCCAACCACAAAGTTCGTGCGATAAAAAGTTGGAAAAAAACATTACAATAATTGCCGGACCAATGTATGGTAGGGACATGCAAATACGGACTGTCATACAGAAAACAGCCTATATTACATACATTACATAATCTTGATGTTCATATAAACCCAATACAAAGGCTATTTTAATACTCAGCTATCCAAAAATGAATTTTATTGCACACTAGCTTTCATATTTGAAAAATCCACAGGGGCCAAAATGCGAAACTACACACCTAACTGTGGAGTGCTACCTTAAGGTGAAATTTTTCCCCTCCTGCCTCAATTTTTATTATATTTTCTATGTTCTACTAGCTGTTACGATGAAAATGGTACCTTAGTTTTTAAAATTGGTTCAGTAATAAAGATTTTATGAAGGTTAGCAGTTGATGTTGAAACGCGACAAAAAGTGATTTAAAAATAAATGCTGGATCATAGTGAAAAACTTGAAGTCTGTCTCATTTTTGGGTAAATTTCTAAAACTTTTCCCATTATCTTATTTAAAATCATAAAATTACCTTAAAAGAGGACAAATTGTATAATTTTTAGGTATTTGAAAGCACTTATAGGACAATTTTGCTGTAAATAGCATACCTAACCTTGGTTTAGAAGCTCTCAAGCAGGGTATAAATTTCTAGCAGTACTGGCATCATTAAATTCAATAAATGCCAAATTATAATATAAAATCCTGCTAAAAATGTTTATTTGACTTATTCGCATTCAAAAATATAAAGCGATACATTCTGAGGATATCATATAAAGCGCAATCTTTGGTTACATTGGCGAAGCTAATGGTGTACAAATTTAAGATCGCAACATGTCTAAGTGTCAAAATGTGTATATTTGGTTGCTAAGGACAGTAAACAATAAAATAAACATAAATTGCATTCCTAGCAGATTTTTTACCTTCAGAACTAAAACAAGAACATAAAAGACTAAAGATTTATGGTAAATTTTATCTTAAAAAGTGCATTTCTGTGCTTTCTGATGTGCCATAAGGTAGCACTCCACAGTTAGAAAATAAAATTAAAAATGAGCCACAAAATGTTTTATCATCTCCTATTCCTGGATTTCTAATACATTAACCTAACTGTTTGTGTTGTACATGTGCATATGTATGTAATCAGTATAGTCCATAGATTTGATTTTCAAAAGTTAAAAGAGTGAAAATTAATTCCTTTTATGTGTATCCATGGCAACATTCTGCATTTATTTACCATAAAATATTGCAAAAAGGGGGGTGGACATGTCACATATCCCCCCAAAATTTGGATCAAACTAGAATTTCAATGCCTTTGAGGGATACCTTTTTAGAAACTGTTTTCATAAATATTCCTAATGATCAAATAAAAAATGGGGGTCTTTCACCTCATTTTTTCGTAAATTCCAACCACAAAGTTCGTGCGATAAAAAGTTGGAAAAAAACATTACAATAATTGCCGGACCAATGTATGGTAGGGACATGCAAATACGGACTGTCATACAGAAAACAGCCTATATTACATACATTACATAATCTTGATGTTCATATAAACCCAATACAAAGGCTATTTTAATACTCAGCTATCCAAAAATGAATTTTATTGCACACTAGCTTTCATATTTGAAAAATCCACAGGGGCCAAAATGCGAAACTACACACCTAACTGTGGAGTGCTACCTTAAGGTGAAATTTTTCCCCTCCTGCCTCAATTTTTATTATATTTTCTATGTTCTACTAGCTGTTACGATGAAAATGGTACCTTAGTTTTTAAAATTGGTTCAGTAATAAAGATTTTATGAAGGTTAGCAGTTGATGTTGAAACGCGACAAAAAGTGATTTAAAAATAAATGCTGGATCATAGTGAAAAACTTGAAGTCTGTCTCATTTTTGGGTAAATTTCTAAAACTTTTCCCATTATCTTATTTAAAATCATAAAATTACCTTAAAAGAGGACAAATTGTATAATTTTTAGGTATTTGAAAGCACTTATAGGACAATTTTGCTGTAAATAGCATACCTAACCTTGGTTTAGAAGCTCTCAAGCAGGGTATAAATTTCTAGCAGTACTGGCATCATTAAATTCAATAAATGCCAAATTATAATATAAAATCCTGCTAAAAATGTTTATTTGACTTATTCGCATTCAAAAATATAAAGCGATACATTCTGAGGATATCATATAAAGCGCAATCTTTGGTTACATTGGCGAAGCTAATGGTGTACAAATTTAAGATCGCAACATGTCTAAGTGTCAAAATGTGTATATTTGGTTGCTAAGGACAGTAAACAATAAAATAAACATAAATTGCATTCCTAGCAGATTTTTTACCTTCAGAACTAAAACAAGAACATAAAAGACTAAAGATTTATGGTAAATTTTATCTTAAAAAGTGCATTTCTGTGCTTTCTGATGTGCCATAAGGTAGCACTCCACAGTTAGAAAATAAAATTAAAAATGAGCCACAAAATGTTTTATCATCTCCTATTCCTGGATTTCTAATACATTAACCTAACTGTTTGTGTTGTACATGTGCATATGTATGTAATCAGTATAGTCCATAGATTTGATTTTCAAAAGTTAAAAGAGTGAAAATTAATTCCTTTTATGTGTATCCATGGCAACATTCTGCATTTATTTACCATAAAATATTGCAAAAAGGGGGGTGGACATGTCACATATCCCCCCAAAATTTGGATCAAACTAGAATTTCAATGCCTTTGAGGGATACCTTTTTAGAAACTGTTTTCATAAATATTCCTAATGATCAAATAAAAAATGGGGGTCTTTCACCTCATTTTTTCGTAAATTCCAACCACAAAGTTCGTGCGATAAAAAGTTGGAAAAAAACATTACAATAATTGCCGGACCAATGTATGGTAGGGACATGCAAATACGGACTGTCATACAGAAAACAGCCTATATTACATACATTACATAATCTTGATGTTCATATAAACCCAATACAAAGGCTATTTTAATACTCAGCTATCCAAAAATGAATTTTATTGCACACTAGCTTTCATATTTGAAAAATCCACAGGGGCCAAAATGCGAAACTACACACCTAACTGTGGAGTGCTACCTCAAGCCCTCGTGTGGGAGAAAATCGGACACGGAAAGGGCTTGAATTATTCGAGTTATATTTCGTTTGTTTAATGTGCTTCGGTTGTGTGAGTTATTTTGTATGAAAAGGCAGACAAATATCAGAAAAAAAGTACTAAAAAAATAACAATATGTCGGACAAAAGGGAGATATACCCTCACTATTTAGTCAGGCCGTTTATTTTCTTAAGTTCTCAAATTGAATCAGTTTAATGACGAATTCGTGAAGGATTCAACGGAACCTTCTGTATGAGATTGCCGCTGTCAGTGTAACATTGTAACGTTGACTATAAAAAGTCAATTTTTCTGTAACATACAAGATTTTAAAAATTTTTTTTTCCTGTAGATGCTTTATTTTGATCAATTAAATCAAAGCATCTACAAAAAAAAACATTTTTTTTAAATCTTGTATGATCTAACATATTAACTCCTATAACAATTCATTGAGATTTACAAAACAGTTTTACTTACTGCAAAACAATATTGTCCTGTTCCCTAGTATCTATGTAGAATCGCAGTAAATTATATCGAAGGAAGAGCACGGGGAGGGATCCGCTAGCTAAAACCAAATAAGGAGATCAGCAAAACCTTTACCGTATAGTAAGCTATGAAAGAATCCGAAATGACATGTAAAACTACATCGGCGGGAAACCTAACAATCTAAATGACGAAGACCCCGACGCCACTACTCAATAAAGTTGTGAGATGTGATGTGACAACTAGCTACCAGAGTTTTTAAATGAAGAGGATGTCAGGAATCACAGGCAGTCGTACGGTCTTTAACAAATCGTATAGTCGGCTATAAAAGACCACCACGTGGAAATGTGGAACAGTTCAAACGAAAAATGTATCGGCCTTATTTATAACAAAACAATTTACAAAAAACAAATATGAAACACTTGAACCAACGGCAATCATTTAACTACAGGCTCTTGACTTGTGACATGCATATGAAGAATTTGGCGGAGTTAAACATGTATGTGTGCGCTCAACTCTAACCCAAACCTGGGACCGCCGTGTCACAGCATAACAAAAACCATAAAAAATAATATGTAGCTGGATAACCCAATAGATCTGTATTACTGGCCAATAAAAATTCAGCAAAATCCAGCGAAGATCTCGAAGAGTGAGCTGATCCTGCTCAAAGTGAGTCACCTGTCGTGTTATTCGTGAAATTACAAACCCAGTGATTTGGTCGAATGCGGTAGGTCATCCTTGAGGAAAAGCGGAAGGAATCATGGTTACGACAATTGGAACATATATTATCCGTTGTTTCCATGTAATTGAGTGCGGACATTAATGTCGCGGAAGTGAGACAAAGCAAATTTTTATTGAGTCGGTATTAATGGCGTCGGCGTCTTTTAGATTGTTATGTTTTTCGTTGTTTTTTTTTTGTTCACATTTATCATTTCGGGATCTTACATAGCTTAATATGCGGTAGGGGTTTTGCTCATTGTTAACGACCATATAGTGACATATAGCTGCATATGCCATGTACCATATGCGCTTCCATAGCAAACTGTACTGCTAAAAAATTATTTTAAAATTAAATCATAAGAATTAAGCATGTTTGGAACATCTTGTAAAAATCATAAAAAATACTGAACTCCGAGGGAAATTCAATCGGCAAGTCCATAATCAAAAGGCAAAATCAAATGACAAAACACATCAAACGAATGGACAACAACTGTCGTATTCCTGACTTGGTAAGTGTAATGGTGTAGATCGGTATTTTAACATTTCAGCGGAGTATCGATCGCCACTAATCTGAAGGCTCTAGTTATTCTACGAAGTTGCAGTATTTTTAAAAATATCTCATTAAAAATTGTCGATTCCGTACTTTTAGCAAAGAATGAAAGACAAAATGCCTCAATTTTCCTCTTCGATAGCCTACATTAATTTCAACCTTGTTTAATTCTTTATATTTAACCTTTATGATGCATTAGTTTTCAATAAAAGGATTATTATCAATCGGAAGAAAAAAAGATCAGTTTGAAATGCACTCATGATTTGTGGTTCTTTCATCTGTCCAACATTACCTTACAATAATTATACGAGATGATTTCTGCAGATGTGTGTAGTCCAAAATAACAGTTAATTTGCATGAAGATTTCACTGGTAAATAGAAAATTGAATAGTTTGTACTTCCCATATAAATACCAATAACCAAGGTGGTGGGATGGCTCATCATATATTGATAAACTAAAATCTAGAATTATTATGAATTGTCACGGAGTGATATCAGTAAGTAATCTTGTAAAAGATGTGACCGGTATTAAATCGGTTTCCTACTTGTCATTAATACAAGTAGTCCTTTATGTACGATGACAGATATTAGACAAACTTGGCCTTATTTCATCAGATTAAAGATGTTCGCTTCAATATATCAAACACATTGATTCAATCTTGGTCGCATTTAACAATACAAACACTGCAATGGCGACATAATCATATTTGTAGAGAAATTGCACGTGTGCATACTAACTGTGCTCACACGCAATCCTGACATTGTTCACTCGATGTTGGAAACCGTTGATTTAATCAATGATCACTTAAAGTTGGGGCAAGAAGTACTTTAATTCACGTTCATTCTCAGTTGCATTTTATTCGTTTTCCTTTAATCTTTAATTTTTTCCAGTGTCTACTTATATGTCAAAAAAAAAAACGCTTTGCCAAATTCTTTGACTTCACAAAATTTGACTCTGACAGTATGCTTTGGTTCATAGCTCAAACTATTTCAAACAAGTCAATTTTGGACATGGAATTTGTTTACGACCGTCATATTTTTCAAAAAACTATTTTATCCCAGGCATAGATTAACTTAGTCGTATTGGAATTTTTGGAATTGTTGGTCCTCAATGCTCAAAATTTGCACTTGTTTGGCTTTATAACTATTTCGATCTGAGCGTCACTGATAAGTCTTATGTAGACGAAACGCGCATCTGGCGTACTATATTATAATCCTGGTACCTTTGATAACTATTCATAACGTGAGAGGTTAAGCTAGCTAAAACGAAATATTTAATCAGACATTTTCTTCATAATGAAATGCCTGTACCTAGCCAGTAATACTACAGTTGTTTTCCGTTCGTTTGATGCGTTTGTGCTTTTGATTTTGCCATTTGAATTCTGACTGGTTGTCTTGTCACATTATTTAAATAGAATTTTTGGCAAGAGAGGTTGTTATTCTACCTACTCGAGCTTCATGTCCCGCCTATATATACTGACAAACCCACTTGAGTAAACTTGAATATTTGCTGTAGATGGTGGATTAACCTGTCTTCAACTAGAATTTGTAGCAGGTTTTTGAGATGGAGCTGTCCTCTTCTTTTGATCAGAACACATCTTACTTTGTTGACATTACACTAGGAATGCGAAGATGTCATCCTCTTCACAAAGTCGCAATTTAAACCGTACTATTCACGATTTTATTCTATACCTATTCATTGCCGTGTTTTCTTTGTTGAGACAAATGGTGTTGTATGTATAGGAAACATGCACCACTTTGAGTTTAGACTGTTTAAGGAAAAATTTGTTTGTAATGTGTGCATATTAGTGGAATTTATGATTTGTTATGAATGTATGTTTTGCAATACAATGAACAAAACCAACAGAAGAACAAAAACATAAACAAAAACTTGAATATTTCTATTGTTGATTATCTGTTTTGACGGGATCAGTGTCGGTATTATAGTGCTGAAATATAAGTAAGTGTCTCCGAACTATTAAATAAACTAACGTGAGCCTAAACCTGTTTTGTCTCCGAAATGCCTGTACCAAGTAAGAAAAATAACCCTTGTGAGTATTTGATAGGTCTCTGATTGTTATTTTCGGCATTTGAAATCAATTTAAATTACTTAGTAATCACCATCGTAAATTTTTAATTAAGTTTAATTAATTCAAATTATACTTTCGACAAGAATGCATCAATGGATCTCTTTTGATCACAGTTATTATCGTGCATCAACAGTTATGTACTCAAACAATTTTTAGATACAAGAATATTTGGATCTATTATTGTGAATAGCAAGTCGATTCAAAGCAATCGTATTACACAGACAGTACAACTAAACAATTTTCGAGATACACTGTACATAATGGTGATATTATACAGTTAAAACAATAATGCAGGCAAACTAACTGAAGACAGCCAGTTGTATGACGAGATGTGTATATATCGGTCTAATAAGCCTCTCATTTAAGTTTCAAACAGGAAAAGTATAAAATATTTTAGTTTACACTTCTTCATTTCCAAATTAAACAAGTATAAACAGTTTTGTGGGGTATTTCATAATACCTCGTTGAACCTAAGTTTGTATTAAAGAACCGCCTGTCAACTTCAAATCATGGTGTCTTTGTATGAAAATCGTACTACTACGAGTGTCTCGTAACAGATTTAGTAATAAATCAGCACTCAGGTAGTCTCACATGCAAATCAAGGCAACAGTAGTATACCGATGTTCAAAAGTCATCAATCGATTGAGAGAAAACAAATCCGTGTAACAAACAAAAACCGATAGACACGTCAACCGTAAGAGAGAAAAGAACAAAAGGAACACTGACGTTCAACAAAACAAACACCAACATACATAGAAATAAACTTTTTAATAACAACTGCCATATATCTGACTTGGTACAGGACATTGTAAGAAACAATGGTGGGTTGAACCTGGTTTAATGGCTAGCCAACCCTCCCGACTTAAGACAATGATAAAAAATATATCGCTAACATGACAAACCAGAGAAACGCACAAACAAATAATATAGTTATAGACACAACCATGCAAACCGCAGAACAACAAAAAATCTTCCATCAACGAAAACACCACTTGATATCAAATCAGTAACATGCAAAAACTTGTCATTTTGTCCAATTATAAGTCCTTCATGGCTTCAGTGGAAATTACATGGAACAACAAATATGAGGACTTACCTTGTTTGTATTGGATACCTTAGCTTCAAAACATTCCGTACAAACAACGGTACATTTCCGGTTCATCTGCATGTTCTACAAAGAAGTGTCCATTAGATTGATAAAAATTCTGTCAGCAGTGAGAGAGGTCTTCAGAAACATTGTGAAACTGTTGACTCGCGTGGTGGTATTAACCATATGTGGATTCTAAAAATGAAGCATCTTGATAATTTTAAATCTCAACTTTTCTCTAAAATCTATTCTATCAAAACGTTTGATTTTTCAACCCTGTGTACAACCATTCCACGTTTTAATTGAGAAATAACCTAATCCACTATGCTTTTAAATATTAAAATGGTAGCCAACCGTATAAATTTATTACTTTGGTAAACCATACGGAATATGTTTATTAATAGTGAACAAAAAGGTAAAACATGCAACATAGAGGAACAAGTGATCAGAATGCGGGAGTTTCTTATTGACAACATATTTCTTGAATTTGAGAGGAAGAATTTTTCAACAAGTTGTAGACATTCCCAATTGAACGAATTGTGCGCCTCTCATTGCTAATCTTTTCTTAATTTCAAACGAGTCAGAGTTCCTTCAGACACTTGTCCAAAACAATATAGTTAAATAAGTTTGATCAACTTAAGTAGTCATCCCTATGAGACTAGACCACTTTTTCCCCATAGACCCAATGTTAAAGCCGCCATTTTGTTTGGAGGAGGGAATTTTCGACAAGGGTCAAGTGGTCATTTTTTTTTATTAAGTAATATAATTAGGGAAATGTTGTGTTTTCTTAATTAATAATTAATTGTGACAATTAATAATATAATTAAGAATATTGATTAAGTTTAATCAATATTTAGTGATGACAATGGTTCAAATCTAATTAATATTATCGATTTATATTTATCTTGTAGCGCAGGTAATAGGGTTTGACCAAATCAATTAAAACAAAACCTTTTTTTTTTTGTTGGTGACCAGTGGAAGAATAAACAGTATGTCATCTTTTGTGTTAAAACAATACGTATACCATTGTAAACAACGGACGTATTCCAAAATATTTTCTTCAACATTGTCAAATGTAAATGACCTACTAAATGAACCTTACATTCAATGTTTACATGAGTATAAATAGATGTTTGTGTACATATGTTATTTTTTTTATTTAAGAGTGAACGTTTATTCTGTTTTTGTTTGTGAAAGTCGGGTGATATCTATTATGTAAATTAGAGACAATTGTTTTAAATAAATATGATTAAATAGTGATAACTTGGGTCATGTTTACATTTTGAATATGTTAAAATTTGACGCTATCTATTATAACTGGATTAAACCGGTTTATACCTATTCATGAATAAACATAGTATGTCGGGTTAATGAAATACTAATTTCAATCCGATTTTTCTTTTTTAATTCTTCAGAACGTTTCTCGTAAATGGCATCAGAAATGTTTAGATTTTCATGTATATTTATCTATTTTTATGATTATTAGTTGGTATATACGAGAAATTACATATGCAGTAAGATGGAAAAAAAAGTTTGGTATAAAAATAATATACACTGTTAATTTCATATTTTTTATTTGTAATACATGTACAATTATAAAAGAAATCAATGAGATTGAAAGTCTTTAACATCACTGGCTTTCACCCATGAATTAAACTTGGTTGGCCAATTTAACCATTTGATATAATATTGTTTATAGGGTCCTCTTCCTTTTGTTTTTATAACTTTCTCAATTTTCCACAAGGAATTGTCTTTGACGTTTATTCGTTGAAGTTCAGATTGGTAGTAGGATCCAGAAATTTCTTTTCCATGGTAATCTTTGATGCGATATAACGGTGTCATGCTTCTCCAGAATCGTCCGGATATCGTGAATACTTCACCCGTCCATTTTTCGTCATATTCCCGAGAAAAAATATTTCTCAAATATGTAAGTCTAACTCGATCTCCAAGTTTAAACCTGAAGTGGTACTGTTTCTTTAACATTCCAGAATGCGGTCTTGAAAAATATGTCGATAAGCGAATAGCTTCTTCATTTTCCTTTTTCACTTCTACAGGTGCCATGTCGATAGTGCTATGAATAGTATGGTTGTATCCATTTACAAAGCTTTGAAGCTTGTCTATGTATCTGTAAGACTGATTGTACGAAAAGTAGCGATATATTTTCGTTTTTATTGTTTTTATAACACGCTCGGACACTGATGCTTTGACCTCATTAAACGCATAAAAATGATTAATCTCTTCCTTTTTAAAAACTGTCTGAACTCTCTTTGCCTTGAACTCCTGTCCCATATCCGTTCGTATTTTATTTGGAACTCTTCCTGTTTGAAATATGTCTTGAAATGCAGTTGCCACGGACTCTCCTTTTTTGTCTTTTAGTTTACGTAGCCATAAATACTTTGAAAACACATCAATGACTACCAATACGTATTTATATTCTTTATTGTATTTTGAAAACTTCACCATATCCATAAGGTCAGCAGACCATTGGTCATCTATCCCGGCCACAACGATTTCCGTTCTATTCTGTGGTCTCCTTAATGGTCGTTGTAAACTGTATGGTTCCTGGCTTTGTAACCATTTTCGTATCTTATATTTACTAATTTTGAATTGCCCATCTTTTTGTATATAATTATAAAGTTTGTCTGGTCCCGAAAAACTAGCAGGATTTGATGGAATGTAGTAGATTTCCTTTAGATATTTCTCCAATGCAGACATGTTGTCAATACAAATATTAAAATGGATATAACGAAATCCATGTAATACAGTATGTTATAAAGGACTAGTCTTTCTCCTGTACATCTTCGTCAGTGTCCTCTTCATCGTCCTCATCGTCTGTATTCTCAGTGTCACTAGTCGTTTCAAAGTAATCATCATCAAATAATTCATTAAATTGATGTCGATTTTTCATGAGAATACGCCGAATTTGAGTTTCGTCATCTGTATTGTTTTCAACAACATCCTGAATTTGTCGTACAATGTCAGAGTGCACATTGCTTTTATCTAGGGGAACAATCAGTTTCAACAACTCAGTATAGCGTTTAAAAAACTGACGTTGAACAAGAGGGCTTATTTTTTGATTGCTTTGTTGAATTGCGTCTTCCTCATTCATACCCTCTTTCACGTACTTGTCGTATTTTTTATCCCAAGTGTCTTTCGCTGTATCAATGGCTGCATGTAATATGGTTTTGTATCCTTCATTGTCGTCTATATTAACATCTTCACTACTATCGTCTGAACCACCATCATATTCAATCCATTCTGAGGCTGACTTTTTTAAAGGATTTTCGTTATCTAGGTCTTTGCTGTCTCTTTTTCTTTTGAAAGATTCGTTTTCTGGACACCAATGTTTGATATGTCTTTGCAAATCGTGCATACTGTCAAGCACTACTCCACAATCGTCACAAGAGGGCATATTTTCATACGTCTGTTTACTAGGATTGTCTTGGTAAGAATAAGGAGCGGCTGAATGTTGCTCTGTATTTATCTCATTTGAAGTAGGAATTACTTCATTGGTCTTTGCTAATTGTTGCTGTAAAACGTTTCCAAGCAATCGGTTCGATTCTGATGTCGTTGGTTTTAAATCCACAAGAAGATATCCAAATGGTTTACTAGTTGCTTCTTCAAATTTTTCTAAAAAGTATAGTACTTTTCCCGGATACATTTGTCTGCCTAGAGTCATTATCTGTTGCTTATCGACAGGGTTGTTAAATAATACCAAGTAGTGACAATTTCTTCTTTGTGTAGGATCTTTACTGAAGTAAAGATTCTGATTTAATACTACAACTGATAGATTCCTATGATGGCTACCTTCCGTAAACAAGTCCGTGATTCTAGGATCTTTTGCTGATGTTGACATTAAATCGTCCAAAACTATCATATTTCTTACACTTGGATCAATAAAGCTATCCTTCTCTAAATCAACTGGTATCCCTTGTATAAATTCGACATACGGTCTAACTGTCTTTTGAATGTCGTCGTAGAGTGGTTGCCAACGTCTGTAAAGCCATATTATTCTCTGAATAGTAGGCTGAATAAATCTTGAATTTTGGAGAAGTTGTTTCACAAAAAAAGTTTTGCCACATGATGTTGGTCCGCTTACTGTCATCGTGAATGGATGTTTAAAAACCAAGTGTTCTGTTTCCTCCTTCTGGGGCGCCACCGTATCCTCATCATGCGGTGGCGGCGGCGGCGGCGGCGGCGGCGGCGGCGGCGGCGCTGTTCCTTCCCTCTGCGGCGGCGGCGGCGGAGGTGATGTTCCTTCCCTCTGCGGCGGCGGCGGCGGAGGTGATGTTCCTTCCCTCTGCGGCGGCGGGTCCGCATGACTGGTCAGCGGATATGGTTCAGTGATTCCATGTTTATTTCTATAATGTCGCATCATAACATCTTTTCTAGAAAATTGAAGTTTACATACGGGACACGTTTTATCGTCCATCTGTTCTCGTATGAAGGAAGCTGTTAACTGATATATCTTTCCAGTGTTTCAATTTATAAAGACAACAACTGGTAAGTGTCTTTAAATATCAGCTGTATTTGTACGAGGCTAAGAAATAGGTGTACTGCGAGCTGTAGCGAGCCCGAAACAGGAATGGCTCGCTACAGCTCGCAGTACACCTATTTCTTAGCCTCGTACAAATACAGCTGATATTTAAAGACACTTACCAGTTGTTGTCTTTATAAATTGAAACACTGGAAAGATATATCAGTTAACAGCTTCCTTCATACGAGAACAGATGGACGATAAAACGTGTCCCGTATGTAAACTTCAATTTTCTAGAAAAGATGTTATGATGCGACATTATAGAAATAAACATGGAATCACTGAACCATATCCGCTGACCAGTCATGCGGACCCGCCGCCGCAGAGGGAAGGAACATCACCTCCGCCGCCGCCGCCGCAGAGGGAAGGAACATCACCTCCGCCGCCGCCGCCGCAGAGGGAAGGAACAGCGCCGCCGCCGCCGCCGCCGCCGCCGCCGCCGCCGCCACCGCATGATGAGGATACGGTGGCGCCCCAGAAGGAGGAAACAGAACACTTGGTTTTTAAACATCCATTCACGATGACAGTAAGCGGACCAACATCATGTGGCAAAACTTTTTTTGTGAAACAACTTCTCCAAAATTCAAGATTTATTCAGCCTACTATTCAGAGAATAATATGGCTTTACAGACGTTGGCAACCACTCTACGACGACATTCAAAAGACAGTTAGACCGTATGTCGAATTTATACAAGGGATACCAGTTGATTTAGAGAAGGATAGCTTTATTGATCCAAGTGTAAGAAATATGATAGTTTTGGACGATTTAATGTCAACATCAGCAAAAGATCCTAGAATCACGGACTTGTTTACGGAAGGTAGCCATCATAGGAATCTATCAGTTGTAGTATTAAATCAGAATCTTTACTTCAGTAAAGATCCTACACAAAGAAGAAATTGTCACTACTTGGTATTATTTAACAACCCTGTCGATAAGCAACAGATAATGACTCTAGGCAGACAAATGTATCCGGGAAAAGTACTATACTTTTTAGAAAAATTTGAAGAAGCAACTAGTAAACCATTTGGATATCTTCTTGTGGATTTAAAACCAACGACATCAGAATCGAACCGATTGCTTGGAAACGTTTTACAGCAACAATTAGCAAAGACCAATGAAGTAATTCCTACTTCAAATGAGATAAATACAGAGCAACATTCAGCCGCTCCTTATTCTTACCAAGACAATCCTAGTAAACAGACGTATGAAAATATGCCCTCTTGTGACGATTGTGGAGTAGTGCTTGACAGTATGCACGATTTGCAAAGACATATCAAACATTGGTGTCCAGAAAACGAATCTTTCAAAAGAAAAAGAGACAGCAAAGACCTAGATAACGAAAATCCTTTAAAAAAGTCAGCCTCAGAATGGATTGAATATGATGGTGGTTCAGACGATAGTAGTGAAGATGTTAATATAGACGACAATGAAGGATACAAAACCATATTACATGCAGCCATTGATACAGCGAAAGACACTTGGGATAAAAAATACGACAAGTACGTGAAAGAGGGTATGAATGAGGAAGACGCAATTCAACAAAGCAATCAAAAAATAAGCCCTCTTGTTCAACGTCAGTTTTTTAAACGCTATACTGAGTTGTTGAAACTGATTGTTCCCCTAGATAAAAGCAATGTGCACTCTGACATTGTACGACAAATTCAGGATGTTGTTGAAAACAATACAGATGACGAAACTCAAATTCGGCGTATTCTCATGAAAAATCGACATCAATTTAATGAATTATTTGATGATGATTACTTTGAAACGACTAGTGACACTGAGAATACAGACGATGAGGACGATGAAGAGGACACTGACGAAGATGTACAGGAGAAAGACTAGTCCTTTATAACATACTGTATTACATGGATTTCGTTATATCCATTTTAATATTTGTATTGACAACATGTCTGCATTGGAGAAATATCTAAAGGAAATCTACTACATTCCATCAAATCCTGCTAGTTTTTCGGGACCAGACAAACTTTATAATTATATACAAAAAGATGGGCAATTCAAAATTAGTAAATATAAGATACGAAAATGGTTACAAAGCCAGGAACCATACAGTTTACAACGACCATTAAGGAGACCACAGAATAGAACGGAAATCGTTGTGGCCGGGATAGATGACCAATGGTCTGCTGACCTTATGGATATGGTGAAGTTTTCAAAATACAATAAAGAATATAAATACGTATTGGTAGTCATTGATGTGTTTTCAAAGTATTTATGGCTACGTAAACTAAAAGACAAAAAAGGAGAGTCCGTGGCAACTGCATTTCAAGACATATTTCAAACAGGAAGAGTTCCAAATAAAATACGAACGGATATGGGACAGGAGTTCAAGGCAAAGAGAGTTCAGACAGTTTTTAAAAAGGAAGAGATTAATCATTTTTATGCGTTTAATGAGGTCAAAGCATCAGTGTCCGAGCGTGTTATAAAAACAATAAAAACGAAAATATATCGCTACTTTTCGTACAATCAGTCTTACAGATACATAGACAAGCTTCAAAGCTTTGTAAATGGATACAACCATACTATTCATAGCACTATCGACATGGCACCTGTAGAAGTGAAAAAGGAAAATGAAGAAGCTATTCGCTTATCGACATATTTTTCAAGACCGCATTCTGGAATGTTAAAGAAACAGTACCACTTCAGGTTTAAACTTGGAGATCGAGTTAGACTTACATATTTGAGAAATATTTTTTCTCGGGAATATGACGAAAAATGGACGGGTGAAGTATTCACGATATCCGGACGATTCTGGAGAAGCATGACACCGTTATATCGCATCAAAGATTACCATGGAAAAGAAATTTCTGGATCCTACTACCAATCTGAACTTCAACGAATAAACGTCAAAGACAATTCCTTGTGGAAAATTGAGAAAGTTATAAAAACAAAAGGAAGAGGACCCTATAAACAATATTATATCAAATGGTTAAATTGGCCAACCAAGTTTAATTCATGGGTGAAAGCCAGTGATGTTAAAGACTTTCAATCTCATTGATTTCTTTTATAATTGTACATGTATTACAAATAAAAAATATGAAATTGACAGTGTATATTATTTTTATACCAAACTTTTTTTTCCATCTTACTGCATATGTAATTTCTCGTATATACCAACTAATAATCATAAAAATAGATAAATATACATGAAAATCTAAACATTTCTGATGCCATTTACGAGAAACGTTCTGAAGAATTAAAAAAGAAAAATCGGATTGAAATTAGTATTTCATTAACCCGACATACTATGTTTATTCATGAATAGGTATAAACCGGTTTAATCCAGTTATAATAGATAGCGTCAAATTTTAACATATTCAAAATGTAAACATGACCCAAGTTATCACTATTTAATCATATTTATTTAAAACAATTGTCTCTAATTTACATAATAGATATCACCCGACTTTCACAAACAAAAACAGAATAAACGTTCACTCTTAAATAAAAAAAATAACATATGTACACAAACATCTATTTATACTCATGTAAACATTGAATGTAAGGTTCATTTAGTAGGTCATTTACATTTGACAATGTTGAAGAAAATATTTTGGAATACGTCCGTTGTTTACAATGGTATACGTATTGTTTTAACACAAAAGATGACATACTGTTTATTCTTCCACTGGTCACCAACAAAAAAAAAGGTTTTGTTTTAATTGATTTGGTCAAACCCTATTACCTGCGCTACAAGAGTAGATATAAATCGATAATATTAATTAGATTTGAACCATTGTCATCACTAAATATTGATTAAACTTAATCAATATTCTTAATTATATTATTAATTGTCACAATTAATTATTAATTAAGAAAACACAACATTTCCCTAATTATATTACTTAATAAAAAAAAATGACCACTTGACCCTTGTCGAAAATTCCCTCCTCCAAACAAAATGGCGGCTTTAGCATTGGGTCTATGGGGAAAAAGTGGTCTAGTCTCATAGGGATGACTACTAACTTATTTCACATTCAGATATATTATAGGTTTCTTTCAATTTACACTGCAGCTATTTCTGCTTGGGTTATTTTTTAAAATTGTTATACGATGATGACTGATGTACCTGTATTCTGACTATTTCATTTATTGTGTCTGTTTAGTTAACGCATCAATGTAAATATAATGGAATTTGATGAGACTCTCATCAAAGTGAGAGGGTTAGCGCTATAAAACGGTTTAACCAGGTTTAATCCACCATTTTCTACATTTGAAAATGCCTGTACCAAGTCAGGAATATGACAGTTCTTGTTTGTTATTTGATTTTGCCATGTGATTATGGACTTTCCGAATTGATTTTCCTCTAAGTTCAGTATTTTTGTGATTTTACTTTTTAGGAATCTTCCAGAACTAGAAATTAAACATACAAAGGACTTCAACCTCATTTTAGACTTATGCCTCGAATTTGACATAAGTGGTCATCTATGTACCAGAATCTAAGTCAAACAAGACGATTTGATTTTGAAATGTCCCCCACCTTAGTAGCAATATACCAACTTCACCTACATAAGGGACATACATATCCTAACTCATTCGGTATTCGCATTACAAAACGTCAGCAGTGTCTGAGTAGAAAGTTGATAAACCATGCAGGGTTATAGAGAACATCTAGTGTTGTGTTTTCAATAATAAGAATAATCATCGGAAGATAACAAGATCTTGTTGGTAAATATTCCGTATCAACTTCCAAAATAAAACATGATAGTCTTGAAGTATACGTTCAAGGTACTGACGTTGTTTGTCCTCTTAAGTATGTGTTATAGTGTTCTTGTATGAAGTCTTTGTAAATTATTAACCTTTTCTGTTTAGCCCATTTTTGATAATACTCCTTAGACGTGACTATGTATTTATAATAGTTATCAAAATTGCCAGGATTATAAATACCCTAAATGTGTTGTTGTGCTGTGGTAATTTTATGTATTCTTGCTTTTCATTTTTGTTCATGTGCTTTGCCTATATGGTATTTTGTGTTTCTTCGTTGACATATTTGTTTATTTTTATAGTAAAAAGTAAAATTACAAAAATACCGAAGTCCGAGGAAAATTCAAAACGAGAAGTCCCTAATCAAATGGCAAAATCAAATGATAAAACACATCAAACGAATGGACAACTGTCAAATCCCTAACTGTGTACAGTCATTTTCAAATGTATAAAATGGTGGATTGAACCTGTTTTTATACCGCTAAATCTCTCACGTATATGAAAGTGACATCAAATTCACGATGCGTGAACAAAACAGGCACAATAGTTAAAATAGTCAAAATATGGGTACAGCAGTCATCATAATCTCAAAACTAACAAATATTTAACAAAGAAGCACAACAAGCATCTTACAAATTTTAAATTAAAATCACATTCATTGTTTCGCGTGTTTGACGTCATAAAATGTAGACGTCACATATGAAGAAATATACAATAATTTTGCCATTCTATGTTTTTTAACAAAAATATAATTTCACATGGGAAATGGTGGTAAACAGTCAGGAGTCTACTTCGTCAAAATTATCTCCCCATTACGCCAGTTCATTTTCACAATCGTAGAAATGGAAGCCATTGTAGGGATGACGCGCTGCCAAATTTGCCCTCGAAAACCGATAAATTCATCCACATTGCACCATTACGATCCTTATATGTCAGTTGTATTTAAAAAGACAAATGTATCTACTAGCTAATGAGCATCAGTTAATGATCTTGTCTGCATTGATTCAACTTAAAACTATTGTCTGATCGGTTGTCAGTTGGAATTTTTGAAAATTTATAAACATTTAAAAAAAATTCTAATTAAATATTTCGTTCGTTGAAGGGCAGACTAGATTTTTTAGTGATTGAAGACTATAAACCCTAGTTTTCACACACAAAAAAAATAAAATTTTTCGAAGATATGCATTTTCATCATCCAACTTGAAAGACTATCGTCAAGTACTTTCAGTAAAAACATAGCTATTCGAACACACCTACTCTGTTCTGTGATTCATTAGATAGGTATTTCACTTGACCCATATATTTCATCTTTTAGTACTGTGATTTGTTTATGTTATAAAGTCAACCTGTAGCTTTGATATATAAAAATGATAGAATCTGAAGCGAGACGATGTATGAAATATTCTTGCTTTGTACGATATCAAGACAAAATATTCAACTCAAACATGCCCTAACATAAAAAGGTGCACTCGATTTTCTCTTTTCGATACAATTGCTACCCATTTTTTTAGATTTTTTTCTTGAGTCACATAATGGAAGGGCAGACATGAAAATTATTGAACTAAAAGATTGATATGTTTTCCGTCCGTGGTAAATTTTAAAAAATCGGAGGTTATGCATTTTCTACATCCAACTTGAAAGACTGTCATCTTGTACTATCAAAGTTACCTAATACATGTATTACTGGAGATATCAAACATAATAGCCAGGAAAGAATCATTTTAAATTTAGAAAGACAGATACATAATTGGCGAAATAAATGGAGAAATCTAAATTTATCCAAAATAAACCAAAAAATTAAGCGCCAGTATTGTACTATTAGCAGATTACAACAACAACTTAAAAAACTGAAATTTGAGAGAAATATAGGTAAAATTGAATACGCTGTAGAAAGTGTTGAAAAGGGAGTGCAGTGTAACACTTTAAAAGGCTTGATCAGTGACCTTCACAGTGAAATAGACAATTTACATTCTGAATTAAATTCAGATGAAAATCAAAATATTGGTATAGAAACTATCACTGACAAACAGTTAAGTGTACGATTGAATGAAAAAGGCAAGCCATATGATGAAAATATCAGAAAAGTATACTATGAATTTCTAAGTAGAAATATAGGGTTACAACATATTCAGCCAATTATTCGTACTGTTCTCTCACTCGTGAACTATGAAATTAATGAACTTCCAAGTGTTAGCACAGCATCAAAAATGATGCATGAATTAGGTAGTGTGTCAAGGCATCATGTAGAGGGTGAATTTAAAAATGATAAAAACTTAACTATGCACAGAGATGCGACTACTAAAAAAGGGAGACACATATATGGTGTTGGATATTCAACTGAGTCAGGTAAAATTTTGACTGCAGGCGTACGAGAAGTTTCAGATGGTAAAGCTGAAACATATGTTAAGAATACAAAAGAAATCTTAAATGATATTTCTGAGAGTACCAACTTTTTAGAAAAAACATCAAACTTTATGTCTGTTATTGTTGCTTCTTATCTGCATTCTTTTCATTATTGTGAAGGTTTTGTTTGACAGAATGAGAAAGATGCATCCATGTATTGTTATGTATGTCTAAGCTTAAGAATATTATATAAGTTGTTACTTTTATATCATATAGGAGATAAGTATCATATTTTGAAAGAATTAAGCTCTAAATATATTCAGTATAGATTGTATAAAACAAATTCAAAATGGGTATCAGCTTGAACATTTTCATAAATTAATGTTGAAAGATTTGTTTCAGTCATGATTTTGTTAAAGAGTTAATTTCTGCTTTACTGGGTACTAGTATTCATAACTTTATGTATCATCACATGATTATGTCTTAATATATTACAGATTGAATATTGGAACAAAGACATATCACCCAGTAGTAGTAAAGAGTGCTATGATATGCAGATAGAAGAAATAGTGACAGATTATAAGAACGGTAGTCTGCAGTTCACAGGTTAATATTTTATTTCATAAATCATGATTATCCAGTAAAGGTATTATTTAATCATATTCATAACACAAAAGTATGGCATTAACTGTAATAAGAACATTTTAAAGAAACTAGGTGCATTTTTTTTTTAATATTGCATCAACATTATAATTATGTATACAAGATCTAATAATACCTCTGTAAAATGTATCTTTTCACTTTCAGATAAGGATGCATAAGAAGAACAGTTTTTTTTAATTAAGAAAATAGACTATAGATAGTACGTTGTTTCATTGTTATCTCCCTTATATATTGCCTTTTGACTTTAAAGAATTGAATTACTTCCCTTTTGTCACTTTGCAAATATGACAGAAGTTAACAGACACACTTAAAAATACCAATTATACCAACAATCAATAAAAATTGGCATAACTCTATGTATATTTAGGCACAAACAAATTCATTTTCTCTTAAATCATCGGTCAAACTTTCAGTTTATAAAAATAGGTAAAGTGGCTATATTTAATATGTTTTCCGTCCGTGGTAAATTTTTAAAAAAATCGGAGGTTATGCATTTTCTACATCCAACTTGAAAGATACCCATGTCGTCGACTTGATATCTAATTGTTCTGCTTAACTATGTACTAAAGAAATTGAAAACTTATGCAAATGGTGTTTTTAAAATAAAACACTTCGTAATTGAGAAGAAAATTGAAATTTTGTTTGTTTCTATTAACTTTTAAAATTTTTGTCACTATAGTAAACATTTCAGTAAGCATTTATCGCCCTCTCTAACAAAGAGCTTCGATTCTTTTGTTCTATTTCAACCGGGTTTCCGACTGTAAAGAGGGTTAAAAAGTCAAAAGTATAATAATTTCAGAAACAGACCGAGATTTAAAGTTAACAAGAAGTTTTTTAGAATTTTTAAAAATCCACATATGGTTAATATCCGTACGCGAGTAAAATAATGTTGACGTTCAAAGTTTTTTCAACTTTATAATAGAAAAATAACACATCGACGGAATCTTTAAAAGTTCAGAGTTACGTCATATGAACCAAAGAAACACAAAAAGTCGCACATACGAAACACACCATAAGTAACAGTAAAAGTAATATTAATAATAGAACAAAGACAAACGAAAGAACAATATAACACGTTGTTAAGATAATAAACAACGTCAGTACAAAAATCTTTACACCAACACTACTATCATGTATTGTTTGTGAAGTTCATACGGAATATTTATCAACACTGAGGTCTTGGTACCTTACGATGAACTTTTTTAGAAAAGGGACAAGACGTTCTTTGACATACCCCTGTTCATCAACTTTCTGCTCGGACACTTGAATATCAAATACGTTGGGAAATGTATATTCCATATGCAGATGAAGTTAGTATATTGCTACTAAGGTGGGAGGAAATTGATAATTTCAAAATTAAAATCGTCTAATTAAGATCATATATAATACCACGACTTTTTAAAATAAACTCATAATAGATACCAGGACTAAATTTAGTATATACGTCAGACGCGCGTTTCGTCTACAAAAGACTCATCAGTGACGCTCGAATCCAAAAATGTTAAAAAGGCAAAATAAAGTACGAAGTTGAAAAGCATTGAGGACCAAAATTCCTAAAAGTTTTGCCAAATACAGCTAAGGTAATCTATGCCTAGGGTAGAAAAACCTATTGTGTCTGTTTGTTTTGTTCACACATTTTGTGAAATATAACGGAATTGTATGCCACTGACATACAAATGAGAGGTTTAGCTAGGTATAATACCAGGTTTAATCCACTATTTCTATATCGGAAAAGGCTTTAACCAGGTCAGGAATATGACAGTTGTTTTCTATTCGTTTGATGTGTTTGAGCTTTTTATTTGGATTTTGAAACTTTCCCATTTGAATTTTCCTGGGAGTTCGGTACTTTTGTTATTTTACTTTTTAAATCCATAGTACTTTCAGGTAATAATAAAAACAGAACTTTTTACTTCAGTTTTTTCGTGGTAACCAGGTATAGTAGTGTGGTGTCATCAGTTTCATCAAAAAGCATAGTCAGGTTAACACGAATTGGCGATGTCATTTTATTTCCAGTTCAACCATGAGCATCATAACCTGAAACTGTGATAGTTCAGAGACAACAACAAAGAGCATCCCCTACGAAAAACTGGTTGATGATTTGATGATAGCCTTATTTACAATAGAAAATATAAAATACATATTCAGAATGATAATATTCTAAAGAATTGTTAATATACTCTGCTTTGTATTAGACTGATGTGTTTCGATATTTTAAAGTGCCAAGTTACTCTGGCCTCTAATGAACACATCTCTGTGTTTGGTCATAAATGTTACCTCATTGGCGGAGGAGTGAAGATAAAAAAAAAACAATATTTAATTTATAAATTTGAACCAGCGGGTATCAAACACGAAGTCCTACCGCATTCGGAACACTGTCATCAGATGAAACAATGCAGTCAAACACGAAAGGGAAAAGTGATGACTTCTATACTGAGTGTAGTACAATATATACATTCAGACTGATTACCAACCAAATCTAGAAACAGGATTGTTTCAACGTGATGACAAGCTTAAGTAGTACTACTGAAAAACATTCCACATACATCCAACCATTAGTTTAGTTTAAACATATTTATTTATAGTGGATTGGGAAACAAGTTTTGCAACTGATATTAATCCCTTTCCACTTTGCGGGTGCTAGTGCTGCCTTGTAGCGGCATTAGCCTACTCTTTTTCGAAATCTACAAGGGTGTCTAACGTGCAAGAGATATGGCTCTCTCTTAACACGGGTCAGCCATTTATCGTCCCCTTCCGACGGACTATCATCGTTTCCTCAAGACCATACTCGCAGATGGTGTCAAGGGAGAGCCTAAAATTGAATTCCTGAAATTTTCATCCCAAACGGGATTCGAACCAGGAACCATTAGACAATAAGGATATTTGTACCATACGACTAAAGCATTAATACAGCATAATTCTATCATAAACCATATCAATATGTGATAGAACATTATCATTGCTGTGCGAGTTGTGAGTCTGTGTCTCATCAATGTATTCTTTTGGTTTTGTTAATATTTGTGTTATGAATAATTACAATATATCCCTTCTTTTCCGTTTTAAGTAAGTGTACAATATGAATGATGAATACCGCAATTTTCAATAAGAACCGAATATTTGATTAGATTAGATTCTTTATAAAGATAACAATAGTACATTAGTGTACAAATCATATAATATAAAAACAGGTAAATGAAATTTCGTGCGTCCGAAGCGTTTTTATAAATTCTGGAGCGATCAATCTAAAAAATAATGATTGTCAGTATATTGTATGACTTTTGTAAACCTCCAACGTTATAGGAGGTCATTGGCGGATCCAGGAGGGGGGGGTTCCGGGGGTTGTAACCCCCCCAATTTTTGGCCGATCAATGCATTTGAATGGGAGCATATAGCTGGAACCCCTCCTTTACTCTGGGTTGGGACCCCCCCTTTAAAATGGAGGTACACAACCAAACTTTCAGACTAGCGATCAGTGTATATAACATGTGATAGTTGTGTCAACACAAATGGTGATGACAACCATGCACATTAATAAACTGGTTGTAATAGTAAAACCCTAAGATTTGGATTTAATCAAAGACAAAAACTATATATGTACATAACAAAACCATGTTCAGTGTACGGCGTCTGTTTTGAAGAAAAATAACACCAGGTACCTTAGAAAAAATACAAAAAGAAGTCAGAATACATACACCCTTATACCTAGATTTAAACAAATCAGTTTTACACAGAAAACTCTACACTACGATTTTTTGTTCCCTATTGTCTGTGTCATGATAACAAGTTAGTTATTAATTCAGGAATTTCGCTACTTCAAATAACTTTAAACCTTTACTAAATTATTCCATAGATTTGGTTTCAAAGTTATGTTGTATCTGTAAACACTTATTTCAAACGGAACAGCACATCCTAAATATATGGAGATGTTGTTTACCGATCCAGGAAACTTAGAAACGGCCCGGGTAAACTTATCAGTCCTTTAAATAAAATGATTCGAAAAGGTTTCCAATTCAAAACTGTAATTAGATCTTTGAATAGTGTTTTTTATTTGTATTTATATTCATTTTGCTGTCAATAAATCTAAATCAAACAATCGTATGCACATTCATGGCTACAATATGTTGTTATATATAGCTTGGCATTGCACAAGGTCATGTTTTTCTCTATTAATGACGACTTTATACTTATCCACTTGATGATGGATGTGTACTGATTGATATGGTGTCTGAATTCTTAGTCCTAGATTTTTTTTATTGGTTGTCATTGGCTTTCAACTAGCTATCAGTAACTGTTCATACTATCAAATCTGTACTTAGTGTCTTTTTGTTGTGGGATGTATAAGTACCCTGAAACGTCCACTCTGTGTTTTGTTAGATTTATTTCTATTTTTGTATCCATCTGATTTGGTAAGCCTTATCAACTGGTTTTTTTTCATAGTTTGGTCTTAGATTGTTTTGTTACACCACTGTCTCATTTTGGGAGAGAATAGGCGCCTTCAATTTAACCCCGTCACATTCTATTTTTGCCTGTCCCAAATCATGAGTTGTAAATCAGTTGTTATCGTGTGTTGCTGTGTTGCATGTTTGTTTGTTCATTGTTTGGTATTTCAACCAGGCCGTTGGTTTTCTCGCTTGAATTGTTTCACATTTGTCATTTTGGGGCCTTGTATTGCTCACTATGCGGGTATGGGCTTTACTCATTAATGAAGGTCGTACTGTGACTTATAGTTGTTCAATTTGTTTTCGTTTTGTCCGTTGTGCAGAGTTGTCTCATGGGCAATTATACCAAATCTTCTTATTTTTATTTAAAACATTTGAGATCGTAAAACTAATGTATATAAGGCCTAAACAGAACAGTCAAAACTACATACAAAGGGCATATTTCGCCCTTATGAGTTGCATCGATAGTTATAGTAACATAACAAATTGGCCGCCATATTCAGTAACAGGGGAAATCAAGAAGTAAAGATATGTACTTGTAAGTCTCCTTGCTTATATATATATAGTGATGAGCATCAAATCTAAGTTGAGGACAGTATTGTGACAAGCATATAAACATAAATAACAACAAAATAAACATTGGGGGACAGTTGACCATTATCGATTGTCACCCTAGGTGAAGTTTTGTCATGACGAATGACGTTTTACTGGTCAGTGGACAGTTATAATGGTCATCTTCATCAAATTAACAAATGATTTACAGATACAATAAAATAATTGTCGTGTGAAAGGCCAACACCTTGTAAAAGTTGTAGGAGTTCGACAAGTGTATTCAATTGTCAAAAAGTCAATAGACAGACGAGTCGCTGCATGTACAATGGACGTCTGCTCAATTGGTTTCTATATCTTGTCAAATTATTCATTGAAGATGTCTGAAAAAGTAGATTTTACCAGAGACATATATACACATCTTTACATATGTCTCTGATTTTACCTACAAAAGAGTTTGGATTCCTTAAATGGTGACTCAAAGCATTAAATTTGTTAAAGTTTTAAGGAATCCAAACTCTTTAAATGCATGAGGTTGTATTTTTAACATAAAATTATACATATTTGAATGAAGGCGAGTCGTTGTCAAGCAACTTTTTGTTTATAATAATTCCTTTTTTCATATTTTACTCATATATAAGGGTCGACTATATGACAAATCACAAATCCATTACACATAAAAATTGGCTAAATAAGGGATTAAGATAAAATGCACATACAAATACACTGTTTTGGTGAAACTGTTTGACGGACATAAGCATCATTTTTGCAATTATATAGAAAGCATAAAAGATAACACGTTTAAACTAGGGAAGTAGTCTGTCTTTTTTTAAACTAGGGTTTAGAATTAATAGTATTTGATTTATCTAGTCTCTCAAAAATAATCTTGTCTATCTAAAATTTGATATTTTGATTATTAACAGGAAGTGTCCGAATTCCATTTTTTTTTTTGCTGAAATATTTAGTTTTTCCTATTTTTTCTTTATTTGTAATTATTTAAAAAAAACTTGTAAAGGTACAACTTGGGCTTTGCCTTGCATGTTAGTCAGACTGCTCAGCTATATGAAGTTTCATACCCACCCAAATCAGTACAAAATACTGATTTAGAGATTATATGGGTTCAGTGCATAAGGTTGTGTGTCGATGTAAAATGTAAACAAAGGAACTATATTTTACGACTGTTCGTTTATTTTTTTGGTATTATTTTTTTTTTGTATCGCATTCTCTACATCTCAGACAAAACATGCTTTTCAGGGAATAAAACAACATAAATCTACCATCACCAAGAATTTGAATGACCTTAGAGTATGATATAAATGGTCACAACAATCTTCATTTTTTTCCTCGTAATTTTAAAGTCTTGTATGAATTTTTATTTTTGCATAACAAAAATTTGTTGTACCGTAGAAATATCAGTATTTCATTATAAGACTGGCAGAACACTAAGGGAGATACCACGACAGATCAATGACAAATGAAACTTTCAAATTTCTATCCCGTCTGTACTATAAGCTCGTCTAAATAATGATATTGCCAAATGTAATGTATGTCCATCATATATTTTAAAGAATACCGATAATGGACAGATAAACCATTTGTACTCCTAATTAGTTCATTCACAATGTGTTTTTCTTGTATAACAATCAGAGCCGACGATTTTTTTGTCTTATGGCTGACATCGTTAGTGTCTAGTCCTGGACAGTTAAGACTAATTGTTTCCTCTCACGTCAATTACAGCATATTGTAAATGAGTCTTTTTCTGGCAGTTGAGTTCCCCTCGTTAATAAATTATATCCAACTATGCTGATGTAAAACCGAATAAGATAATATACTATAATCGATGCTGCTGCAATTTGTTTGTCTTTGGTCAGGAAATTTGACCAAGTATAATACCCAGAGATTTGGCATTGTATGCACCTATTTTGGAATAGTTAAATGCACATTATATAGACACTAGACTGTTCAAAGATAAAAGCACAGCTAACATTATATTTATTTACTTTTAATTCACCCTAAATCCAGTGAATCCACCGATGTTTCACCCTAAATCCAATGAATCCATCGATGTTTCACTCTAAATCCAATGAATCCATCGATGTTTCAAAAGAGGGGTGAAAGATACCAAAGAGACATTCAAACTCATATATTGAAAATAAACTGACAACGCCATGACTAAAAAGAAAAAGACGAAGTCAAATAAATATATATAACACATTATATAGTTAGCATAATTATAGACTTTTGAACAGTATACGTTCGTCATTCCAAAGGCATCTTTGTCTCAATTGTTAGTTTTGTTATTAGAATATCTCATGAGAAATGGTGTTAATTCCTGTCATCTTTCTTATTCTTAGATTTGAGACATTAAGTCTGCGGATAGCGTGGATTAATAAAGTGTTGTTGTCTCATGGGGTTCTAGATTTCAGTATGTGTAGATCTTATATGTATTATAATCCTGTTTTTTTCTCTGTTTTATGCCGATAAAATGTCAAAACTTACAAATAGAATATATAGAATACATGTTATGGCATTCCAATTTTTAAACAACGTCGATATGCTACAAATATGAAATACTTTAAATTTTGCATCGATCACAAAGCGTTTTGTTAATTCGAACATATCACACAATTCATTTTGATTATTACTAGCATTACAGTTTTTATGCAACATGATTATTATTTTTAAAAAATGCAGTACACAGCAAAAATATTATATAATTGAGATTAACTTATACACGTAAGGCTATTTAGTATCATAAAAACTTGTTTCTTTTTATTTACATTTTCTGTTTACATTTCTTTTTCTTTTGTTTGACATCTTAAATGGAGGCTATAATTACAAAGTGTTACGGTAATTTCGGTCAAATACAAACTTCTTTTTTCTGTACGTTTTCTTGTAATTATAACAACATTTACGGAAATAAAGTTACTGTCCTTAGCCTTTATCAGACAAAGACATTTTGGTAATTGAGCTAATTGGTACACAAAAAATTTAAGAGTCGACTCGTAGAATAATACCATATGTATGAATTCATAATTAATAATAAAAAAAAAATGCAATATTTGTTTTTGATGTGGTATATCACCTGTCTAAATTGCTACCGGCTAATTTCATTGGTGTACGAAACAGAAAATAATCCCGCCCACCCCTGACTCGTGGAATGGATCATACCTATGTTAGTGTAATCACTGGAGTTGGGAGTTTTTGTGAAAAATTATAAAAATATGTTTTTGTTCTGATTGTCTAATGGATTATTTTTGATTGGTGAAAGTGGTTTGAAAAATTGAAGAAATTTATCAAATACCTCGTGGAGCAATTAACTTAAAGGAATATCAAGTTTAATAGTCAATACCTGAGTGTTTAAAGGGCTAGCCTTGCAATGTGATTGATTTTGTTGTATACTAGGAGTTTAAAATTTTTGTGAAAAATATAAAATATTTACTGTAAAATGGGAGGAAGACATCCATTCAAGTACCGATTTCATTGGATTTGTTTAATTAGTTTAATTGTGTATTTAGAAAGTGTTCTAGGATGTCCTACAGAATGTGTCTGTCAGGGTAAAAATGTGGATTGTAGTTACAGAAAACTGTCATATGTACCTACAAATATTCCAAAAGACACACAAAAGTTGTAAGTATTATGATTTAAAATATAAATAGTGACGTATTGGGGAGCTTTTCGTATATTGTTCAGTTTCAGTGGACACAGTTTGTGTCTACAATTTTATTTGACAACGAATCGATCTAATTTTATTTCTCAGTTTCTTTTTATTGCATTAGCGAAAACCCTCAAACCATACGACAATTGAAGCTTTAATATTGTCTACTTTTGAGTTTGAATGTCCCTTTGGTATCTTTCGCCTCTCTTGCAATGCTAATTGCCTTCAAAATACTACCTAAGCAATAACAACTGTTAAATATAGATATAAAAGTTTTAATATAGAGACCTTGTTAATGTATGTCAGATTTACATATTTACATGTACATCAAAGGCAACATGTACGTTGTGCAATGTTATTTTTGTCACTACAGGAAATCCAACTATCCATTTGCAGCTTAATTGATTTTCGAAAGACAATTTTTAAATCTCTGTTTCATCTCAGTTTAAAACAATACCCAATCACACAAGGAATATCACGAATGCATTCAAGAAATTTTAAAAAGCCCTTTACCGATGGAAAAAAAGTTAAATAACAAAACTCTGATTTGGTAGAGGCACCCAAATCCATTCTATATGTTTATGATCTACTGAGTTTACAAGTTGCTCAACTTGCTTATAGTGCACACTTTTACAACGACCTTTAAGTATATAAACTTTTGAAGTATTATAATTCTATTATACATTCTGCACCGGATTTGAATTAAATTACTGTACATTTCAAAGTATACGCTTAAATAGAAATTAATCCGTCTGGGTTTATTGATATCAGTAAACCTGCATAATTCTCGTTTAGTGATTGTCTTATCTGATACATATCACAAAGAAAACAATCTTAAGTCAATAAAGTAATTGAGATATTTTGTTACTCCATGTTTTCACACATTATCTAACGGGCGACGGACGACTTTAACGTGACGACGTTGCCACAATGCTACATGTACATGGCCAATGATTTCTTACATTCAGATTAAACATAACAAGCCTATTGTTACTTCTATGGGTAATACCGTATATTTAACATACACAAACTGATAAATTATATATTGAACTATATTGACGTGGACATTTGTCTGGTAACCCCGGAAAGGTGGACGATATGTATAGACAAACAAGCAACAAACAATTTTTATTTTAAAGTATAATTTCATGTGATGTTCATAATTGAAAAAAATGCATTCTAAAGACATGTTTTGCTAAAAGCCTTATTCTTAATGTTTCGTTAAATTACATGCAATACAACTATACCTTGTAAATATGCAGGCATTTTATATAAAAATCACTGCTAAATGATATCCATAAAGGAGCATATAAAATAGATATAGCATCAATGGAATAAGATAAATCAGGTTTGAAAAGCGACTGATTTATTTTCATACTAAAATTGATTTTAATGGACAAATATATCAGAGTACAAATTGTATGCAGAGACATATATACGTCTCTGTTGTATGTGAATTCTTAAAAATTCCACTGCAAAAAAAAAAAAAAAAAATACCCCAAGAGAGCATAGTATGTAAACAAAAGTCACAGAAGTTCAGTTAGAACAAAAGTTATGGTTAGCAATATCTAGGGATTCTTGTTATTTTCACAATTTTGTCAAACAAACTATATGAGTATTTTTTAACAATTCACTAAACACGGTATCAATGGTAAAATATTGGCAAATAAAAGTGCAATGCATAACACTGTATTTCTTTCACGACAATGACCAATTAACGTTTTATCCCTACAGGCAAATATCTACAGGCAACCTTTACATCTACATAGGTATTTTTACAATACCTTGAAGTTTTACTCAAATACGTAGATTTTCCGCTAAACTCAGAACATATTACTGTCACAATATTATAATGTTTGTTTTATTTTTTACAGAGAACTCCAAGGAAACAATTTGACAATTATGAGAAAGAATGATCTCCAGGGTCTGAGACAATTAAAAGTATTGTAAGTCATCATACATCGGTTCTCTTTAGATGAATAGACATGTGCAAGTCCTCGTGTTCCGTTAAAAAAATCCCGAATTTATTTTGGTCGAATAATTCATTTGATTAATTTCAATCGGAGAATGAATGCAAGAGATGCTTTCAGCTCAAGATTATAATCAGTTGAGTGACACAAATTAAAATATATATCAAGACCTACATGTATACATTTTATATATCCTTTTGGAACCATCAGCGTTAGCGTGCAAAACCCGAAACAAAACCATGTTATACACCTTAGCTGGGACTATATTATTATAAGTATAATAATGTCACACTTTTGGAAATGATCGATTCTGTGAACTCTTTATTCCCATTTCTGCTCGATCACACATCAACTTGCATCTTACGAGTTGCACTATATGTCTAAATCTACTTTAAGCCAAGAACAATTGATCGAAAAGAGGTTATATTTCGGCCATAAGAATTAAACAAACATTTATATTTACATTCGGTAATCCGTCTTTCTTCACAGGTTATTTGACAATTTCTGAAGTGATATACTAAATATAAAATCTTACATCACTTTGCGCTTTTACAAAAGAAATAGATTTGGTTTTAACACCTTCATTTTATAACCATTAATTCCAACACAAACAAACCAAGAAATATGGATTATTAGCGGCAATTAAAGTAAATTTCAAACACTATACCCCAAATGGGATTTAGAATGAAACAGCCAAAACACGAGGAGATCGTCAGCTTTTCCATGATAGTTGTCAGTTATGTGTATCTGTACATATGTATCGGTATTGTATTATGGACGTTAAGTCAAAGCTCGTTAATATCTTCCCGATATGTAAAGGAGTTATCCTCAGAAAAGATATAAGAAGATGTGATATTAGTGCCAATGAGACAACTCTCTATTTAAGTCAGAATGTATGTTTACATATCAATTAAAGAAAAAACATAAACCTTGGTGTGGAATTTTGTTTCAGAATAGAAATAATATTAAGTCACGGTTGCATACAATATTAATGATTCCTCCAGACCCCACTGTAATCAACAAACTCTGACTTTTTATAACGAGGATATCATGTCTTAACATTAATGTTCATAGCGTAGGATACAAATCTTCATTTTATGATCTAAAACTTCCCTGCTTAATATGACTTTTTTTTTAAAACCACCACATCGAACATTCGACATCAGCTGTTGAGCATCGTGTACTGTCTTCGGAATTTTATATAGTACTGTATATGTCATGTGTAAATGCCACTATAAAGAAAACTTGCAGATATTGTGTCTTCACACAGTTAATACTGTTACTTTCATTCAATCTGATTAAAATATTGATCTCTGATTACGTTATACTACATATGTAGTATAACGTTGACTTTGATTCCGAATTAGGTCGTAATTATGTGTACAAGTCTTTTTTTATCAATAAGTTCTAACGCTTTTGTTTAAATCGCTCCCTTTCGCATGGCAAAGCAATTATGTATCTTTATCTATATCAGAAATTCTTCTTTTTTCTCCATATTTAACAGATCTACCACCCATGCAGATTAAAATCGAACTTGGATAAAATTTCATTGCACCTTTATTTTATTTTTGTAGGCAATTGTTAGAAAATCAAATCCAGACAATAGAAAGAGGCGCGTTCCGTGACCTTGTCCTCATGGAAAGACTGTAAGTACAATAAATTCTGTGTATGTACTTTTAAATGGGAAATAAGAAAAAATACAAAAAAGTTTAAAATGCATGAACTTAAAATATATATATATATATATATATATATATGAAAGCAACAATATGTTTGTAGTTATTGTAGTATAATAGTCCTTAGTATAATAGTCCCAGGCCTAAGGTACAGAATTTAAAAAAAAACAACAACGTTTGAAGTTACAAGTTCGGACTAAAACAGACACTTTCTCTGTATTGCAATGCTGTTGTACATCATGGGAAAGCCTTTTTGCTGCTGGCGAGTGATAAATACGTGATAATTGAAAATTAAACAATTTGATTTTTGACAAATTTACGACTTTGATTTGTACATCAGATAGCCGTAACCCTGAGGGCTTTCTATTCATATCACTAATTTTTATAAGTAATTAGATTATGATCAAACGATTGGTTAGACAACGTAATTTGGTGCTAAATCTTTTTGACACCTGGATAACAATTCCACGGGCATTTCAAAAACATAAATGGGCAGACATTGTGACTACAAATTATCACAATAACGGTCTTTTCCCGGAAAATTATCGTGTCCATTCAATGATAGTTATACTTTTAGTTTAATGACTTCCGGGTTACTGCATTTGACTGGGGCCATTTGACTGTTCGACCAGAGACATATATATATATATGTGTGTATATATGTCTCTGGTTCGACTAAGGAAATCAGGAAAATAACATTTTATACTATAGAGCACACTCACTTGTTTCAAAATCTCTTAACATTTTATTTCTGTCAAAAATCCAATTCCTAACACTATAAATTCAGGCACATTCATTTCTGTATACTCCACTATAGATTGGATAGTGCGGGTAATGCCGGTTTTCTCATCACGAATTTAAATAGTTTTATCAGAGACTTATATGTCTCTGGTTTTATAAAGATATGCACTAGAGTTGCGAATCTCTTGTACTATATATATGTCTCTGATTAGTCCTAAAATTTATGACGGCTGAAAGGTTATTTTATTTTTTTCTGTAATGCCTTCCTAATTATTTGGACTAATCCTGAATATGGATGAAATATTTGCCACTGGACATCAAGATAATATTGATTAATCACTAAATCTTTGGTTCTATGATGCTACTGTGTTAAATAACTATCTGAAAAGTGAATGAAAAAAAATTATACATTAATTTCTAGTGCCCAGATTAATATCTTCTATCATCTTAGACAGGTATGATTACTTTCAAAATTTTATATCTGCAGGAGAATAGACAGAAACAAGCTAGACAATATCCCTGATGAACTGTTCTCTGAAATGCCAAACTTGGAGAGATTGTAAGTAGAACATTTTATATTTTTAAAAATTTGTCATGCTTGTGTGCACAAACATTATGTCTGTTGGTTGACATTTCAGCAGATATTAAGTTATTTGCTTTAATTTAGTTGAGAGGAAAAGTAGTAGGAAAAATTGAGAATATGCATTTATGAAAAAAGATATCTTGGGGTCAACATTCACTACTACGGTCTTTTTTTTTTAGACAAGTATATAATGTATATATGTCAAGCTCTTAACCAACTCTAAGTCTACAAACGTCAAGTGGTATAATTCAGTCTAAACTATATAAAAAGATAAATTTATATCCTTGCTTCATTTTCTGGTCCATGTTTCTGAATGTTCAATGACAACGATTTTCAAGTTAAAGACCATCATATTTTTATGATAAGAGTCTGAAAACAATAACAAAATGCTTAATTTGCAAGATATAGCAACCAAACGATTTGGATCACTGATGATCCATGACTCTGAATATGTTAAGCTAAATCATAATTTATTTATATTAATAGATGTAATGGTATGTTGATTTGTTGATTTTGTATTAATTCACTGAATTCATTTCACTTTCTGTTTAAACAGAAATGATTATAGCTAAGATTTTAGGTCCATATAAACAAATAAGTATAAAACCTAGAAATAATTTTATCCTCCAATTGATTGATATAGTGCTGTTGCATATTTCTATTGACAGATTTATAACAGTATTCAAATAAAATGACTGATAAATTTAACCACAAAACTAATATAAAATTAAATAAAACCCAATCTTACAGGTTATTGGAAATTATAAGTATTAGTCCTAAGATTGGGGCTTCTTTATATTTTATGAAGTGATACCCAAGAGGGCACTGTAGGGTAGAAGGATGAAGTGGTGTTTGTTATATTATTTTTTTGATGATTGCAAGCAACATATAAATACATTATGGTCACCAATGGGACTATGAACCATTAAAGTAATCCATTACGATCACTGGAAACTTTGTCTCCTTGTTTGGAATAGAAACAGTGAATATTGGTAATATTCTTACATATATACCATTACCTTGCAGTGAACTATCCAAAAATCCAGTGCTAATGTTAATACCTATACATGTACCATCATGTTAATTTGGAATGATTTTTATGTTTCAATAGGTTCATCTTAAAAATAGTAGCATTTTTAAAGGCAAAGTCACAAACACCCAATTGAAATTGTAAAAATGGCTAAAATGGTACTTATATGAAACAGCAGTGGTACAATTATCAAATAGTTATCTTGATGATTTGTATATATATAGAAGTCTAAGTGACATTTTTTAAGATACCAACAAATTCCATTGAAAACGAATGCAATTTTTATCAAACAGTTTAAAGAACATATAAAGACTTAATAATGTTAATTGCTGTTGTTCCCCTTCTTTACCCCTTATTTGCTACACCTTCAGAACTAGGTAACAATACTACACCTTGGTATGAAGATTTGAACAATAAGGGTATGACTTTTGTATAAGACCTAAGCTGAGTGTTGTCAATAAGTTCTGTGTTACTCATCTACAGAGGCTTTACAATTCATATCACAATAATCAATGCAAAAATTAAATCTTTACGTCACAGTACATTCAGGTTCAGGTTCATATTAATAAAAAGTTATTTTGGGTGAAAATGAAAATTAGGATTAAGTTGTACTATGAATTATTTGTTTTGTAAGTAAGGTTCTATTCAACAGAAATTGTTTGAAGCAATTACCATTTTTGAATGGATGATTTATACATATGTTTGTATCAAAATTTAGGGGTGTTAATGCGAATGAATTAACACGTATCATTATACATGTATGTGTTGAACATGCCGTAACTAATTATATACATGTAGTTTTACCATACAGGACACTGTGACAATACATCTTTTTATCTCACCACAGTCCATCCTAAGACCTAAATGTATTACTATAATTATTTCAACAGTTTACACACCAAGATTCATCCAAATAATTCAGGGGAAAAACTTTTCACAGTTTAAACTGAAATAAAATAAAATTTTAATTTTAATGATAGGTTGAATGGAACATCCACCAGTGTCAATCTGTTCATTTTAAGCTTCTGATCTGATAAAGTGGCCGTTGATGTCACCATTTGGACATTTATTTTATATATCATTACAAATTTCTACATTTTCCTTGTCATTCTGAACAATAACCTGGTTCCCTGTTACACAACATTATTATATCCCTTGTTACATAAGCTTGTCAATGAGACTGTTATCCCCAATTATCTGGACATTATTCCCTGAATTAAAACCTAATTATTTATTCAATAAACCATTCTGTTAATTTGGTATTTTATATAGTCTCCAGGCCCCTCTGAGAGAGCTGCCCATTTAAGTCCATTGTTAATATATCAGTGGTAACATATTTACTGTACTTTAGGCCACTTGAAGCTAAACACAATATTTTAAGCAGTCAAATATTTCTTACAATGAAGTTTTAATGGTTAGAAGTTTGAACTTTGGATATATATATTTTCTAATTTTTTTCGCATATATATATACCGGTCTATATTATATACAATTAAACTATATATTTTTGAAAATTGCAACCAACAAATTTATAGAAATAGATTTTTTTTGAAAACATATCAACATGTATTTCAACTAAAGGTTAATTAGTTATATTAAAGATCTAGAATTAAATTGATCATCAACATGAAAAAGAAAACCAAAGTTATATTTTTTGGGTGCATCTGAAAAAAGATATAAAAATTTACAAAACCTGTTAATTTAAAAAAAAATAGTTGACTAAGTTGAATTTTATTTAAGATATAAGAAAGCATTTTGTATACATGTACAATAATCAGTTTGTAATGGTCATTGTTTGGCGGTCGAGTGATGTGTTTGTACAGTTTTTATCAGGATGTCTGGCCTTTTCAGATATGGTTCATTTAAAAATTTGTAGGCCATATCTAAAAACTTGATGTTGTCTAAAATGTTATTTTGAGTACTGGATAACTAATATTTATTGTTTCGTTTAGACACAAAGAAGGGAATAGTTATGATCTGCAAGGACAAGTTTGTTTTGATTGGCTGCCAAGTAACAAGGAATTTTAGTCTGTTTTGTTTGGCCTGAGCTGGACATTGTGACTGATCCCTAAAAAGCAATTAATGGATAAACAGTAGATTAAAAAATACTGATATCCCCAATAAAGATGGTATCAGTATAGTGCCTAGAGGGATATAATAAAACATGTTTGTTATCACTAGAAGATCAGAAACAAACTATCCATTAACTAATGAACTCTCTTAAGAAATGACCTTCTATAAGTGTTTTACTTTCCACTACTTCAATCTATCTGTTCCACAGCCTCATATTAATTTAATGATCAGCAGCCATTTTATTCTACAGATCTGTTTTGATAATCAGGATGTTCTTGTTGGGAAAATATATACACTGTATATCAGTATACATGTTTAGCTCTTCTAACAGTGTATATGTATTTAGAATCATCATCATCAGGTCAAGTTTAAACCTGTACAGAGAGCAATCTAAAGCTTGATTTTAAAATATTAAAGCAGTGTTGTGTTTTTCAAAAGTTTGAAAATTTATCAAAAAGAATTAATGTGAAAATACTACAAAAAAAACACATTTAACCAGTTGTAATTATTACCATTTCAAAGAACACAGCTGTATTTGGTAGTTATGACCAAGTTTTTCTCTTTAACATATAGTTTATCTAACAGTTTTAAGTTACTAATGTAACTGCTCATTTGAATGTGTGTAAAAGCAACAAATGTGAATAAAGATACTTCTACAAATATGTAAATACAGCATGAATGGTAAAACTGAATGGAGTACCTTATGAAGAATATGACAGGTTAAGTTTAAATGTCTAACCAACTGCTGGTTAGGAAATTTGTGGGTAGTTATGTATAAAAGTACCCCACTGTGCTGAACAAATTATTAGGGAGTACTTAAGTTTCTCCTTAAATATAAAGTATTTCAAGTATAACCATAGTCATTAAATGTATTATATAAGTACTACATCCCTTTATATAGGTATTGAAGTACATACAGTATTTCTAATTTGTCATAATGTTTAAATGATAAACCACAGCTGCTTACAACAATATATTTGACCATAATTTACTGAATTATATATACTTCATGTACTTGCTAGGAATGATTAACTCTTTTTAATTATAATTTTGAAAGACAATGACCTGATATTCTTGGAGGTTTTTTCCCCTGTGTAAAAAGTCTCTGCATGGTGGATAATTTGAGCTCCATATTCTCTGACTATCATGAAACTACTATATTCATGTTTGAATAGAATTATGGTTTAATTTTAACTTTTGCTCTTCCTGCACTATTTTGATTAAAGGAGTACTTTTGTGCTTTGATTGTTTGATTTCAATACTGCTACTGTTTGAATTTCCTAATGGACTTCACATAAGCTTTACTCTCAAGAAAGATTACATGTATTGAATTGTTTCTTTATATAAACAGACTGTTAAATACCTGTTTTATATACAATTAAAATGTATTAAACTAGAAATGAGAATAAATATTTATTAAATGCTTTGTTTATTGTTATTATGACATGTAAATTTAATGACCAAGACTTTTAGTCCTCTTGAAGTAAATCAAATAGTTAAGACATTCTCAAAAAGTTTGACAATTTGTATATATCTGACCTGACATGACTCAAGTGGTCATTTTCAATGTGTATTTAAGAGGAAAAAGATTTGAACGGTCATTTCAAAGAGGATAAGTGATCTAATTAGGTTTTTGGTAAAGTAAGAACCTTGTGGTCAGTCTTTCAAAAGTTTCATCCTCTCCCAAGAATTAAGATATAATACATGATAGACAAAGATTTGAGTGGTCATCTTCATTGATATCAAGTGTTTCTACTTAAAACTTCTATCATGTGTGGTTATTAATTGGTAGATTATTACAGTCTAATTGTGGAAATATCAACATTTTGTCTTCTGAACTGGAAGTACTTACCATGAAAACCTTTATTTGTAATTTCTGCTTTATTCATACTTTTTACAAGAAGTGTGTATTATTATTATAATTCTTGTCCAGAATCAAATGTATAAGCCTATTGATGAATGGTATTATTAAATTTAACTAAAATTAAAATTTTCTGTACAATTTTGTTACTATAAATGAATTTGAGAATTATTATCTCCCTTGTTTATGGTTTTACAGTGCTGTCTATACAATATAAAAGAGCATAAAAAATAACGAAAAATACAAGATTTGTTTCATCTTTATTATTATTCACTGATTCTGAGACATATTTGATGTATTCAAGGTCTCATATTTTGTCTTCTGCTATTGGTTAGAGCTTATATTCTGTTTTAAATATCTGCATTGAAAATACCAGTTATTCAACCTAATATTATTTATCATCCCATACTGCATAATGAAACAGTACAACAATGCTGTCATCTATAGAGATACTTTATGTGAACTTTTGTCCTGTGGACATCCTGGTGTGCTATATTTTACCATCTTTAATTATTTCTATTGCAGTTTTGGTACATCTCTGATAAAGTTCTGATACTAATCTAAATTGAATCTAGATAGATTCCAGTAATGACTTAGAATTGTCAATCAAGACTTGTAATTTCTTAGGAGTGTTACCCCATATCATATGTCCAATGACTTTTATATCTATCAATTCATTTCACAGTTTGATCTTTTTGTTCTCATCTTAAATTTCCAAAAAGTTTTCAGTTACCAATGCTATCATAAGTAGCTTTTTCTGCAAACGGAATATGGAGCTGTCATGTTAGAGATAAAATTGTCATTATTTAGGATAGTTATGAGGCTTTTATCAATTTGTACCCAATGTAAGGCTACTGTGTGATATGATTATCTTGGTATCCTTTTACCAGTGATAATATTTTATCATTTCTAAGGTTTATAACGTTTTTCAATAGCCATTACCCAGCAGTTAATACATGAAAATCCTCACATAGTTGATGGGTTGCCAAACTCATTCAAGTTGCTATGATTTCTGTACTATTAAAACTTTTATAAATTTACAAATTCGATAAATCTGTGAAATTTAAATCCAATTTTCCCCATTTTTGTGCCTTTTATGACCATTGGACCTGAACAGATGAATCGTGATTGTATATTTGACCTCTATATTAATTCCGGAGATTTCTTAGCTTTGCTTACCACTTGAAACATCAACAATAAAATAAGACTAATCTATCCATCAAAATATGAATTATCATAACTAGTTCACACCTGTACATCAATAAATACAGGTAGTTTATGGTCGAATCATTCATCAGTTATGATAAGGAAAAGCCCTCTGGGATCAAAATCATATAAATCAGTTTTATTAATTATATCTGGACACACTAATAAAATTTCCTTTGCATTGAAGGAGAAACCACTTTAATACCAGTAGATTTAGTGTCACTTTGTAATGTGTTTTATGTAAATTTGGCTGATTTAATACCAAATATTCACATGGTGGTAAAGTGCTTGATTTACACCTCTCACAAATAAATGTGAATTAAACATTTGTCAAGTTTTACCTTTAATATACACGATAGAAGGTGTAATATAGTGTTTTGTTCCTTGACATACACAGATCTTGAATTATAAATGACCAAGCACTTACGAAAGACGGTAGATCATTTTGGTTTACTTTCTAACTCCTTACTGGTTTCAATGCTACCCTTGATAGTGTTCCAGTTTTAACTTGTTTTTGCCCAGATTAATATGCAGGTTTCTCTATAATTTCATCTAAGTAACTTTGCTACTTGTAATGTCAAATTTAAGGTTTGCTTTTCAGTACCTGTGTTTTGTATCAGAATTTAAACAAAACAATTTTGGGGACAAACCAGGAAATTGATTTTGGAACTTATGTTGTGTAATAAAACTTATGAAAAATTTCACCTCATTACTAGTATTTCCAGCCAAATTGTTGGTGCTTGTTTTCCTGTGTTTGGTAGAAGTAAGTGAGGAAAAGATCATTTGTTGTAAACCTGGCCTTTATATGTCTATGATTGTCAGATCAGACTGATGTGGGAACCAGTTGATGTTGTTGACATGCTTAGTTCAGTCAGTACTTGTATGATTGAAGGAATTCTTGTGCAACAGCATTGATAGTTTCTAGAGTACAGCTTTGATTGGTTGTTTTGAGTTTAGCAGGTGCTTGTTTGATAGAAGGGAAGCTGTGAAAGCTAGGATTACTTTTGATAAATATATTAAAAATTATTAGATAAATGTGAAAATTGATTGTAAAGTCTATTTAAATTTGATAAATTGAGAATTGATTGAAGGATAAGTGAAGATTCAGATATGAGGTTCTATCTACTTCTTATTTAGCAACTTCAGTTAGTCATATGTACTCTGTTGTTCAAAAAGTAGCTTTTACTGAATAATGGTTTTGTAACATAAGCTTCACTAGATAGCAGTGTGTTCTTTGCTATTAGTTACAAGTCTACCATACACTAAAACCAGATTGCAGTGTGTTCTTTGTTTTAAGTTGCAATTTTCATTTAGTCTTTACCAGATTGCATGCAGCAGATTTTTTATTTTTTAAGTTGCAATTTTCATTTAGACTTGACCTAATAAATGTGTGTTCTTCGTTATAAGTTAAATCCCTAATTCAGACGTCACCAGATAAATATGTTCTTTTCCTGTGTTAGACTATACCAGATTTCAGTGTGCACTAGTCCTAAATTGTGTTTTTTTAAGCTATAAGTTATTATTCTACCTTTGACCTAAAGACATAGCATTGTTGCTCTGTTGCAGTTGGAATCAAACCTTAGCTTACAAGACAACTTTTCTAAGCTGTCCTGAAATATAGAAATATCTTTTGTCTGTTCACAACTATTGAGTTCCATTCTCTTTCTAGTCATACAGCTGATATGTTCCTTTAACAAACATTAGTTTCAAGGTTGTCCTGTCTATTAGAGTGGATCATAGGAACTAATGGTCCCAATTATCTTTAGGGCAGGGAACCAGTAGCAATGTGAGGTTATCTGATCATCTGTTTGACATTATATTGTCATTGATATCCCCCTGTCAGTACCAGCCCCTAGTCTTAATAGATACATATTTAAACACCTCATGGCAATGCATCTACAATTATGCACCAGCAGCTATCCTCAGCATAAAATTCTTACATAAATTTGTTAAAAGCTTTTAACCTAGGTGTCTTACAAAAAGAATGAGGATATAAAATGTACAAATATTGCCTGGAGATTTTAGTGATGATTCATAACATTAAATCATATCACATCATAAAAGTTTGAAATAATTTGTCATTTGTTTATAGTTTTTAACATTTTCTTTAATGTACATTAATGTGCATTATTTCTGGAACATTATTACTTGATTTTATTAGTCATTACTCAGGGAACAGTATATATATATATATATATATATATATATCAATACTTATATATGTTCCTGGTCATTTCTACCATTTAAATGCTTAAACTTCTAGTATGCAGTTAACTATAAAAGGAAAAAGAAGTTATTTTTACTGAGCAAAAAATTAAAAAAGGCTTTTCTTTTAGCTGAAGCAATATATATTAAATACATATTTTCTGGTATTCTGAATATGAGTTGATGAGTTCCATTTATCATTTTTCTGAAGAAAGAAAGAAGTTTTTCCCACTGATTTTTTTGTTCAACTGTACTCTTATTACGGGTATCTAAATAACTTATGTCTGCTTGAGAAGGTATGGGAAATTTTATTTTTTAATAACAATTCACAGCTTTATTAGATTATTGTATAATAGACAATATTTTATACAGTAACTACTCCCAAACTTAATTTAATCATGAGAAAAATGTTGAATTTTCAAGTTTCATTGATAAATAAGAAGCAATATGGGTGATATTTGTCTTGCCCAAGGATATTTGTCGCCAGCCGAATCTGAAACAGTGTATTAAAATTTGATCTATATTGTATACCATTACATTCATATAGTAACCTTTTAAATTGCTCTGTCAACAACTTGGAGGTTCTTATGCGAGAAAAACGACAGGCTAAACAAGAAATGTATTGAAGAATGGTCCTAGTCTAAACAAAACTGGGTTGAAATATGGTCCTCTTTCTTTGTTGCACAATGCACTGTCAATATTCAAGCTATAGACATCTATTCACAATACAGAGAGTAAATATTTTGATTTTATTTGAAGTTCGGAACTTGAAACCTATATTTACCGAGTTATGTGAAAATGTACTGTAGTGTATAGAAATCAAGTTTGACACAATTGTACAGTGTATTTATTAAGATAAAATACACGAAACACCTATAATTATGTATTGTGTCACACAATGCAGACAATAACACCACAGATTTACTATAACTTAAAGCCTTTAGAGATTCATTACATTGACTCTGTCAAGGTTAATATATCATCTACAATACTTCTTGGATTTTGTGCATGTAGTAAAGACAACATATTAGTGGTACAATGTATTGCAATAAATTCCAGCTTGCAGACCCAAAAACTTGTATATCAATGGTAGAGCCATTTAGAATTAATGGTTTGTTTGCTATTTAACTCCCTCTTGCAACAGATTGAGTGTTCCATTGGGTTCTTGTTTTCAGAAATTCAAATGTTCTACAGTTTCAAGCTGAAACCGGTCTTTTGACCAATAGATAATTATAGTGGGTGATATAGAATGGTTAGTAATTATGACAAGATCACCATGCCAAAATCTTGTTTTGTGGCCGCATTGGATTAATTTGTACTGAAAGATGAAAGAAACTTGACCAATTCATAATTTCATTTGAATGTTTTAACAATGGGTTAACTATATTTATATTGTTTTATAAGTTTTCCCAATGGAGTTTCTTTCCAGAATAGATAAATTTAAATTTATGTTTGACCGTTTAGGAATAAAACCTAATGTGGCAAATAAATAAGGCAAGTTTACCTCAGGCCAGTGTTTTTATACAAGACAGATTAAAGTTCAAAAGAATAAATTTTGAAAACAAAATAAATTAAGATGAATAAAATGATAAATGTCCAAGTTCACCTACCCTTATTCTACTTAAGTTTGAACTTTTGAATCTACATGATAGGTTATTTCAACACAAACCAGTCCTATGAGATAGGTTGTTTCAACATAAACCGGTCAGTACCCTTCTGAATATGGTCAGCTATTTCCTAAATCTGGAATTTTTGTGGTCACTCATCCAAAAACTTAAACACCATATTTAAGATACCAATTACATTAAGATATATCATTGTTTATGTTGATAACATTCATTTTATCTAAAATTATTTCGATTAGAATTTCTGAAAATTGTATTTCTATTTGATATGAATATAAAGACTTAAGCTTGACTGCTTTTCCCAGGTTGATAGAGAATGTTTAAAAGAAGACCCTTTTTGTCTTTTTTTAAAATGAATCAACACAAGTAAGATCTGATCATATATTTTTTTTATTTGGTGAATTTTATAGTCTTCAATATTATATTTATTAGATCCTCAAAATAAATATTTAATCTAAATATCACATCAATTATAAGTATTGATACACATCCACCTTTGATCTTTTCAACCCTCATAAAACATCTCTTTTGTAAGATATTAAGTAAGCCAACAATCTGATGTCATTATTAAACACACATTTTATTCACTTCAGTTCTGTATACCCTTACTTTTATTTTGGTACGGAAAGACTGTAAAATTGCATCTATTTTTCACAGACAGAAACCAGCACATTGCATGTTGTTTTATACACAACTTCAATTTTTTTTCAAATTTTACTCTTTTATCAAGTCTTATATTAAATCTTTAGTTTTGAACATTTTACTATACACTTGTTTAAATTTTAATTAGATTGTTACATTAAATTATGCTGTTAATTTTTGGTTGATAAATGCATTTTTGATATTTTTATAATGAAAAATGTTGAGTTGATGATTTTATCATTTCGATAGTCTTAATTTGAATTTGATATGGCCCATCTATTTTAATTTATTGAAGATACTAAAAAGGTGCATTCATTTGCAAGTTATTCAGAATGAACTTTTAGGGTTACAAGTTTAAAAAAGGTTTTATATAACTATGTTAGCAAATAGCTAAGATTAAACAATTTGGATGTGAGTGAATTCTTACAATGCACAGTGTTATAATCCATGTGAAAGGCCAAATTTCTTCAAGACTGTTATCTACTGTTACAGAGTGTTATTGAAGTTATTGTTTAAAAATAACACATAAAAATGAAGTTATGTGTTTAAAATTAAAACAAAGGAAATAATCACAACGATACCAAATGCTAAATTTTATTATGAGTGTTATTTATTATATACAAAGCATCAGGACTTTTTTTTCAAAATTCCCCCTTCAAAGGATAAGTTATGTCCCCTTTATGTAAATATTTTGTCAGGTATCAAAAGAGGTCTGAATCTGATTCAATTTTTGCATGGACCAATATTTAAAAAAAATCATGATAAATTGTTACACCTATTATTTAAACTAGGAAATGAGATATATAAGAATAAGGTGTGTGATATGTTTGGGTGTGTGTGGTGTTCAGTTTGATGGATATGTAATGCAAGATAAGTAACATGAACAAGACCAATTTCAGTTACATGAAAATAAAACACGAAAAGTATAATTTTTTGCCATAATTGTTGCTAAAAAAACAGATGATTTATAATAGTTTCAGCAGTAAAGTATTGTATATTTAAGTTTTTTGTGCCACACATCAAGTAGATTTAGAGGTTATAAGTATGAAAGTAATTTGTTAGACCTTAAAATTAATGTTACTGTCTTATGTACATTGCACTAAATGTTACTATGTTTTTATTAAATGTTTATATACAACGTTTAGTAGACAAAACGGTGGCAAGCCAACAGATTTATACCGTATTTGTATAAACTGTATGACCAAGTAAATAAATTATGTGGGATTAGCTCTGCTCTCCCATAATTACTGGCAAAAAAACTGATTTGTCCAGTCATTGTGTATTGAACTGACCTACAGCCTTCTTCATATCAGTAATGTCCACTTATCTATTGACCAGCAGATGTTAGAGATTGGCTTTGGTCAGTTATCATGTGTTGTTCTACCATCAGGCTGAGTTTGCCTTTAGTGGACACTGGCAATAAATCGACCCATTATGACTTATATTAACTAAATAAAATTATAGATTTTTGTTTTGTTAAATCTTAATTTTTTATGCTAAATACAATGCAATACTTTACTGGGTTGTTTATAACAAGGATACTCTAAGCTAAATGTTCGATCAGTCAAAAACAAATGCAGGTATATCAAAAGGGGCCTAAAAGGGAAAAAAAGCTTAAAGTATGCTTTCAGACACTGACCTTCAGTTCTTTATGCTTTTAAACTGATTGTGCATCTCATATAAACTTTTACCTTTTTTATGAATTTCAAGCAACCTTAGTTAGCTCCTTTTATCAATTGAGCTTCTAGTTTAACATTAGCTGATAAGTAGGTTGAAGTAAACATTTTTTTCGCACTAATGTACTGTAATAGAGATTTTATAACATTCCCAGTACCTGTCTTACGTAACAGTCCAGAGAACTGGTCATAAACAACTCTTATTATTAGCAAGAATTGGGAAGATTAACAAATTTTATCAGTTACTGTACAGTGGGTATGATGCAGATTAGCATGGTTTATCATACAAGATTATCTCTATAGCACTTGACATGGGATTCTGACATGGGTAATAAAAAAACCACAGAAAACACAGATAAGATATCATCTGGTTAAAGGTGTGGGAAGGTAAATATTAGGAGAAGTATATTCCTCTAAATTCCCTTTAACTATAGATTTAGACCGATGATAATGCCAATTTTTGAAAGATTTAATTCTATTTCCAAAGTTTTGAACATCTGTGGTAAAAAGAAAATACATAGTTTATATGTTGTGAAATATGATCAAAGAATTTAAAAAATTTGAATTTGTAAAAATCAGCAGTTATTCAATGATTTGCAATAGGTGTGGACGTAATAAATCATTACACAAATTGTGATATCACCCTTAAAAAGTTCCATAACTAGTTACATGTCAAAGGTATTTCATAAATATATGCTTGAAAGATTAGGGGATGACTGTTTGCCTTAAGAACTTTGAAAAAAGCAGTTATCAGGGCAATATGTAAGGCCATTCAACACCTGGAGAACATAGATATTCTTTTTTTAATAACTATAGTCTATTAATTTAAAGACAGGAATTCTGCAATACCGTTAATGGTGTCCCAAAATTTTTCAGGTTTTTAGTTACTTTGTGATATTCTTAATGTCCTTTTGAAATTTGTTTTTATTCTTTATTGTTTGGTGGTTACCCAATAACTATACATACCAGTAAAATCTAAACTTAAAACATCATGAACTTTAACATATCAGCTTTAGATCTATAGCTGTATATTTAAATATGCTGACTCAGCAAATAAAAATATGTCCTGAATCAAACTGATGTTTAACAAGAAGTTTGCAATAGAAGTGCATATGCATTGTTTTTGTATTAATCTTCTGACGTAACACACATAAAGATTTTAAATGTGTCTTGTCCTTTTGAAGTAAAATTGGACCTGATTCAAAGTAAAATGTAAAATATTTACATGTTTTGCCAATAAAACCTAATACAGTCTGTAACATGTTTGGTTTCTGTACCTTTATGTGGTATAATAAAATGTTATTTCAGTCATAAACATTGACAATATTTTGAATTGTGAGTTTAAGGACAATTATTGTTTGAAACATAAAACCAGCAGAATTTAATTAAGAATTTAATGTTGACAAATTCAGCAGTCGTCTGTTTAGAAAAACTGGCTTGTCTAAACAGTGTATTATGACTGTTCGTGACTTCTGTACATAACAAACATCATGTTTAATACACAACACATCTGCTAATCCTGTCTTATTTAAGTCTGACTGTGTTGAAAGACTATCTAGGTGTGAAAACCTCATGTTCTAATTATTAAAACATCTCTGGTGGAGAAAACTGTCTTTGGCATTAAGGCTGAAAAGTTTACTCTTAAGAAATTAAGCTGTTTCACAGAAAATTGGTCATTACTAAATAGCAGAGTGGCTAATGGTATGGATTGTTTCACTTTGCTTCTGTGGACATTATATATTTCAAAATTTAAAGGATTATGGAAACTGTCTTTGGCATTAATAAATTAAGCTGTTTCACAGAAAATTGGTCATTACTAAATAGCAGAGTGGGTTATGATATGGATTTTTCAAAGGGAACATAATATACATGTATTTCAAATTAACATTAATATTGTTTTGAAAAAAAAGTTTTTTTTCACCTGTTTCATTATGTATTTAGTCCCTTTTTTGCAATTAAGAAAATAGAATGGATAAAAAGTACTGTTTGAAGACCTGTCCATGTTTTACTAATTTCCTAGACTGTCTGTCTATAAACATCTGGTTAAAGATGGATACTAAGCTTCTCTTTATTAGCAGATGCTGGGAGTTATTCAGTCATAGATAATTACTCTAAAAATTGTGAAGAAGTCATTATTTACCAGAAAAACTAGTTAAACTGTACCATCTTATGTTTTAATGGGCAAGTTCTAATTGTAAAGTACACACAGATTTAGCTAACTACCTCTCTGCTTTATCAATAAAATGGTTCTGTTCAAATTATCTATCATTGGTAAGTTGTCAGATCTGATTTATTACATGTAAATAAGGCTGAACTTTTGTTTATTTTGATGTGTGATGTATTGTATCTTTCAGACAGAATTTACATATTTGTAAATATAACATAACAAACAGTGGTACATATGGATCTTCTACTTAATCAGTACTTGTTAGAACTTAAGCTCTCATTTTCTAATATTTGTTTTATAGTAAGAGAGAATACGAGGGAAAGCAGATAATGTACCATTCCTATTGACAGAAAAGAAATTGTATATATTAAAGATAATACAAACTGAGTTACAAAGTGCATCGATCTGACAAAGAAGGGGATAGAAATTGTCCTTTGTAATTATTTTTTCTTTTAACACCCCACTGTAGCAGCGAAGTGTTATCCTTGTCTGTCTGTACATGTATCCGTCTGTATGTCCTGCAGTTGGTTTGCCTCAACCAAATGCTATGATACACAATGCTTATTACTTCAAAACATGGATTATAAATGTTGATGCAGACACTTTTACCATTCTAGATTTATGCCCTTTACAATTGGAAAAAATGCTCAATTTTGTTTAAACAGCAAGATACTAAATTTTTCTGAGGTTTCATTGAATAGTCTGTTATAAAAGATATAAGAAAATACAATCAAGAAATTTAAGGTACATTAATAAGTTAAGACTTCTTGAACCATCATATTTACATTACTAGATTGTACTGGTAATTCAGACAGACTTGTGGTTAAAAATCTTACTTCAAGTTTATAAACGAGTGTGGTATAAAGAAATAAACATATAAAATCTTCATAAAAATTTACTAATAAAATAGGATCAAGTAGTTAAACCCTAAAATTGAACAACCAAAAACCACAGTTAGCCCAAAACAGATCTTATATCTAAATTGGTACAAATTATCACTTAATCTATCCATCTAAAGGTGTCTTTTTACTTGTGTATTGTAATTTTATGTAATCAGCAAACCTTTGATCTTGTCTTTGAAGACTAACTGTTATGACAGTAAGTTTTGGGTTTTATTATTCATTTTTTATATAAAATGTGAGTTATTTGACATTCAAGCTCAACTTTGTAATTTCTTTCTAGTCAAGTATTACTAATGTGAAAGTTTTTATGTCCTATGCAGAGCAATAGTACATTCTTCAAATTCTGGTCATACACACCAGTTTTCTCAATTTGTCATTAGCAATGCATAGTTATGGTTGCTGGCTTTTTCCTTAATAAGTTGTAGTTTTCAAAATTTCATTCTGATCTGAGAACTGTTTTTTTTTTTGTGTAGTAAAGCATGTATGGTAAATAAGATGTACTCTGTTTTAAAAATTAAAAAATATCAGTTGTCTCTTCTTTTGATTTAACAGACTTTATAACTCATCAGTATATCCGACTTTGAATATGTGATATAAGTCCTAAGTAATTGAATTACTTATTAATGTATTTAGTTATGTCTTCAATACATAATATCTTGTCTTTCTGCTTGAGCAACAAGATTTCTAATCACTAATTTCCTCAAGTAGTTCTTGTTTCTTTTGTTTTCATGTGGTGTATTAGACAGTTATGGAGACATATAGTTAGTAGAATGCACTAACGTTTCTCATTCTGTCATAAACATTTATTGGATGAGCACTTTACTATTCAACTATGAAACTTCAGAAGATGAGCACTTTACTCTTAAATTAATGGAATGTAGTATGCATGTGAAATAATGGAAATGTCTCTTGTTTCTCATTCACATTATATTACATAAGTACATCACATTATGACATAGATCTTGTGATGTAAGATAGTTAAGTTAGTTATATGTCTTATAGTACTATCTTTTTTTTGTCTTGCACTGCAATTATGTCTATAAAAACTCATTTCTCCACTCAAAAGCACATACCGGTATGCATGCTGCCAAACTATCAGTGAATTTATGAAAAAAGTTATTGGTTCTGATGTTTCCATTGGCTCAACTGACCCTCAAGTCCATGTGAGCTATTGTCTGCACAGGTCATTTATCATCTCCACACTTTAACAACTTCTTCTTCTTCGCTGATACTTAACTTATTAGATGTTAACCAATATTTATAGGACTGGTGAACAGGAGGTCTCCTCCAAACAATATTTTCAATTGGTTTGAAATTGGATAAAAGCATGATTCCCTAGCCAATCTTTATTTCTGATAGGCCAATTTTATAATAAATTAGGCTTCTAAATGAGCCTTTAACTACTTTGTAGCTTAAGAACCTCAGCATTGACATAAGGTTTCCATATAATGGTATTTAAACCTGTTGTATGTAATGTGGCAGGTTACAACAGTAATACAGCTACCAGTACCGCTAGTTATTTATTGTGCTTTCTATAGGCATTGATTTGCAACAGTTATTTTATTATAGAATTTTTCTACAAAAAAAACATATTAGCCAGTATATAAGATGAGTTCTAGGAGACTTAGAGTCTTAATGAATGCATTTAGAGTGATCTATTATATTGTCATGGCAGAAATTTGGCAAAAGAATGAGTAGAATGTCTAGAATTGACTGCCCACTCTAGTACTGTTAGCAATTTTATAAAATACATGGTATGATTTACTCCTCTCTTTCTCAGAGTTATTTGTGTCCGGGAGGGAGGTATTTTTATCAAGTTCTATAATTATTTTATTACTTTATCACTAGTTCTAATGAGACAGTACTTGTTAACTCGACATTCATAGACTTTAACATGTAACAGAAAAGATAACTCAGCATTCTCAAGGTCTGTTGTAGCCTTCAATGTTATCTATGTACAAATTTGATTTTTATATTGGAATTCAACTGTCTCAATACATATCTACACTAGAAACCTTCAGATTAATATCCAAAACAAATTACTTTTTTTGTTGGGCTGTTTTGGTTTTCATTAGATAAGACATAAAAGTGTTATATACTGACCTGATAAAGATTGTATTGTCAGACTGACCTCAATTTTGTGACTTTCTTTGTACCTAAAGTTTTCATTTCAATAGTTGTTTATGGTTCTGTTAAAACTATCACAGTTTGCAACAATACAAATGTGTGATACACAGAGTCAGAGTTATATACCAGCCTATATACATACATTTTAATGTCAAACATTATTTCTGTGTCTGATAAAAAGTATAACAAAAATACCATACTCCAATGCATATCAAAAATAGGATGTCCATAAAACTCAGTGGTGGATCCAGCCATTTTAAAAAGGGGGGGGTCCCAACCCAGGACAAAGGGGGGGTTCCAACTATATGTCCCCATTCAAATGTATTGATCGGCCAAAAAAAAGGGGGGGTTCCAACCCCTGGATCCGCCACTGAAACTGACAAAATCAAATGCTATCAATCAACGAAACAAGTGAAAAATGGTTCTCCATAGTTTCGATTCAAACTATCACCTCCCTTTTACCAATAGTAATAAGTTTTTCTGTAATTAGGTATCTTGTATACATCATAGTGCAATCTCTTTAACGTTTGTAGCCAACCATATAATGAGACGAAACCCACAAATACACATTGTTTGATATAGAACAGTAGCGCTTCATTGAAAAGCCACATTACTGTTTTATAATCATGTGTTAATTTATTTGAAAATTTTGTGGTTTATTTAACTCATAAAATTTTATGTTTTATGTACCGGTGTAGAATTTTACAGAGAGATTTATTCATAGCATAAAAATCATTTTTACTATGATGACTTAATTTAAAATGAATTTTAAAGAGGAGTAATTATATAAGATACACAGATATTTAGAAAACATGTCAACATTAAATTATAACCTTTACACTATAATTTGCATCTAAAGATGAATATTCATTTTCCCTGAAGAATGCATTCATTATTACATTTTTTTCTGTTACTCATTATTACATGCATATGGGTGTTCTTGTGCAAAATACCTGTGTGAATGAATGTTTTGACACTGTTGACTTTAATACACATTTCCATGTGAAAGTTTTCACCCTGACAAGTGTCAACTCATCTTTTGTGCACATTATTTATGTCACAAGAACATTTTATACAGGAGGTATATGTCATTTTAATTCCATTCAATCTACAAACATTCATCAAAATTTATCTATTATTAATTGCTATCCATCTGAATGAAATGTTTGTAACAGTATGAACATAGCACATCACATAAAACATACAGATGACTTCACACTTTTCCTACTCTAAATCGTCACAATGATATATGGTAGAGAAGATTTTTGACATTAAGAAATTGAAAGGCATGTGTATCAGATATCATATAAGTATTTAATCTATGGGTATTAATATTACTAGCACCTAATTATAGGCTTAGTAATTTGTTATGAGGAATATTTATGTGTCAGGATGGTGTGTGACATACATATCTGGTTTCCTATTATCTGGTACCTGGATGCAGTCTCAACTTCTATAATTAATCACACTTTACTGAAATTAATGGATACTCACTAATGAATGTTAAAGGTATTCATCAAGAACACCTTTAGTCTATCTGACTTACTCTATTCTCATTTATTTGTATTTTTTCCAAGGGTATTAAAGTAATCGCCTCTTACTTTCCCTGAATAATTTTTTTCTCATGTTTAGTATTACAATTTGTATGAACAAATAAATTTTATGCATAACCTACTTATCTCTTCTTTTTCTGTCAGTTACGAAATATCAAACCATTCTCAATTTTAAGTTTAAAAAGGTTTCATCGTCATCGATGAAAGAAAAGATGATTGATAATTGTGAATCATTTGGATTGAAATTCATTGATGTCCTGATAAAAAAATAGTGAAAAGTATAATAATCAGCAAGAAAGTATTGCCAAAAATATAAGTATACAAGGCTTATACTTAACATTAAATTCTCATGTTAAACCTTAAACTTTTGATTAATAGTAACTAAATAAATTGCTTTATTTTATTTTAAATTCATTTTTGCCATAAAATATGAAAAATAATTATGCATCACTTATAGCCGACTATGCGGTATGGGCTTTGCTCATTGTTGAAGGCCTTAGGGTGACCTATAGTTTATTAATTTTATGTGTCATTTGAAGTGTTGTCTCATTGGCAACTATACCACATCTTCTTTTTTATATCATAGTCCAAGTGGTTCTTATTATAACAACTTGCTATGTCAGAGTTGATAATTATAAATTTTAACATTGTATACATAGTATCCCATGAAATATTTGAAGAAGAGATAGATTTCCCTCCTACATGATAAAACTGTAGATGTAGGGGATCAGCTTATTCAGCTTGAAAAATGTTCTAAATGAAAAATTGTTTTCACAGAGTTGCACACCATAGTGGAATTTTAATGAAATTATAATTACAATATGTCACCTGACTTTAACACCTGGTCCTTGGGACATGACAGCAGACGACAGAACAACTTATTTTAAATCCAGATCAGCCAAATTATTATATTATTGAATTTTGTATGTGGGAATCAAGGGATATGAATTGAACTCCATTTGTGTAAAAAATGCAGTATTTGAGAGAAGATTGTAAACACTTGAAAACATCTTGACATTACAAGTACACTTACCATGGTTATTAGACCACCCTAAATTGGTATTTATTAAGAAATATTGTGTGTATTTCTAAAACAGCTACAACAATTGTATCCCTGTAAGGATATTTAATTGTGTTTGCCTTCAGTAGATAATTACCTCTTTAAGTGTCTATTTTTGGTGAACTAGTGTTTGTTGGATGCTGTCTTATTGCCTTAAAATTTTTCATTCATAGTGGTTATCAAAAAAGGTGCAAAATCAGCTTTTTCTTTTCATGTGTACTGAAGAAATCAAAATTATATTTTAATTAGTATTGCAAAAGTTCTTAAATAAAGAAATCATCTCCCTTTGGTGTTAGTGTAAAATATATTTATATAGTTAATTTACTTTGACAAGAGGAGAAAAGGTGCAAACGGTTTATGTAAAAGAGAAATCTGATATATAATCAACACTTGTATTGTCACTGCAGGGTTGACAAGTAAATCTAAAAAGATCAGTTTGCTGATTGTGTTTACTTTTGGCTGCACAAAGTGAAGTGCATTCTGGGTGACAGGTGCCTGACAAATGAAGCTGTTAACATTCCTCAGATAACATTTTGTCTTGCGTTGGTGGCCATTATTGTTTGTCATAAACAAAAATACTTCATTTTCTGACAGTTTTAATGTTGACAAATTGTAAAGGTAACAAAGTTATTACCTATATTTCCCACTTTAAAGAACTTATTATGTATGAATTATTAGTATCTGATACAAATCTACTATTGTTGATAGATTATTTAAGTTTATGATCATGATATAGAAAATAAATTATTATTTGCATACATATTTTCTTTCCTTAAATGTAAAAATTTCAGACATGAATATAAATGAGATTGTGGGGTATGTCAATATGACAGCAACCCCAAAACACAAAATCAGAAGACATGTAGAGATCATCATATATTAAGTCTTTAGCAATATACAAGTGTTTGGATTTTCCTATTATAATATATATGATATTTCTCTGGACACAGGCACTCGTCTCAGAAAAAAAAATTCATATATACCTGACAGGCACTCGTGTCAGAATTTTTTTCCCCTAAATACCTTTATGCCTGTGTCTCTGGACCCTCCTGTCCCAATTATTCATCATCGAATAAAAAATAAAAGAAGGAATATGAAAGGGTACTTCTTCTAGTTCTTGATATTTGGTCCTAATAGTATTAAAAATTCATAATTCATAATAAAACTGAAAATAAATAATTTGATCTGATAAATCTGAATTCAAATATTTATGTATATTACATTGAGTAGACATAGGCAGATCATGAGGGGGGCAATTTGGTTGATTATATAGTGAATCACTGAAGCTTGTATGAGCTTCTCCCCTCCCCTCAGGTCAGTCAGTGAGCCCCCCCCCCCCCCCCCCTTCCCCTTATAAAAAGTTCTGCATCTGCCACTGGTAGATGTGGACTGTGCAAGGGCTGTATAATCCAGTCAAGGTCGTTAAAAACTTCCATTTGTTGTCTGGTAGATGTCTTTATAAGAAACCTGAAATAAAATGAATAGAAATAATACTAATAGGACTATGATATCATGTACCATTTCATTAAATGTAAATCTTTACAGCATTGATACACCATTGTAGTTTGATATAGACATCAAAGTATCAAGAATTCATGATAATCTTTTTTTCTTTAGAAGTTGATGAATTTTATTCCCATTTGATGAGTTTTAGTTTTTATGAAAAATATAAATGGCATCTGGCCATTTTCTTAATGAACAGAGATACAAGTCAGAACAAAAATAAAATTTACTTCTTTGTTTATCTATAAAACAATTTCACTTTCAAGAGAAAATTATAGGTCAAAAGCTTAAAATGACAAGCAAAATATTTTTTGGTTTAAAAAGTTATAGTCTTTAGAATTCAAACCACTAGATTACTATAATTTAAAAGAAAGATCGAAGGTTGAGTCTCTTTCATTCCATCTTTACCTTTTTAAAAAGCTGATTGAGCTGAAAACATAAATATAGTGGGTAATATAATTTATAGATATAGATAACCATTCTGAAAGCAATAGTATTCAATATTCAATAATATATGATCATATATGTCATGTGAAATTTTGGATATATGTATAAAAAAAAAAAAAAAAAAAAAAAAAAAAAAAAACAACACTTTTTAGTGAAAAGTTCAAACTTTCCCCCCTATACAATCTGCTGTTTCCCATATACAATCAGCTATTTTTATAATGTCAACATCTATTATTTGTTCATGTGTTCCTGTCATTGCATATTATCTTCATGCATTATGCTATTTGAAAAAATTGCCATCCTTTGAATATGTAACACCTTTGTGTGACCTTAGAAATCCTATAACTGTACAATAATTAGCCTTATCACTGCTGTCTGACCTGGAATGATCTTATTGTAGACTATTAATGTCCACTTAACTTGACCTCAATGTCTCAGTTTATTGTAGGTACTAATTAGAACATGCTGTTTGTTTGTTTACACATCTGATATAAATATCAAACACTATTAAATGAGTGTATAGTAGGTAGAATTCCCTTGTCATTTGCATATCAAGTTATTGGTACAATTATTTAAGAAACAGTAGTGCAATTTCCAATATGATTTGCCTTTATACCTAAAACTGCACCTTATATAAAATAAAGTTTACTGAAAAATTATACATGTATTACAATGAAAGCACCCTCTTCTGGCTGTTTTTATACTGGTTAATTCATTAGTAAAGTGTCTACGAGAAGGAAAATGGGAATCATTTCTTGGAAAAAAATGCCATAAGTAAAACCCAATACCTCCCCAAGAAATAGCTATATTTACAAAATAAATTACCTATCAATTCAGCTAAAGATAAACATATAAAAATTTAAATTCAAATGGTTTTTTTATTCAACTTATGATATTTTTTAGTATTTTTTGTAGGCTACAATTTTTGTTCACTTTTTGTAATTTAACATTGAGAACCTTGAAAATGAATGTGTTTTACTTGGCCTATAAGAAGTGAGTATGTTGAGGGTGTAAATTCTTCCTAATGTTGTTTAGATGTGTTTATCTCTGACATTTGTTGAACAGATAGGTATTATGAGTCAATAAATATTGTTTAATCACAATTCAATATACCTGTTAAGATAGTCAAACTGATTTTGACAAAAAACTAGAGCTGTTTGTGTAAATCTTAACCACTGGTACAATGAAGTGCATCCAGATTAAGGATTTAGAAATAAACAGCTTGTGAATAGATTCTTGCTGCAATTAGAGATCCGATTTCAAATCCAATTGACTTTTACTACTTAAAAATAAATAAGAAGATGTAAGGTATACATCAATGAGACAGTAACCTAACAATACAAAAAGAATCCAAACGAGACATTTTAAGTTCTAAGCTAAGGCTCTAGATAATAGATAGTGTCTAATGATATGGAAAATAAAGAATTTAATTGATATGTTTGAGAACTATTAATGACATGCAACAGGTCTCAATACACTGGAACAGTTACTTGCTGTCCACTTCCATTCCTTTGACTTGTCTGACAAATATATGAACTTCTTCCTAAACCCTCCCTCTAAAAATTCCTTTTGCTTCTCACTTCAGTTTGTAATTTTTCTGTTCTACCAAACTTTTCCCTCAGATACCACACATAATAAGTATTAGACCATTTAACACTGGAGTTTTGTTTGGGAAAAGATACAGTTGGTTTGTTTTATTTATGGGTCTTGATGGTATATAAATTTGGTTCCATGTCAACAAACTGTCTGACTTTTGTAGCAAACATGTAAACATGAGGTTACATTCCTTAGATCTAAAGTTATCTGCACAAATCTGAATCAGATTTCTGATGAATTAAAGACCTGAGTTTTGTACCATATTATTTACCTGATCAGGTAACGATTATGACATCAAATGCAGTTGATAAATGCACCAGATTACATAGTTATTTATGTCTTCATTAGAATTAAATTGTTAGGTATAACAAGGAAGGATTGTAGTCCGTTTACATGTACGAGATAGAATCTGGTAAATCGGCAAAAAAAAAGTGGAAAAAATCCCTTGCGATTGGCTATTTTTTTCTTTCCCGTTTTTCTTTTTCTTTTTTTTCTTTCGTAGTTTACAATCATACAGCTCTTATACATAATCATTAATGAATAGATAAGCTTTCTGCATGAGATACATTATATTCATGGAGGTAAATTGAGTCCACTAAATATACAAGTGAAGCATATTGAAAATGACCTGTTGATATTAACCTTCTCATAAAAATTCAGTGAAAAACTCCTTTCCTCTTGGCAATCATAAACACACAGTTTCTAAGGTACTGTAATGACAAAACAATGTTAAAATTGACATAATAAAGTATAATATATAGGAAAACAATTCAGAAAATAAGCTCATCATAGATACCAGGACTAAATTTAGTATATACGCCAGACGCACATTTCGTCTACAAAAGACTCATCAGTGACGCTCGATTCCAAAAAAGTTTAAAAGGCCAAATAAAGTACGAAGTTGAAGAGCATTGAGGACCAAAATTCCTAAAAGCTTTGCCAAATACAGCTAAGGAATTCAGAATTATTGTGTTCCACATGAAGGTTAGAGTCTAGAAGCTGTTTGATAGTTAAAAAGTTAACTATGCCCACTGAACCACTGAACTAGAACTTTGTTGTCTGAACTTGTTTGGAAAGGGTATAATTGTATATTTGGTCTGGAGCCCACTGCACTGGAACTTGTTTGCCTCACCTTGTTTAAAAAAGGTATAATTGCACATTTGGTCTGAAGCCCAATCACACCATTCATCATAGCTTAACTTTGTTAATAAGTTATTTGAGTTTGAATTCAGCCAAATAGTAATTGTAATAAATCTTCATGTGTTTTCCTTGCTAGAAATAGATCATAGAATGAAACTGAGTAAATCAGAAGTCAATATAGCAAGTTTAATTCTGTTGTATAAAACCAGGAATTTGGACCCCTGTATTAACAGAAGTATTTTATTATGTCAGTTTAATTGAGCTGTCATTACAGTATGTTAAATATCTACAATCTATTAAACCTTATATGCTGTATCATGTATCTGATTTTTTTTTAATTAATCAGATAATTTTCAATTAACACATAAACAATTAGCAATTGCACATCTGTTTATCTTAATCTAGAACTGTCAATGATAGTTGGAATTTGTAAATTTATGTTTTGTTTGATGCTTTTAGAGTTGGAACAAGATTATGGGAAATGTCTTCAACCTTTAAACTTGGGTATAGGATTTAAACAGAGAAGGGGTAATCTTTTTGATGAACTGTAGGATGGGTTCTTTCCATGGTTTGTCATAAATAAATAGAAGTTTTGACAAGATACAATTACTCGGTAGATCTACCCTGTGATATTTAGTTTTAACACAAAGGCTAAAAATACCGGAAAGCTGATAAACTTGGACCTTAACATGCTTGATGATTTTTGTCTAAGACATGTTTAAAATCAGTTTTTGTACACAGGAAGATTGAATTGTGTAGAATATCATGAAGGACCTAGTTACACAATTTAAATACTTTAATGGGTCAACAAGAAGTTAAATTGTCTACTGTCTGAACTGCATATCTTCATGTTGCTAATAATACCTTCTGTCGATCAATTACATAAAGTGTTCATGGTGCATATTGCCAAAAATGCTCACAAAAATGTTTCTCAAAAATACCAACTTTGATTTGGTTACTGGATTGGCGTGTAAATGTTTGTCAGTTAGCAACAATTCTTTTACTATATTTCAGGTACAAATACATACAACAAGTCTTTTTAAATTTCATCACCTAATCCCATCCCTTTACTTAAATGTTCCAGTTAATAACCATCCCCTGGTTCTACAAGCCTAACATATGCTAATATGATGGTGATGATATTAGATTTGACAGGGTGATACAGATGTTTATTAGTAAACCTGCAGTGTTGACTTGTCCATGTCACTGTTACATTAACAGGAGAACACCCATAAAATGACATTTCATAATCTATCTTCATCGGCAATATATATAGGAATAGTTTCTGTTTACTGTATGCAAGACTTTCATCTTTGGAACTGGGGCTTATTCTGAAAACTGACAGGGCAAGACTATGGGAAGTCAAGGTCGTTAAAACCGCCATCATCATATTCTGAAAATAATGTTTGAAAATAGTTCCCCTTTATATCTTTTTTCACAATTTACTAACAAAAGAAAATTCACGTTTTGAAGGTTTCAGCTACATGTATCTTTCAATGGTGTTGAATGTACTAAAGTTACCAGGCATTAAGAGTTTCTAAACCCTATTTTAAACTTATTCAAAACTCAAAAAAAAAAATCATACTTTTTTATTTTATATCAGCTGATTGATTGAAGGAGATCATCTCAGTGATGGTCTTAACATTATACCAAAAATAATGGAATTCTGATTATTCCCAAACTTTGGAATCCAAATTGGATGCTTTTAAGTATCAAAATAGCACACTTTTATTTTTGAACAGAAGTAATTTTGTTTTATATTTTCACCTCTGTATTCAAAGTTTCTGGTAAATAGAATATTTAGCTGTTTTTGATTTATTTAAAAGTTCTTACTTAATTAATGGTATTAGGTAACTTGTTTTAAGCTATAGAAATAGCCATTTTGAATATTTAAGTAAAAATCATGTGGAAATTGATGAAATTAATTCCCCTGTGAGAGAACTTGTATTTTTTATGCTTTGCTTACTTTATATACAAGCAGCCCATGTGCTTTGATGCACAGCTAATTAGAAATTTTATTATGGTACTATAGTCCCAGCTAATTGATTAACAGACTTTTTATAGATTTTTGAGCAATGTGTTGATTAAAACTGATGTAAATTAAATTAAGCAGAAAAAAAGCTAAATTTACTATCCAAGGCTTTGTGGGGTATATATGTGTTATTTACTGAAATTAACACTTATTTTTAGCCTCCCCTTTTCATCAAATCCATTTTTGAAGCAGGAATATGGAAATAGAGGCGAAGTAAATTAATTGCAACAAAATATGTATACAAAATTAATATCAGTTGTAAGAGAAGTTCGGTAATCTGTAATAGTCACAAAAATGAGCCATGGTTTTATATTAGATGTTTCATTTTCAGGCAATTTATGAAACATTTGATTGATTATGAGTGATTGCATCAATATACACATTAGCGGAAATTAATTCATTTCATAAAATTGTGGTCCTATTTATTATTAATCTATTCGATAAATGGTTTTTTATACCTTTTTGTGTAAATTTAGTCACCTAATATGTTTGTCGATTGTTGATTTTTAATTGATATTGAAAATGTCTGGGTGCGAACAAAAAGTAACATGAAAGTTGTATCGATTAACATGGTATCTGATTGGATGGCTATCAGGAGTGTTTCAGAGCCTAAGTTCATCGCAGACTTTAATATCGGATACTTTAGATATTTAATAGATCGTGTGCTAGACCACTGATCAGATCTGCAAATCAGAAGTTCAGTAAACATTAAAAACTTTTTTATACTCCCATAATCTGATCAACTATATATTAAAAAGTTAAAGACTTTTTTCACTTTTTTTACAATGTTTAAAGTAATTGTTTGATATTTGCAAGTCACAGAAAGGCTGTACAAACTGAGGTGATATTTCAGGGTGTTACTGCACATTCATGGCGGTTGTCGAGACGGAAGGCCTAAGTTCACAAATCAAAGAAATAACAAAATATTAAGTTGCTTCTTAATTACTGATAGTAGCTTTAATTGTTATATTAATTGACTAATGTACTTTTAATTGTCTTTGTACTTTAGATAGACCATTTTGTTGAGGTTGTTACAAAAAAAACTTCAAAACTGGGAATTCTTTATTGCTTGACCCTTAATTTGATATAATTATAAAGGAAAACTTGTTACAAGGCAAACCACCCAATTGTATTTACCAAATTAGTTTCATTAGTAGCCAATTTTATTATGATTATTTATGCTCTTACAAGAAATGATAGCTAGTGATATGGGATGATAGAAATTGGGTAAAGGTAATGTTATATGTATGTTACCTGCAGTCAATTAAGTTTTTTTAAGCTATATTAGTTTCAATTTCACCAATATTTCATAATAATTCATTAACAAATTCTAAATAGAACAGAAATTTTGCAAATAAAATGGGGGAAAACAAACATGGATAATTGCTGTAGATTACTGATTACTCATTGCTTGCAGATTCAAAATATGTCTTAAAAATTCAATAATTATGTGTTTGACTGAATTCATTTGTTTTGAGAGCTCAATATTTTATGTTGTGAATTGCTCATGAAAATATGAATACAACAGTTGTGGTGAAATTTTTTCAGTTTGAACTTAAAACTAAATGATTACAATATATAGTGTGTTCAGCAAAAGAAAATTGTTTTCAGAGTATTTGTGTTCTTCTTACAAATAGCTGTCAGATATTAATCTGATTTTGTGTAAATTTGTTATGTTGCACATTTTTCACAACAGACTAGATATGGACAGTAATGGCATTGTCATAAACTTGTCATCTTAATGCAATGGCCATCAGCTTTAGTCTCCATCAAATGATCCATTTAACCTTGTTTTAAGTTCACGACTTTCATTTTTCACAGTCGGTACAAGTTGTGGGTGTCTACTTATTTGACATATTGAAAGTGTCATTTTCGTAACTGTTGTTTTCCTGTCCAAATGTTTTGTATCTATGTATTTCTTAATCACTGGTCATCTTAAATTTGAAAGTCTGGGGGGTTTTTTTGCTTGTAAGGAGAGATTGACTGTAATTCCACAAGCAACCTATAATATGATATCAATCTAATCAGCAAGTCCACTTCTTAAACTCAATAAATCACAACAGGGATTTAAATAATAAGAAGGGGGGATTTTTGGTTCCTGAATCCTCTGAAAATTTGTTATAAATTTCGAGAGATGATACATAAATTTAATTAAAAAAGCGATATAAAGACACAATATATTGTAAGAGATGACTTGTTTGTTAGATATCTTTGTCTTATATGGTATGAGATACTATTATTTTGATAGGTTAGAATGTCACCAATTCTGTCAGTATGACTTTATTTTGATGACATTCTCGCAGGTGTAAAATCTTATCATTGGTACTTGGTCACATGTCACCTTCCTAAAAACATGCTTGGTCAAAATGTCATATTACAAATTGTACTAACTGAACTAAGATCAATAATCTACTGCTGACAGGTCCAATCAAAACATGTATATAATATGGTCACACAAAAATTATAGTTATATATTAGGAAATGAATTTATTTGACATTCCATATATTTTATGTTGAGGCTCCGTCTAGGAAAATCATAATTTATAAGAAAATGAAATATATTTGATTCAAAATAATACATCATTAAGCAAGTAAAATTTAAAAATATAGATTTGTAAATAATGGTTAAGAAATTCCCAAAGACTTTCAAATAAAGCTAGATTTACTTGTTTTTTTGAACCACTCATGTCAGTCTTATAATAGAGGAATGGATGATGTTTTATTGTGTATTAGTTTTAGAACATGTGATCTTTGGATATAAATATAGAATATTAGTACTTGAACATGTGATCTTTGGATATAAATATAGAATATTAGTACTTGAACATGTGATCTTTGGATATAAATATAGAATATTAGTACTTGAACATATGTATTTTTTCATTATGATTGACAAGTATGTGCAAACTGTGATCAAAAATAGAGCCAAAGAATTCCGTATGTACTGGTTGCTCCAAACCAAAACTGATTGATATGAGATGTTAACCATGAACCAGTAACAATTGTTTGTGCACACAAGTTTATTTTATATGTATAGATTTTTAATTATATCATGCTTATGAATTTGGAAGTGTTAAACAAGGTTTTACTGTAACTATCTTTGTCTTCATTTTCAGTATATAATTTTACTATATTTTCAAGAGAAAAAGACCTTTATTACTTTTTTTTACAAGATATAAGTTTCTATGTGTTTTGTTCATAAATTTTCTTGAGTTTCTACTTTATGCACATCTTTTCTATTTCTGTTGCTTTTCACAACCTTTGTTTTTTGCTTTAGTTTTGACTTTATTTTCAGAGATTTGAGTTACAACAAACTGCAATCTATCAACAGAAAATCTCTACAGGGTTCTCTAAGTTTAAGAAATTTGTAAGTTTCAAACTAACATTCGTCTCATACTAACACATCTAAATACTTTATATCTGTTTCTTCTACTAGCACATATCATTTTATAGCTTGCATGCTTCTTATGCTAATGTAATTATTATGATCTTTTTGGTGTTTTTTCCCCTACATATATACTATTGTGAGAAATTCATTTTGCCTTTTACTTTAAAAGACATACAAAACCTGTAGAATTATGTAGGTTATCAAACTAGAAAAATATACACTACAAAATAGTTAATAAATGCTTCAGATGTGCATGCTTCAATAGTGTTAGTGGTGTTAGGCTGGGATAGTATATTTAGTCATATAATGTGCCATTATACCATGAATGTAACAGAAATTGAATTGCAATTGTCATTTATATTACTGGTAATGATTCAATGTTTGAGCATTTGAGAAGATAAAGCATGGTTTTACTGTTACAAATGTATAGATTTTACTTTCCCTGGTGGCAGTATATGTGAAGACACTTGCTACTATTTTGGAATAAAGTTTTTAGGTGTTAAAATATTTTTCCAGCTAGATTTTGAATTACAGAAAAAAATAATGAGTGTGTGCCTTTGTCATTGGTTAAGACTGTAAATCTTATTGTAATTTTATCCTCTCAAATTTTTATTACTTGATTCCAAATAATAAGAACAAAAAAATATTGCTTTGATTTGTTATATTTTGAATTTATTAAGGCTATATTTAAAAAAATGTATTCTTGAAGGGTTGAAAACATTTGTATAGACAATCATTTTCTTTTTTAGGAAATGAAAAATAGTTGGTTTTTCAATACCCTATAGACTGAAAAAAAACCAGTAAAATCAAAATTGATACATAAACTTTCTTAAAATTGAAAGAAAATAAGTTCAATAAATTGGATATAGAGAAAAAACAATAAAATCAACGTTTTTTTGAAATATAATGTTGGGTTTGTTTGATTTATGATTAATTTGGTTTTAAACACAACAATAAAAAGTATTCACACTTTCACTATTACAATTGAAACCAAGTATATCTAAGATCTGATAAAATGAAATTTAATCTGAAGTATTTGAAAAAATATGATTTAGAATCTCTTAGTAGTAGTAATTGACTCCGACAAAAAATTGTGTTTCGTGAAAGTAAATGTCATAAATGCAAACTTATTGCCAAATCTGATAATAAAGTTAACTTGTAAGTCTTTGTCTTATTGTCCTATTAACAATTATGTATAAAATACACCCTTAATTTTCTATAGATAACCAATGAACAGATAATTGGAGAATATTTGATAACGCCTGCAGATTAAATCAACAATTGTTGTATTTTCAATTTTTGTCACTTTTTGTGAAGGATTGGGAAATTTTAAACTTGAATGTAACTTGTTTGCTTATTAACGATCATTAACCAATTGTTTTGAATTTTGAAATAGAAGATTGTACAAAATATGTTAGCATGTTAAGTTGTTTGATTTGATTGCCTTAACAGACCTTTGATACTCTTCGTTTCAGAAATGGATGAAATATAGGATGTGTTTGAATAATTGAAAAATTGCACTGATAATTATCCTCAATTTTTAAACGAAAAAAAACAAAAAAAAACGGAATCATAATAACCAACAATAAAATGAAGGGAAAAGTGTTGAAAGCTTAGATTTCATTTGTGAATGGACTGTTTAAATTTGTGTTTGTTTTTTTTTATCACAGACAAGATAAAGAAGTATGAATGTAAAGAATTGTCAGTTAAATATCTTTAGGTTCTGAGTATTAAAGTGAAAGAAAGTCATTCAACATATCACTTTACCTAAAGATAACAAACCCAAGGATCACCAAGTCTTTATTAATTAGTCCTGTAATAAAAGGCCGCCTTGTTATATGAGATATTTTGTAAATTTAAATCAGATCTAGGCCGTAAAATATGTTGTAAATCCTATAATTTGGAAGCTTAAGAAGAATTTACCGATCAGATTGGATCAGAGTTTAAGTTGTAAAGCATATGTTTTAACATTGTATTCTAAAATCTTAATAGAAAAGTTCTCATCATGGAAATAGGGTCTTGGTTCTCCAACCTTTTATTGAGTGTTTATTGGTAACACAACCACACCTAGTGCAAGGTATAATTGATTTTCTGGACCAACACATTTTATTTGATGAGATTTGTCACCATAAATTAGTGTTAATTAGTTGTTAATTATCTATAATTATTGTCTATGTTGATTAATTATTTGATAAGAAAATACATCATCATTGCTGTATACATTAACAAACAATGTTGTTCATGGCATTACTCTTTTAAGGAAACAAGAGCTTGGTCCTTTACAGACCTGTAACGTTTATTTGACATTTGGTACACAATATTAGTCACTTTTAACTTGCCCTTACAAAAAGTCACATTAATGCAAATTTTTGGTGAGTCCCCAGTCAATGATATAAAGTCTATGCCAATAGTATTTTTCATTTACTCACACAAAAGAACTGATTTAATTTTATTACTTAGATATTTATTCAGGCTCAAATATTGCTGTCCAGTGCAGATCCAGAAATCTCCATAAGAGGGGGCTCACTAACTGCATAAGGCTCACTCTAGTCATGCTTCAGCAATTCCCTTTATAATCAACCAAATTTTGCCAACAAAACTGGGGCCCATTCCCCCTGGCCCCCATCTAACTCCGCCTCTGCTGTCAGACTCACAGATGTAGCTATTGCTTTCAAGACTTATCTTCCCTTAGTTGTAAGGAATGAAAGATTGTTTTGTTTAAAGTCCTATTGTTATTTCATAGGATGGTGAATATTTATTTAACAAAACAGATATTAGGTCCTCATTCTGAAGTAAATATTATATATATATATACAAACAATATTTATTTAAACTCCTTCCTGAAATTAGAATTTTATGTTTCATCTTTAAAAATTGTCCTATAGAAAGTATTAAGGCCTCAGTCCCAAAGACGTAATTAAAAATTTATCTTGAATACATCAGTGAATTTTAAGTAAGAGTGACTGAATTCAATGTTACATCTTTGTGACAGCTTCTATTTTCCTTGCTGATAATTCCCTCAACCCTTTTGAAGTCTTAATAACTTCAGATGTTTTTTTTTTGGTGTTCAGGCCAAAGAAGTCCTGACCTTTTTTCAATTATGAATAACACAATCAATCTTTTTTGCTTAAGCTGTAAAAAATTTAGTTTGAAATAAACATATAGTAAGAGTATCCCTATAGTTCCTAAAAGATGTAATGTACTTGTAAATCTAATTCAATGTATATTTTTGTATTTCAGACAATTAGACCACAACCAGATAATCTGTATATCTGAAGAGTCACTAAGACCATTGAAAAAGATGGAAATTTTGTAAGTAGGATATTTAATTTAAGTTTGCAAATCGATGTATTATCCAGGAGACCATTGTTTTAGAAAATTTGTCAAAAACCAATCCAAAATAGTGATTGTACAAGAACTTCTTCATATGGAATACACTAAGAATACAGTCAAACATTCAAAATGTACACTTTTTTTAACTGAAATCTTGTGTAGAAGGTAGTTATGCTTCAGAGTCAAGTACAATCTACAGAATAAGGTCTTGTTAAGATGTCAGACAAATGGAAAAAACAAAAATTATACAATAGAGAAAAGGAAGATAAAGCCATCAACACACCATTATAACACAGAACAAGCATATAATGCTACTTTTGACTTTATTGTATTTCATTGGTTTCATTGAAAATAATGAGAGTTTTAACATCATTTTTTTACTATTTTCAGAACGTTGAATAACAACAACCTAACAACATTACCACGAGGACTGTTTGATCACATGACCAATCTCAGAATATTGTAAGTAGCCTTCTCTGGTATTAACCTGGACAGAACCAGATAGGTGTCATAAAACTGATTTTTTGCATCTCAAAACATAGGATACTTTAATTTTAACTAATGGTTAATTTTGTACCACTAGCATTTTTAGTATGTTGGTCATCAAAGACCTAATTCATTATTCTAAGATATTGATACATTCTAAATTATAAGTTGTAAGAATTGAAAAGGAATATGCTATCTTCTCATTAAAATGCCATGAAAGCAATGATAACTTATAACCAGTTAGACCCCGTTCACACTAGCATTTTTTTTTAATCGATCTAATTTGAATCGATCTAAATAAAACCAGTTAGCGTTCACATTATCTTTAATCATAACGATCTCTATCGGTCTAAACCGATCCACTGCGTTCACACTACAATTAAAAACGCAATCGATCTAACCTTTTTACACGTAAAATTGTAAACATTGTGTATAAATAGAACTGATGTATTAAATTCATCTATTGATACCCTGACACACACAATTGAAAAAAAAATAGATAACGTTATTGTTTCTCCTGAATCAGAAGTTAACATTTTGGTACAGGTGTTATTGCCGTTTTCTTTAATTTTGAAAAAAAACATATGTAGTAACGAAGTTACAAAACGACAAATTATTGCGGTTCCTGAAAAGAAAAAAAAATCATCATAAGAAAAGAAGACACAGACTTCGCAAATCTATGCGAGGGCAAAGACAAGATGTTTTCAGTTTGTTTTAAATGTCTGTAAACAGAGAAATTATGGGTTAAACAACGAACCTCTGAGATAGTTTTGGCGCTGTACATGCGCATACGTTATTTTTGATTCAATCGTACTAGTTTAAACCGATCTCTGCGTTCACATTTAAAGTAAGATCGGTTTACTTTAGATCGATTCAAACTAAACTACCTCTTTTGGTGTTTTAGTTTAGACCGATTAGATCGATTCAAAGCATTCACATTGGCCCTTAAATCGATCTAAAGTGAACCGGTCTAGTTTAAATCGATAAAAATGTCCTAGTGTGAACGGGGTCTTATTGTTTAGATTGAATATCTTTGGTTAGAAAAATAGGTTAAGATGAAATAGAATATTTGATTGTTTTTCCATTTAATGTCATTACATAAGTGAATAATTTTTTCTTAATGTATGTTCAACAAAACCCCCTCTCAGAGAACAACCTTTGATAAAACTGATGAATAGATGTTTACACCTCTATATTACTATCCTGTAAATCTTAATGGTACAAATGCTTTTTACACATTTGATACATTTAGTTACATCAGCAAGGCCTAATTAACAAATGTATTTGACTGTGCTGTGTTCCTTTCATTAAAACTGTTGTACAAGGTGTTGGAATGCTTTAATCTTCCTCAGTTGACAGTCAGCCAGAGGGGGAGAAATACCATCCAATAAAAAAACCTTGTAAATTGGAAATTAAGAGTTCTGCACTGGTGGTCATAAAAGTTCCGAGCATGATTATCACACTCAGACTCAGAAAACAATAAAGCAAATTTACATACTGGATTTGGCGTTGGTTGGTTGCGACAGAGAATAGAATAGGAATATTTTTGAATGATAAAGTTTTATTACAGAGAGCCCACAAATCTTGGGTGAGAAAAAAATCTGTGAAGCTCCTTAATTTAATGAATGTGTTACTTTTCCATATTTGAATGGGGAATAATGAAAATAGAGTATAACACATGGTGTTAGTAAATCTTCTAAATATGATAGTTCCTTGGTACTATAACTAGATGTTTGCTGTGCCACAGGTTCCCAGGATTAACAATAAAATAGCCTATCTGCCACAATAGAAATATGACAAACCTGAAGACTTTCTCACCACACCTTGTTAATATTAACTTTTTAGGTGGTAAAATCTTGTCATTTTTTAGTATAAGTAAAGGACATCGCCCCTCTTTTCTCATCAGAGGTCTTTATTATAATTCCTGTTAGAATTTAAATATAAGAAATCTGAAGCTAATAGATTATTACATGCTTGTTATTTAACCAGTAAATATTTGATGTCTAACACCTTTGTAAAATTCTATAATGTTTACAATGCTGTTTACACGTCGGTCATTCACATTCTTCTATATACAAATAATTCTATTCTTTTGCGTCTTTCTCATGAAATGTATTAAAGTTTAATTATGTTTTGATATTTTGTTTTTCATTTTTTAAAGTACATTTTCAATGGTCTTCACTTTTTAAGGTTGATTCATTTGCATGTGTAAATTAAAATGTAGATTTTAATTTAATACTTAGCAGACAAGCAAGGTCTCAATATTGTTATAACTGTAACGTAATGAATGCTGTAATTTAACCACTTTTTATGTTATGATGGTCTAAACATTTGATGAGGTCTACGTGACATAAAAAAGTCTTTTATTACCAGGTTATAAGAGTACATAGGATTTATTATTTAGCAATCATTTCCTCTTTTTCTATAACTTTATAATAAGATGTATTTCAAAGGTTAATGTAAGTAGGCTTTAAGAAACAAACAGACCTATTAAATGTAGATAAAAAAAACCAAAAACAAACAGTTGTTGGGTCATAAATCAGTCTGTTAATTTTTTAGTTTCAATCATTTCTCATTTTGTCCTGTCTTGGCCTTTTAAAGCTGACTATTCAGGTATGGGTTTGGCTCATTGTTGAAGGCTGACTTGTGACCTTTAATTGCTAAATCTACGTTATTAGTATTCTTCTTGTTACTTCTCTCATTAAGTATCAAACAACATCTCCTTATTTTATGAAAACAAGCTTCTTTTCATGGGAAGAAAAATATATAAATAGACAAAAATACCCTGTAAATACAAGTGAACATTAGCCTGTTTTTTCATAATTGTGCATTTTTTGTTGAAACATTTAACATTCCACTTTGATTAGCTTCATATATAGAAAGCGCAGTATTTTTAACATTATATATTGAATATACCTAATTATTTTAGAAGACTTTGAACTTTTATCAGAGGTTATATCTATATTAGTTAATGTTTGATAATTATATTAGATATACCTTAATTAACTCTCATTATTAGCATTCTATAATAACATTGGAGAAAAAATTAAGTGATACAACGTCATTACTCTAAGCCACATATTTTTGATTCCATTTTTGAAACCTATTTATTTTATTTTATTTTTTTATCTGAGTCATTGTGCAACTGCATATTTGCAGGTTTTGACAGGAAATACCTAGTTTTGCTTTAAAGCGCTGCAGAAAAATCAAAGTTTTGCATGCTCGTACTTGACCTTTACAGAGGTCAATTGATTTGTTGTCATTTTCGCTATGTTAAGGACTTGTTTATAAAAATGCATTTATCTTTTTATGTCTGATTTTTAATATTCGTGTCAGAAATTTTAAAATGATATTTAAAAATTTTGGTTGCATTGTATAGAGTAAGTAGCTTTAATGATGTTTATACAAGTTATATTAGAAGTGTTGTATTTCCTTATCAATATTTACATAAGTATACAGGTACAAGTTTACATCTATCAAAACTTGGTTTTTTATCCCTGTAATCAGTCATTTTACATTCCAAGCCAAGAAAACACAAGTCTGATTGATAAGTTTATTTACAAACTTGTACCATGTTAAAGAGTCCTTTGATTAAAACTTTGGGATTAATTTTGTCTGTGTGACTTTTATCTGCCTTTTGCAGCTTTTGACTGCATTTCATTTATTACAATTTGCTACCCTTGTGCCAAATTTTCTAGATAATCTTCTATTATACTTTAATCCTAGAGTTGATTTTTTTATTCATTAAAGTCATTTTTCCTTGAAGAGAATATACTGTAAATTCAGAAATTATTGTAATGTTTTTATTGTTGTGAAAATGTGACAGGGTTATAATCGCAATAATTTAAACTCGCATTTTGAAATTTTGTGTATAAAGTAAACCAGATTTTTCTCAGTATCGCAAAAAATAAATCAAATTTTAGTTTAAATGACAAAATCTCAATAAGAAATGCACACAATAATTTACAGTATGAAGAAATCTATGATTGGCAATGTAAATTTAAGATGGGTAACTCCCTATTCCTCTTTGTGGTCAAATGCCATAACAGTGGTTAGCAAATTTAGAAAAACATGAACGTTTGGACTGAATTTTTTAAAGTCATTGAGTCCACGCTGTGCCTTCAAGCATAGAAGGTATACAGATAATATGAAGCTACAATCTAAGTTTTGAGAAGAGTTAAATTTTGACATATGGAATGAAGATAAAAGGATACAGAAGTTTTGAATGATAGACGATAAACAAGACTAATTTACACAGGTCAAAAGTCAGTCATACATGTGGTGAAATATTTCTTTAGATCATGTTATAAGTATGACAGATTGAATGTATACTTATCATCTTATCATTGCAACACTTCATACAGAAATTTTATCAGTAAAAATACATTTTATACACCAAATATACAAAGAGAGTTTACTAACAATTCCTCAACTTCAAATGAAATTATAAAACGAATACAAGACAGTTGTTAAACTTAAATGCATTTATCTTTATAGATATAAAAAGTAAAATCACAAAAATACTGAACTCCTAGGAAAATTGAAAACAAAAAGTCCATAATCAAATCGCAAAATCAAAAGCTCAAACACATCAAACGAATAAATAACAACTGTCATATTCCTGATAGACAATACATTTTTCAGCTAATTCAAGAAAATATTTAGCCCACTTTAGTAAATATCTGTTTTATGTACATTTATTGTGTGTGTAAATCAGTTTAAATGAAATGATATTGAGAATGGTAATGATGTCATCACTATAATTTAAGCGTCAGTCTTAACTGGGTACAGCTAGGTAAATAACACATTAGATATGGTTTACTTTCTTGATTGACATGTTGCGAAGATTTTTTTCCATATTAAATGTTTCTAACTAAAGTTGTTTAAGCTATTAATGAATGTATAAACATTAAATTTTTACTTTGAATGTTGACTTTCTGACATTTAATGTCTCAGGTGTAGGCACACAGACTATTGATATAGTACATTTTGTCTATTTTTCCCAGCTCAACAGTATTTCAAATTTCATTGTATGGTTACGAATTTGAAAACAAATTTAAAACAAGTACAACCTAGAAACTGTAAGAGACCTAATTTTGTTGGTTGACTGATATCTGCAGTTTTCATTTTAGCCAAAATATGTGTGAAATATTGCACATGCTTTATAACTGTCTTATAAGGGGAAAAAATAAAAATATTGTGAATCAAAAACACAAACATACTTAGCTTCATAGAACCCAGAGTTGTGTTGATGGTATTTGGAATGTGTTTCCTAGTTATTATATATACAATGTACCAAGATTTTGATGAATATGTTTAAGTTGAAAGGCAAATTCTGTTCTTTCTGCATGGTTGCAATAAATGTATCTAAGCATTCTAAAGATTACTTTCATTTTTTTCAGACGATTGATCAACAATAACTTCATGTGTGATTGTCATTTATTATGGTTGCCAAGATATCTGAGGTCACATCGAGGCCTTGGTCTCTATACTGAATGTGATTCACCATCACGACTCCAGTCCATAGAGATGGTAGATATTCCAGAGTCACAGTTCAAATGTCAAGGTAAGACAATTCTGAGGTCAAACAGAGGTCATACAGTGCATTGACCTCTATTCAGATTGTAGCTGTAAGCTTACTAGACAAAAATAAATTTGATGGAAAAAGCAGCTTCATGCAGAATCTTTTCACTAATGGTTGAAATTTAGTATTGACAGCTGTCATAATTTGTGGACTTATAATTATTATTAAAGGTATAAAGTCCCAACTACTATTAAAGTGAATAGAGGCTGAGGTGGGGTATGTGTCAATGACACAGCTACCCAACAACAACAATGAACAGAAAGAGTTTTGAAAGTTCAGACAACATCTTGATATTGATAAATTGTCAAACAAATATTCTATAATTGTATTTTAGGCATGGACAGTTACAAAGCACCAAAATGTGGAGTAGAGGCCCGTTGTCCTAGTAAATGTAGATGTATGGAGGGTGTGGTCGACTGTAGAGATTTGGGACTGACAGCAATCCCTACCAATCTACCAGAAGACACCATCGAAATGTGAGTTTTGTCGTTTTGAATTTCAACATCATTCCTAAATGGTATGAATATCAGATATATAATTATTTTCTATTATACTAAAAGCTCTTGTCCCGAAAATACATGAACTATTTGCACCTGGATGAAGAAAAAAACCAACTAACTCACAGCAATTTATTTCTTTATGCTTGATTTCGAAAGAATATAAATGGGATTAATTTAAATGTTGTTCTTCTTGTACATTCATGTCTTTAGGGAAAAAATATAATTTAATTCACAATTGTGTAGATTTCAGTTAAACATCTTTCTACCTTGCATTTCACTCAACCTTTACTAATATAAATATAAAATTCCAAACTAACGGTAACACATCAATAATACTATAAAGTCAGATGTTTCTCAATACTATAAAGTCAGATGTTTCTCAATACTATCAAGTCAGATGTTTCTCTAGCTTACTGACTTGTTAATTTATTCTAAACCCACCAGTGAATGACCCACTGGGAAAAACTGATCTAGTCCATTCAACTATTGTAAGAAAATCTTCTGTAACATTCCCACACCTATAATTTGAGACACAGTTATAAAGGTGACAAAAAGAACCCTACAATTAACACAAAATAAACCGTAATATCAGGTCTAACACCACGACAAAAAGCTGCTGTTTTTCTTGGTGTAATCCTAGGTAAAAAGTGCATCACTATCATGTATTACCTACCTCAGAGAAGATAAACTGACATGCTACTGTGTAAATATTTATTGTGAAAGACAACATGCATTTGGAACATGTGGTTTAACATATGTAATTATAGTAAAATGAGTATGAATATAACTATGACATCTAAAAAACATGTATTTATCTTGGTAGCAATTATAAAGTTCAGGATATTGTCATGTGATTAATTTGTATAAAATGCATTTAGTGATATGCTAATATATGTGTTATAACTAGAAGTGTTAGAAAAATACCATACCATTCATAAAAGTAGGAAAAGAATAATTCAGGTGTAGGTTTCGTTCTCACAGAGATCAGGAAACTGTGAGCGTATTGGTTTTCAGGTTGTCCTTGTTTATGCAGGACCTTTCAAGAATAAGTAATGTGTCCTTAGTTAAAAAAATAAATTAATGATGATTCACATAATAAAACTTGAAAACTAAATGCACCTGAATCTATGCTGCCAATTAGTATCTCACATGTAAATACCTTAACAGTATATGAATTCCTATATTTTCAGACGTATGGAACAGAACCATATAGTCCATATCCCGTCAGGAGCTTTCAGTGATATGAAGAGACTCAGAAGAATGTATGTATCTACAAATATACAAACTAAAAATTTTATTTTCAATAGTGATTTCTAGGGCTAAAAGAAGAAGATGTGGTATGATCACCAATGAGACAACTCTCCACAAGAGACCAAATGACACAGAAATTATCAACTTTAGGTCACTGTATGGCCTTCAACAATAATAATTGAAGAGATTTGTTGTATCCCTCTCCTTTGTTGCAATTCTATTTCTCTGTTTTCATAGAAAATTTCATCCTGAAAACTCGTAAAATAAAATATTTCAACTGAAATTTGTTACATTTTTGTGCATCTTTGTGGTTTGTATTAGATATGTATCTCTAATGTGATAGTTTGATGTGATAGTCTAATGTGATAGTTTGATGCATTCAAAATTTGTTGTAATTTCATATTTTAAAGTAATATGATAAAGATTTTGAATAGCTCTGATCATTATATAATATAAGTTTTATAAGCCATTAGAAATATTAGAATGGTGTTAACAGCATGTAATATGTAACATACAAATGAAATTACATGATTTATACCGTCAGAAATGTTTATTTGCATTAAATTCAGCATTTACATTAATTCTTTAGAAAATGTAAACAATTAGAAATAATTGAAAACACAATATTTCCGTTAATGTGATACAATAACTAGTCTTAAATTTGATCTAAGACATATTTATGGAATTATATGAAATAAAATTCTTGTATGGTTTTACTCTATGTTAATTTACTCTTGAAAGGTTACACTTTGAATCATTAATTTATTCATTAAATAATGTAAGGGATTACCTATAAGAATTCAATGTATGTATTGTATATATAATCTCCAAGATTGAAATGCAGTTGTCTCATTGGCAATCATACCACATCTTCTTATTTTAATATGTTTGTTGTCAAACATCAAACAATGTCAGAAAGAAAATTTGTTATGTTGATATTGAAAAATGCTCCTGTTTTTCTGAAAGCCAAAGTCTTTTTGAAATTCCAAAGATTCACTAGACAGTAACATAAAAGGTAGAACTGATTGATAATCTAGCCTTTTTGTTAAAAATCTTCATGAACAATCCAGAACTTATGATATATTTGATTTGTAAAATCTCTGTTTAAAGGGCAACAGGACATTTTTGCATCGGAAAATACTCCCCTGTCCTGGGTCAGTCACTCCTTAACCTACAGTATAAATTTCAAAAGTCTTAAGAAAATATTACCACAAGTCCTGGTTCAGTCACTGCAAGAGTTCTAAATTTCAAAAGTCTTTAGAACAGCATATTTTTAAAGTATGCTTGATATGATGATTAATGTCTACCATGTTGACACCCATGAGATAGGTAATGAGATTTCCTGGAGATATGTAATGAGGTTTCCTGATGAGTGTTAACTACTTTTCATGCTATGTCCCAATCTCATAACTGATTCCCCAGCAATGGTTCCATCATAGAAATGATTTACCAGGTCTATAGGAATCATATTTTGTCAGATGGGTGTTTATTCAGGGTGCACCTGTGGAGGAGACAGTACAAATCATGTTTTGTCAGATGGGTGTTTATTCAGGGTGCACCTGTGGATTAGATAGTACACAGGTGATATATTGGACTTCTGATTCATGCAAAAGACTGTCCTCAAACTAGACTTGTAAAGTACATGAAAAATGTATTCAATATGCATCTGTATTAGCATTGGTGTATATTATTAGGTCCTGCTCCTCTATCATGTCTATCTACTTTGAACCTAATGCATAGTTTACATGTTAATATTTGTGATTAGGTCAGTTTGACTAATATTATGTCATCTTGTTTGATTAGCAACTGTATATCTCATTTCTATGGAGAATATTTGTTCCAACATAGGAAAGACATCACTCTGTGTCGGCAGATTATGCTATGCTGGTGGCATAACAAAATTTCACCAGAAATCTTTATTTATAGCAGATTCCTTATCAGATAATAATATTATCAAGTACGACAATACATACCTGTAAACATGCAGCTTTATTGGTTCTCTGACTTAACAGAACAGTGCTAGGATGCTGGGAACTTTTTAGGTTTTAAAACTATTGAAATCTATGCCTTATTAAACTGAAAAAAGTCAAGTTCAGTTGTTGGATCATTATTAATTTTTATGAGGAACCCAACATCCAACCATTTATACACAACACAATTTAAGATTAATGTTTTATTATTAAAATATCAAAACATACTAAATCTACACATAATATTAAAATAAACTGTAACATAACAGTACGTATCTTTCTACATTGGATGACTAACAATATAATACATTATTGGCTTTCTTGGGGCTACTCATTCAAAAGAATTTGAAATAAATATTTCAAACTAATCAAAATATGAGAAAAATAAAAATAAACGATTAGTAAAAAATGTTCCTGGGGTGATCCCCAGAAGTAAACCTATTTGTTCCTCGGCAGGAATGAACCTATTTCCTGGGCTGATCCCCAGGAATGAACCTAGTTCCTGGGGCAAGCCCCAGGAATGAACCTATATGTTCCTTGACAGGAATGAACCTAATTCCTGGGGCGATCCCGATCCCCAGGAATTAACCTAATTGCTCCTGGGCGATCCCAGCGTAGTAAAAATACTACTTAAATACAATTTGTTCCTCAACAGGAACCTATCTGATGTATTATTGAATTGGGGGAGTATGATTCCCCTGGAATTAAAAAGCCAAATAAAATGAGTTCATAAAATGAAAGAGTGAAAGCCCCCAAGAAATATAGTCAGGTCATTTCATGACCAATCTTGTATATCTTGCACTAAAACATATCTCATGCATGGTTTAAATCACAGCACCTGCTATGCTGTAGTTGATGTTTACACCTGTATTAGAACATCTGATCTGTCATAAAAATATTCATCAATTTATTATTAGTAAAACTGATGTATGGAAGGCTGTACACATTTCTCCTAATAATCTGTAAATCATATTAACTTCTTTGAAGAGTTGTTGGAATGATAAAAAAATGATGTTTACCAAATTATTATGACATATGAATTAGTTTATTGTTTTAACAAGGTGTTGTTAAAATCATCAGAGAAAAAAAAGGATAGAGTTTGTGGTTCTTCATGACTTGGCATCTGTTTTGCGATGTGTTGAATCTTTTGCACGTTTAGAAATTACATGAACACATGGCCATCATATATATTTCATAGAACAAACATTCACTTTAAAATAATAATTTATGTGTATATAACAATGATGTTTTATAGTTACAAAAGTATATATTGATCTCAATTTTTTTAAGGCCACATTTATGGGTATTATGTTTTCAGTCTGTGTGTTAATTTGTCTTCAGTTTGTCTGTTTGTCCCACTTCAGGTTCAAGTTGTTGGACAAAGTAGTTTTTGATGAAGTTGAAGTTCAATCAACTTGAAACTTAGTACACATGTTCCTTATGATATGATCTTTCTGATTTTAATGTCAAATAAAAGTTTTGACCCTAATTTCTCAGACCAAATGAATATAGAAAATTATAATGCAGTAGGGCATAATTGTACAATGGACACATAATTGTTTTAAGTCTGTTACAGTTACTGAACTCTGTCTGGTCCTCCCAATATTGACCCAATAATGTGTTCTTGTGTGGGAATTAAAAAAGGAATTGAGTTATGGTAAAATTTGACCATTTTACTACTGAATTAGGAACCTGGAGAATTTTTCATTTAAATGCAGATTTGAGCAGATTTGAAGTAATTAAGATAACAATCTTGTCTTATTATTGACAAATGATATCCTTTTCCTGTACATCCATTATGTAATATTTGTATGACAACTTCTCATTTTATACAATTCTCAATTTCTGCTACACTAGAAAGGTCAATTCTAAGTGATCTTTTACATGTCAGTAAGATGTAAATTAACATAAAAGAATATTATCTAAATTAGTTTTCTTTTTTGAGAGGAATTGTCATTATACTTGGTTTTGTGGTATTATTGTTAGCACAAAACCTTAAATTAGACCTCAATTTAATTTAGGGAATATGCCAGTATCAAGTAAGAAATCTTATCAGTGGTTGACCTTGTCTCCTTGTATTTTCTGACTATACATTGTACTTAGAATTAGATGTCAGATATTAAGTTCTTTCTGTTGCATTCATTTGCACTTGTTTTAAACTTGAGGTAATATAGAGCTTGTTTTAGAAGGTTGGCGAACCAACTTGTCTAATATTTAGGCCAATATAGAGCTTACCTTATAAGGTTGACACTTTTCTAAGATGTGTGATGATATCGAGCTTGCAATATAAAATTGGCACTTGCCTAAGATTTAGGCCAGTATAGAACATGCCTTAGAAGGTTGACACTTGTCTGTGATTTTGGGCAATATAGAGATTGCCTTATAAGCTTTGCACTTGTTTGAGATTGCATGCAATATAGAACTTACCTTATAATTTGACACTTGTCTAAGTATTTGGGCAATATAGAGCTTGCTTTGTTAGGATGACACTTGTCTGAAGATTTAGGGCTATATTGAGCTTACCTTAGAAGGTTGGCACTTGTCTAAGTGAGACAGCAACCCATAAACAAAAATAACTTACAGACATCCAGAGGCCAACATATAGTGTTCAACAATGGGCAGGTGTTCAGTTCTAAATCAGTGAAACATTTTACAGAAACACCAAAGATCTTCTATCAACACCCAACTCTCAAAATAATGAAATATGTTAAAACATATCTAAAAGTTAGAAAGAATCTATTTTAAGTTTGTAAAACTGATATTAAAATTATGTTATCTTTATTTTTCAGTGATCTCAGCAACAACCAAATATCCAAGATTGATTCTGATGCTTTTGCTGGACAGCTATTTCTCAATTCTTTGTAAGTTTAAAGAATAAGCTACCACAATATATTTCGAAAGCTTTATTTAAATGTAGGTTTAAGTCATAGTTCTGTAAAGTAAAAAGCAATGTTAGAAAAGTGATCAAGAATGCTCTCCAATAAACTCAAAATTTATGATAATTTGAGTGCAGGTCTTCTAAAAGTGCAGTCACACTATTTACAATTACAGTTTGCCATAACGAGAGTGTTCTATATAGTAAAATCTCTTTGATTTATCATTTAAAAAGAAAAGATGTGTTATATGAGAGCCATCAATATATTGTATTTCATTTCAGAGTACTTTATGGTAACAAGATAGTAGACCTACCACATGGTGTATTTAATGGTCTTTCATCACTACAGTTACTGTAAGTATACATATCTAATGGCCATATTATGTATTCAATGTAACCATCATTCAATAATTCAAAATATATATATTTCACTTAAATCATTAAGTATTATTTTTGCAACAATTAAGATGCACTTGCAATACAAGATGTCTGCCTGTTAAAAACCTAAACTAACACAAGTTCTACTTTGCTTATACAAAAGGCTTTAAACTAAACGGTATATACCTTTTGGTCATTTTTTTTTCAAAGTTTCAAAGTTTAAATTCATCTTTTTAAAGTGCTCAACTGGTGATAACTGTTAAGTGAAAAGTCAATAGTAAGCTGCAAGAAAAGTGTAATAAGAATATTCTAACCAAGCTATTCCAGTGACTGACTTTATTTCATCTCAAACATTTGATCACCTAGTAATCAGTACTGCTTTAGAAAAGTCATACTTGTTAACATGTATTGCAGAAATCCATTGTATTAAGTTTTTGCAGTAATAGCATGTTTCTATTTGTAGATTATTAAATGCCAACAAGATCAAGTGTATAAGGAAGGATGCTTTCAAAGACCTGTATAATCTTAATCTTCTGTGAGTTTTATCTTTCATATCTGGGTATCAGACGTATATTAATAACAATGTATATATTTTCTGTTGTAAGACAATTGATTTTGTCTGATCTTTAGGCTGTATTGGAAACTGTTTTTGCTTCATGTCAACTTATTAAACATCAAGAAAGCTAACAACTCACATTTTGTCTTAAATTATTAAAGATGATATTTGATGTTCCTATATAACAACAAAGCAAAGCTAGAGGTCTTAAAAAGATGAGATGAAATATATGCAGAACATGAAATTTTGCATACGTAACGACACAAAAAATATACCGGTATATAAAGTTAATTTCCCATTAAGAGCTGATTTGTTGTCATCTTTGAAAGGAATAAAGGAATATTTTATTTGACTTTTAAATTTTTTTTTAGATCATTATATGATAATCAGATTCAATCACTTGGCAATGGAACCTTTGTACCTCTACAGAATATACAGACACTGTAAGTATATAAAGTGACAAGTGACTGTTCCCCCAGTGTGTTGGATAACACAGGTTACACTGAATTGCATTTCACAATAACCGATTAATTAAAAGTAATATAGCCGTTATATAGAACAGTACAATCACAGGTCAAGACAGCTACGTCCAGAAGCTTTTGGAACGGACATAAAAAAAAAATAATAAAAACAACTTGTGTCTGATTCATTTGTCCCTTTTAGAACGACACAATAATTTTAAACAATCTAAATACAGATTCAAAAGAAGTTGAAAAATTACATCACAACTACAGTGAAATTGTCTAATATACCTTATGGTAAAAATAATTATCATGGTAGATGTATTGGTACTATGAGATATAGAGGACATTTTAAAATCTAAAATCTGTGAAACACATAAAAATTGTTTTTACAACAAGAGAAAGAGAAGAATATTTGTTATACAATAATTCCTTCATATGTCGTCCATCTTTGTTATACAATAATTCCTTCATATGTCGTCCAATTTTCATACAACAGGCCAGTTGAATAAAACTTCAATAAAGAACTATTTAAAAATGTGATAGGTTCAATAAAGAACTATTTAAAAATGTGATAGGTTAAAATATCAGCTATATTCAAATGATTTAACAATAAATTGACCCAAGTTTCTGCAAAGGAACCAGAAATTGTTATATTTGCCAGTCATAACAAAAAATCATTACCAAGATAAATACTCAAAAGTAGGTCATTCAGATTTATGAAGATTTATGATTTTGCTATTGGGACACCACAATTGTGATGTTATGTGGGAATTTGAATCCTCGAGATAATTTTTTATACTCTAGGCACCTTGGAAGAAACCCGTTTATCTGTGACTGTAACCTCGGATGGCTTGTGGAGTACCTGATCAAGAATCCCATAGAGACCAGTGGTGCTCGATGTGAAAGTCCTCGTAGGATGGAGAGAAAGAAAATAGCTACAGCTAAAGTCAGCAAGTTTAAATGTAAAGGTTTGTTTTAAGTTGACCCTGTTTAAATGTAAATGTCTTTTGCCATAACCATTCCCAAAATGAACACATAAAATTTCATTTTTTTTGTGTTTTTACCATTTTTCAAATTGGGCCCCATATTTGAGAATTTTGCATTGCAATTGCATGATTTGTGAAAAGTTTTATGTGAATCCTTTCATTGGTACTGAATAACATTGGCATCTCTCATTCATTTATTTGATATATGTTACTGTACTTTTAGTTATTTTTAGATGTTTTATTCTTAGAATTGATTCAGATCATTGGATGTTAAATAGAAAATGAATTATTAACTTTACGGCTTCAATAACTGTAATTATGAATTGTTCCTGCTTGGCAATGATGACCTTCAGTCAGAAATATTAATCTTAAAAAGTAGAATGCTGTACATGATAAGTAGACTTTGTACCAAATGCTTGATTTTGCAGGATATGTATTTATACTGTGAAATTTTATTTTTTTTACATTTGAATCTTTTGCAACTTATCTACTTGCTGGATATAACCCTTATTTACATTTTCAAAAGATTTTACTTTATACATTTATCATTCAAATTTACAGTTATATTTTTGAAAATATGTTAATAATTGTAGGTGCAGAAAATCATAGAACAGAGAATGCTGGGAATTGTATGGTAGACATGGCCTGTCCTGACTCCTGTGTGTGTCTTGGTACTGTAGTGGACTGTTCTGGACGAGGACTTACAGCTATACCCAAAGGCATCCCCACTTACACTACATCATTGTAAGTAAGCTTTGCAGCAAAATGTGGAACATAATATAAATGGATAAGATAGTGACATTAAAAACAAAGATGTAACATTAAAATTATCTGCCTTATAGCACAAAACCAGATTAAAAAATATTGCAGGAAGTTTTGTGTCAAATTAAGCCTCTAAAACTTTCTAATTTCTAGTTGGACTGGAAACCACAACTGCCCATCTCACTATTAACATGTAATTTAAATAACACTTGTGAAAGTATACAAATATCCTTTCTTTGTTAACAGGAAGTTGAACAAGAACAAGCTAACAAGAATAGATTCACTCTCTGAAATGTTGACCCTGCTAGATGGCTTACGATCCATGTAAGTATAAGATGGAATATTTATCTAAGGTTTATTGCCAAGAACAGTAATTTTGACCATAGAATAGAAAAAAGCTGATCTCAATTGATAAATGTTTTTTTTCCTAAATCTATCTTTTTTGAGCTAAAAGAAATCTGTTTTGCTTGGTGAAAAAATATTGTCTGTTTTGCAATAAAATATTAATGATTATATTTGTTCTTATCAATGCTATATCTAAAATTTTACAGAAACTAATCACACATTCAGAATTCTACTTAGTTATTGACAAAAACGTGTGTGACTTTTAGATAAAATAAAACAAATCAACATCAACAATTGTACTGGATTTAAGAATCTTGTGCACTTGTTTTGGCCTCTGGAGTAAAAAGACGTAGATTTATGTTAAGATATTGGTGATCTTTAACATTACTAAGTGTGTGATACAACTATACAATGTGCATTATATCTTGTCACTGTCAAAAAAGTTAATGTCTATAATGACAGGCAATCATTAAGTGAGGGGAAAAAATATACACCTTTTTTTACCATTTATTTAAAAACATGAAAATAAAGTTTTTAGTATTTTTAAACATGTAGTTATATCTAATCAGACCTGATTGATGATATATAACTGGGTAATTTGTACATAAATCTGTAGTTTTATTTCTGTACATTAGATTTCTGATCAGTTAGCTTTTTTTCCTTCAGAGATTTCAGTAATAATCTGATAGATTCTATACATGATATGGCTTTTGATGGGGCCAATAAACTATTAGAAATGTAAGTATAAAACAATATATAGAATACGAGACAGGGAGGACCTAAATCATAGATGTTAACATCTTTAAAGCAATAATTTTAGCTAAAATATGACATTAAAAAATATCATCGATCAGTTAGAAGTAGCTCATTGTGTGTCCAGCATACAATTCATAGGATGATGTAAAATATATTTAGACAAACTATCATACTTTGAGTTCAACAAGTTTTAGGAGGCAGTTAATTCTATGAAGGGCTGTTCTGTACAGGTTTTAGGATGCTGTTTAATGTAAAATCTGTTGCTTTATCTAGAAAATTTGTTCAAAGTATATGATTAATAATAGTCTTAATGTCTTGCATTTCAAATTAAAAGTTTTATGAGATGTGGTATGATTGCCAATGAGACAACTATCCACCAGAGTTAAAATGATGTGGAAGTTATCAAAATTAGGTATACCATACAGCCTTCAAAAATGAAAATATATTTATTATGTCACATGTTTGGTCATAATATAAAAACATCAAAGATGTCATTTGTTTATTATTGTGTTGTTGTTTTTCTGTCCCATTAATGTGTACCCAATGTCTACTTCTTCATGCCTGTTTTGAATTTCCAGTTTTTATCATTTAATTAAATCTTTTATTTTACCAGAAATCTAGCAGACAACAAACTGAGTAAACTTTCGATGAAGATGCTGTATGGATTAAGATCAGTACATACCATGTAAGTTATAGTTCTCATTATAATATTATGTATTAATCAACATTAAACAAACCAAATGGCTACCTCAAATCCAACAAATAAAACAGTATTCTGAAAAAATATTTGTTTTATCTTGGGAGGAGTATGTTCAATATTGTCATCATATTTTAAAGCATCTTAATTGACATAACTTTAATATTTACACCAAATGCAATATAAACAGGCCGAGTTCCATTCATTTTGAGGACTTTGGAAATTATATCAGACAGCACACTCAGTTGCATTGTTTATTGTCGAGCCTGCAACTTTTGTTGCAGAAAGCTCGACATAGGGATAGTGATCCGGCGGCGGTGGCGGCGGCGGTGTTAGCTCACTTCTTAAAAGCTTTATATTTTAGAAGGTGGAAGACCTGGATGCTTCATATTTTGTATATAGATGCCTCATGATACGAAGTTTCCGTCAGTCACATGTCCAATGTCCTTGACCTCATTTTCATGGTTCAGTGACCACTTGAAAAAAAAGTTCAGAATTTTTGTAACGTTGAATTCTCTCTTATTATAAGTAATAGGATAACTATATTTAGTATGTGCGTACCTTGCAAGGTCCTAATGCCCGTCAGACAGTTTTCACTTGACCTCGACCTCATTTCATGGATCAGTGAACAAGGTTAAGTTTTGGTGGTCAAGTCCATATCTCAGATACTATAAGCAATAGGGCTAGTATATTTGGTGTATGGAAGGACTGGAAGGTGTACATGTCCAACTGGCAGGTGTCATCTGACCTTGACCTCATTTTCATGGTTCAGTGGTTATAGTTAAGTTTTTGTGTTTTGGTCTGTTTTTCTCATACTTTATGCAATAGGTCTACTATATTTGTTGTATGGAATGATTGTAAGGTGTACATGTCTAGCGGGCAGATGTCATGTGACCTTGACCTCATTTTCATGGTTCAGTGGTCAAAGTTAAGTTTTTAAGTTTTGATCTTTTTATCTAATATTATATGCCAAAGGTCAACTATATTTGGTGTATGGAAATATATTATGATCTATACGTCAGTCCCGCAGGTTTTATTTGACCATGACCTCAATTGCACGGTTCATTGGACAGTGTTAAGTTTTTGTGTTTTCGTCTATTTTTCTTAAACTATAAGTAATAGGTCAACTATATTTGTTGTATGGAAGCATTGTTAGCTGTACATGTCTGCCTGGCATGGTTCATCTGACCTTGACCTCATTTTCATGGTTCATTGGTCTTTGTTTAACTATCTTGTTTAATGTTAAGTTTATGTGACAGTTGTAATAATGCTTTATACTTAGGACTATCAACATAATATCAATGATTAGTAAAGAAGGCGAGACATTTCAGTGTGTGCACTCTTGTCTTTAATTTTGCTTCAGCATATATAACAAAATTTTGATACAAAGTAAATTCTAGTTACCCAAGCTCATTCAGGACCATTCATTAACTAGACATTTAAAAATGTATCTATAAAATCACATTTTAATTCTTATGCATCATTTATAAATTGAAACTTTCTATAGAATGTCAACTGATTAGAAAAGATTTAGAAAACAACAGTAGTGTAGCAATGTTATTGATGTTTGACAGAAACATCATCATTTGATAAAATCAAATAAAACTGAAAATTTACCACAGAATTCAAAAATAGATTGCATGTGACTTATCTATTGTGAATCAAAATGACTTTGTTTTCTATCAATGTTACTCCTACATATTAACCTAGACATATAGATCAGATTAATATGGAAACTATTGACAGCTATTTCCTCATTGTTATTATAATCATTGCCAAAATTATTGTTAGACAATGCCAGGATCTTCAGTAATCTAGTGATTTGATACCAAATCTATTGCCAAAATCAAGGACCTCTTTATTATTATTATTATAAGTTCTTATCAAACTTATCATAAATCAGGTTGCTGTTTATTGGTAGTCTGGATACAGATCAAAACATATTGCTGATTTTGCAGTAGAATAAGACAAAATGTTTTTGCCTAAATATAATGTTTGTTATTTATAAGTAAAAACTAGGTAAATATTGATGAGACATCAATAAAAATGACACGAAGCACCAAAAGACAACAGAATTGTCAATTATGACCTATATAGAAATAATTTTTTTTGGTATATTTGACAATGAGACAACTTCCCACCAGAGAATAGAGTTTAAATAAATTGGATGTACCGGTAAGCAATAAAAGGCCACTTTACGGCCTTCTAAAAAGAGAAAAATCCTATTCCATATAGGCAGCTTTAAAGGCCCCGATAAGATAAAATGTAAAATAATCAATTGAGAAGTCTTAAATCTAACTTTTGTTTCATTAATGAAGTGTTTTAGTTTAATTTTAAATATTTTCTTTTACAGTTCATTAGACAAGAACCAGATAACATGTATAAGTAATACAACATTCTCAGAGATGCCAAATCTCCGTCACCTGTAAGTATACAATGTTACCCTTAGATCAGAGGGTGAAGTTTAGGGATAAAGGGGGGAAGTGCGGGACAGCTTGTCATATATATAGGTCTATGTTAAAAAATTGAATAATTGATAAAAGTGGAATCCCTCTTAATCAATGGTCCTATTTCTTATCAAATGTCTTTATCAACTATTTTGGAAAAAATACCAGTACATCATTTATGTTTTAGATACACCTATAAGGATGTTAGGATGATAGGGTGTATGTAATGTATACATGTACAAAGATATTATGATAATTTGAAAAGGATAGATTTCAATATTTAAGGAGGGGGAGATTTTCAGATATTTTAACTAATGGTTTATTTTAAAGCATGATAAATGCAGCATATTCAATTACGTTTGATGACATCATAGTACAAATTATGATAAAACTAAATACTATACTAGAGAGCAAGATCAGTATCATTTCAACTATATTTAAGTGTATCTAAATAAAATCAAAGGAAGAATATATAATGTTCTTTTATTTTAACATACTGCTAATGCTTATAATTATTTCCTTCATGAGGAATGTTACATATTTCCAGAATCTTTTACAGGAATTATGTATTGCAAAGTAAATGGATTAACTGTTACTTTAAAATGATAACATAAAGCTATTTCCAGCTGATATTAAATTTGATAATAGCTGATAAATTCTTTCCTATAAACTGTAAATGATTTTGTTAAATCTTTTAAAATTTATAGCTATTATACAAAATACATCAAAGTATGAAATGCGTATAAGTGTTTACAGTTAAGTAAGCTTTAACATATCTCATAAATTTCTCCTAACATTAAGGAATAAATAGAAGTACATTACTTTTTTAAATGGTAGCTTGTTTTATTATAAATATGGGAAAAACATGCAGGATTGATTTTGAGTATGAGTACGGAAGGTATTATAAAGTCTGCTAAAATAGGCATATACCTACTCCATGACATTTTGCTAAGGACAAATATTTTGATAACAGAAAGATTTCAGATAAAGAGTTGTGAAAGTTTGGCCTTTTTGATTGGTTTTACTGTTGTCAAGCTTTAAAGTTTCATTCATATATATACTTTTCCTTGTGTGCAGTCTGTTTTGATGCTTATAAACATTATCAGTTTTGATGGTGCCTTTTTTCTTTTATAAATGTGGTTAGGATTGCTGCTTATTTCCAAGAAATACTTTTTTGCTTTGTTTAAAAATATGTGAAGACTTTGGGATTAAAATGTTTTTTTACAATATTTTGTTATATCATAATTATTGATTAGGATATCGTGATGAACTTTATTTCAATGTTGATCGATACATGTCATATATTATGTAAGAATAGAAATATGATTTGGTAGCTAATGAAATAACATGTAGTAATAATGTAGCATAATAACAAGTTTTGGGTGATATATACATTAAGGTACTACATTTAAAAGCTGTATGAAAGTGATGATGTTATGTTTCTGTATTAAAGTGAAGATGAAATATTTGTATTCGATTTATCAGAAGCAGCTACAGAAGAATTAGATAATTATCTGCATATAAAGCAGTATAAATGTTCTGGCTGTTGTTACTGATGTATCAAGATAAATCTATCTTTTATTCAAATTAATAATCTTTAATGTTTTCTGGAGGCTATAGCATAGTTCTACTGTCTGTTTAGTGTTTATGTTACTGATGAGGCCAAGAAATATATTTGCTAGTTTTCTGAAGGCAAAATCATTGCTTATTTATTTAAGCATAAATGTTATATCAAGAACTTATATTATTGTTTCTTCAGTTTGATTACATATTATTAAGGTCAAGAGGAAATTTTATCAGATAAAAATACACTTGTAATATCCAAGAATGCAGTGCATTTTTTTAACTTCAGATGTGTTTGCTTGTAAAGATATCACCATATAGTTATCTTATTTATAAAATAGTTTATGTTCATTATAATTATTTACTATATTAAAAACTAAACTTTCTTTATTTTCAGGTCATTATTTAATAATCAGATCAGATGTGTGATGGAGGGTGCGTTTGATAAACAACATTATTTAGCACGTTTGTAAGTTTTCTCTTTGTCTTTTTATCTAGTATACTTTTAAAATGAACTATGCAGTAGGCCTGTTCATGCTTTCTTTGCAAGATTTGCATATAGTGTAGAATGTGACATTTAAACATGATTGATATTAGATATATATCAAATACTTTGAGAATTTAGTTTATGTTTATGGATGTAAATATTTGTGGTTATTTTTCAAGGAAAAACATTGTTAGGTGGGATTTTAAATTTTTTGCTTTGGACTTATAAATATCAAGTCATAGTAATTGGAATATTTCCTTTTTGGGTAACCTATAGAAACCCCTCAATTCTTCACAAGACATTATTGAATATGGATACTTATACTGTGACCAAGAATTAAAACTTTATGTTTTGAGCGTTTTAACTCTTTGATTTGATTGGCTGTTAGTGAATTCTATAAATAATTTAGAATCCATTCAATATGTCAATGAATTTTATTGAATACCAGGTGTCCTGAGATATACTTCAAGGACTTTCAATTCAGATTTTTATTAAGTCCATTAATCAGTCAATAAATAGATACTTAAATGTCTAGACCAGTTCATCTTTTTCTTTACAAAGAAATACTTAAATACTTCGCATTTATCAAAATGTTTAAATACATAATTAATCAAAGTTAATCAGGATGAATTAAGTGTATGAAAGTGTTACTGTTATTGTGATAAAGTGTCACCTTATCAATAACATGTAAAGTTAGATTGTGTAATACAAAAACTTATTTCATTCTTCACAATTTAGACTTAAGTACTGCCTATTTTATTTGTACCTTTGAAAGTCATTGAAGTTACATACAGGGGATATCATTGAAATCTCTCTAAAGCATAAGGTCCCAGTAACAATGGAATGTCTAGTATGGAAACAGGTTACTCTGCACTAGTAGAATGGTGTTATTTCTAACTTTATAAATTACATGAAAATCTGAACTTTCGTTTTATTATCTGTTTGAACTACTATTACAGATTTACAAATATTTGATAAATGGATTTTACTTGTTTATCAATTGGTAACCTTGATATTACTTTGTTTAAGCAGTTCCAACACATTGTTGTGACATTAAAAATAGTGGTCAGTTTCTATGAAATTCTTATATTTATTGCAGTGCATATGTTTTGGAATCAATTTCCAGAAATCATATTGTCAAAAATAAGAAAATGTGATTTCTAAGGAGATACATGCCATTGTATGACCATAAGTATTCTCTGCATACTTAAATCAATTGTATTACAATACCCCTCCTAACACAAAAGTCTGTCCTCGTCATTTCTCTGAAATACTGGATCATATTCATATAATCTATCATATTGCCACTTAAGTCCTACATGTGAAATCAACATGTAGAATGAATTCTTTTCATTTGAAGGCAGTACTGGTAAATGTATACTGAAATATTTATTCTTAAGCTACATTATTAAACTAAGGTCCTTTAGGTGTTTTTTTCACAATCTGCTGTGGTTTATTTTGGTACAAATACCTAAACCTTGTGTTTTGTTTTCAGGAATGTTGAAGGTAACCCCTTCAACTGTAATTGTCACCTTGGCTGGTTACCTGAGTGGTTGAGTATGAGGAACATTATAACTGGTAACCCAACTTGTAATGCCCCTCATCAGTTTAAGGACTCAGCTATCACAGATCTCAAGGCCAAAGACTTTATTTGTGAAGGTTAGTAAATTTAACCTATCATCATTTGAAAGACTAAATTCGATCATATATTTATTGTGTGTTACGAGTGTTAAGTTTTACATGACATTTTCTGAATTTGTATTTAATAACAGTTGCTAGCCACATTATATAAAATTTATATATTTTGTACATAAGTTAAACAAATCGTTGTTAAGATGAAAATTTATGCCTCTAAAATCAAAATGAATTCTTCAAACAAGGTAAAAAAATGCATCGATTTATAACATATAATTTGCCCATTTCTTGTATCTATATTTTATCCATTGCAATTCCTTCTTTTTCATGATGGTAATTATAGAGCATGGTCAATGCTGTAGACTAATTATAGTAACATATAATGTGTTTTAAATGTAAAATGTCTCACATTTATTACAGAGAGTAGTGATAGAGGCTGTAATATTGGTATACCTCCCTGCTGTAGTGATGGTCCTCTTGGTAAGTTATTGTCTTACACATGTCATTTTGGGGGACCTTTATAGCTTGCTGTTCGGTGTGAGCAAAGGCTCTGTGTTAAAGACCGTAGTTTTACCTATAAGGGTTTACTTTTATAAATTGTGGCTTGGATGGAGAGTTGTCTCATTGGTACTCATACCACATTTTCTTATATCTATTGTCTAAATGTTTTATACAACCATACATATGTTAATCCGATTCTCTGGGGAGAGGTCATTTCTATATATCTTTAAGCACAGTAATATAATTTGATTGCAGAGTTAAAAACTGAAGCATTAACCCTTCTGAAATGAGGCAATAAAATGTTTTAACCCTATGTTGAACCATTGTATTTAAGAATGGGTGTATATCCAGCTGTTGTAGGGTTATAGCTGTACTTTCTATTTACTTACAAGTAGCATGTGCAAAAACTAGCAGAAATGTGGTACTAAACTGAATTCTGTCATTAAATCTCCATTTATCTGAGATTTATTGTCACACCTATAAACTGTATAGATGAAGCTTGTTGTTGCAGTCTGTTATTAAGCAGTGCAATGGTCCATTTGTAAACCTTCATTGAGTAAAGCTATTAGACAGAGTAATTAAAGTATCCATAATGATTATTGTTATATTAGCATGTTATTTTGTATGTAGTTATCATACAGTTTTTGTTAATGGTTAATTGCTGGGTAAGATAAGTGATCCTTCAAAAGTTCATTAACACCTGCTTGTAGAAGATCCTTGAATTAAAAAGACCATTTTCAAATGTTTCCTGTTAAAATCATTGTAAATCACTTAAACTTTGTTTTTGAAAGATATAACATTATCAACCTTTTTAGTTGACTCTTGAAACACTTATGTTGTTTTTACTTTTCTAAACAGCATCTGCTGCAGCTATTTCTCTCAGTAGTTTTTGGAAAGTAACATACAAGTTTTCATGGTCCAATAGACACACATTTCTGTTTTTTGATTTGTACTACAAGATCACAACTGCCACCTTACAATAGAATTGTTTTCTTTTAAGTGCAACAATACAGTTATTGTTAAATGTACTTTAATATTTGTAGAGTCCGTTGACAGTTGTCACCCTAGAGCCTTCTGTCCACCTAGCTGTACTTGCACTGGTACTGTGGTTAGATGTAGCAGAAAGAACCTTAGTACTATTCCAAGTGGTATACCACAAGATACGACAGAACTGTAAGTTCATTCTGAAATAAAAAATGAACTTTAGCTAAGTTATTAGTTTGTTGTAAAACGTCTTCTTATTTGAAACCACTTGATGGAATTAGACAAGTTGTTATTCAAAAATTGATTACCAATTAGCAATTAAAGATCACTGCCTTTTTCAAATTTCAAATTATTTACTCTTTATATGTGGTGCTAAAGAATTTGATTTGGTTTTATGGGTTTTAAGAAGCATTCTTTTCATAGATTTTTAAACTGTATTTCTCTAGAGAATGCATGATTCTGTTTTACAACTTATGTACTGATTGTACAGATGGATGTAAAGTTTACATGATCTTAACTCTTTCAAGTTGTTTTTTTACAAATAAGCTGATTTGCAGACGTAATATGTTTTATAAACTTTGTATTTCAAAAGTGTTACTGTAAAAACATTTATGGTTTCTGTTTTTTCCTACAGATACTTAGATGTAAACAAGATAACTCACCTGACTACAGAAATAGGGTCACTGACAAACCTCAGAAGACTGTAAGTACTGATTTACAGTTTTTTTCAGTTATCATTTTTGTTTTTGTCTTTTAACCTCTATCAATTTTAGTTCTTTCTTTAAAGCCAATTAGCAAATAAGTGAAGTTAAATTGAATGTTTAATTTCTTTTTTTTTTTCTTAATCGTAATTGCCATAGGTGTTGAATAAATGAAAAAAATGTTGTTTCGTTTATGATTTGGCTGTACAATGAATAATGTAGTTTTATTGTGATTTTTACTGGTTCTATGAAAAAGATGTCGTTTGGTTTATGAATGGGAAAAAATGCAGTGAACTTGGCTATACAATATATAATGTACTTTTTTTTATGATTTTGACTGGTTCTATTTACAGAGATCTGAGTAACAATCTACTGGTAACCTTGCCTGAGAATATCTTCAGTAACTGTACCCAATTAACAGCATTGTAAGTATATAGTGACAGTAAGGATTTCATGTCATTCATAATTCATGTCACACACAAACAAAAATATGAAAAAAAACCTAAACGATCCATCATTGGTAAATATTTATATACAAAAACAATACATTGTACAACATAAAAAACAAAATGAGATAAATCTACATGATAAATAAATCAGTACAAGTAATGCTTCTTGTCAACAACAACAATGTCTTTATTTTTGTTTAAAAAGAGTAGTTTCTGAAGTATATCTCTATCTAAAAAAAAGTTGATGTTATATACTAAAGATGGGAGCTCTTCAAACTGTTGCTTTTTGTGGTTTTCTTGTTTCGTTTGATACCCCTGTCACTCATTGGCCAGCAGATACTTGCATATGTAAATTCAACTCTTCCATGCTTTCAAATCAAACAAATTCACTATGATATTGAATTGACATTAGGTTTAGTTTACTTTGAACATACTTATAAATCTAACAATTTAAAGATGCAGAAAGTGGCATCAGCATTGACCTCACATATCTATTTCTGATGCCATTGAATTTTCAAACCGTACATAACCAAAAATATATTATTTGTTACAGAATATTGAGTTATAACCATTTAGAATGTATGGCAGACACAACTTTATCCTCCCTCAAAAGACTTAGAGTTCTGTAAGTATAAACACATTTTTTTATGAAAATAAAAAACAAAAACAAAACATGTAACTCTTGAATAATTTAATAAAACTTATTTTCCTGGTGATGTTTTCTGTGGATACACTAATGAGAGATGAATAAATTGTATTAGATTAGGGAATCCACATATTGAGCCTTATTTTTTATATATGCATTTGAGTTCACAACAGCAATTTTTGTTTGTATTTTTAAAATTACATAAAAGATAAAAATTGCATGACTATTCTTAAACCATGAATACTGTCTTTTTCAGGTCATTACATGGTAATAATTTCTCCACCATTCCATATGGAGCCTTCAAAGATCTCATTTCTCTCACTCATTTGTAAGTATAGTGAAATATTTTATCTTATGTTGTAATTGATTTATGCTTTGTAACATTTAGAGTTTAATGTGGAAACATTACTGAATACTTGACATCCCACTTGTAAACTGGACAAGGCTTCTTACATTTATGAAAAAAACATACACACCAAAGTTAATATTACAAACACTTTATAGAATAAAAAGATTATTTGACATCAATATTATATTGTACAACACCAACAAAATACACATTTTTTTTTCTTAATTTTATAACACATTAAGATACAAAAAAGAATATGAATATTGGGTATAAAGTCAAGGAACAGCAACTAAACAAAATTATAAAACAAGAAAAAAAATCTAGAGGTTTATTAAAGATCTTTAATTATAATAGACAAATGTCTTAACCCTATTTCAAGCTTTAAATTGTCCAAAGTCTATGTTTTTTTGCCACACATACATATATCTACATTAATGTTTTCTTATTTTATCATTTAGAGCTTTAGGAGGAAACCCTTTCTACTGTGACTGTAATTCTTACTTTATCATTTAGAGCTTTAGGAGGAAACCCTTTCTACTGTGACTGTAATTTGAAATGGTTGTCAGATTATATCAAGAAAGACTACGTAGAGTCAGGTATAGCCTCCTGTGCTGGACCTCTACAGATGACCAATAAACTTATATTGACCACAGATTCTACAGCATTCCAGTGTAATAGTAAGTGTTCTTACATAAGAAACAGCTAATTCAGGAGGCTCAAGGGTATAAAAATTTCAGCAAAAATTTTACACATATTAGTAATCTCACTATTAGTTGTTACTTTATGATATGGTAAAAAAATCAACCAATAAAATCAATTTGTTTTGGCCCCACATGACTTTTAAAATGTTTATATCATTGAAAAAGCTCCAAATTATCTCCCTTTAGAGCAAAAAGCCTCTTGTTTTGGCATTATAATTGATATATCTCTTTTAACTCATCAGTGACCTATATTTTTTATTTTTTTTTCAAATAAGCTGTACTTAAACTAAGCAATTGTAAAATTTAAGCAATTTCTGTAATTAAGTTCTTTTTTTATTTCGATATTACCTCTATTTCTCCTATTAGTTCATGTATATGATAAAGGTCATTTATAGAAAAAAAATTAGCTAAATCCTACTTTATAACAAAATATATTTATACCCACGATCCCCCTTAACTATAAAGTAAGACTTATAATTTCACATAGAAGTATCTTATATAAAAAAAATTGTTGATGATTAAAAGTTTTATTTTGCAAATCAGTTTGTCAAAAAAAGGAGGATACATATGAGATTACAACCTCCTTGGACAAACCTATCCACTGCATTGTAATGAAACAGTAAAAAGTAGCACATATTCAATGTTGATAATGAGAGGTTGAAAATTATTAAAAAGAAGAAGTGTCTGTCTTTGTAAGATTTATACAATATTTTCCATTTGTAAACTTTTGGTGTTGATTTCTGTAGTATTTATCTGCAGCAAAAGAAGATTCTGGACTCCTCAGTAAATGTAATGCCTGCCACAAGAATCCCTGTCTTCATGATGGCACCTGTCAACTTCAAGACTTCAAGAACTTTACTTGTCAGTGTACACCTGGTTACTATGGCAACACATGTCAAAATGAAATCAATGCTTGTTTTGGTAATCCTTGTGTGAATAATGGAGAGTGTAGTGTGTTACATCATGGAAGATTTCAGTAAGTCAGGGAGGTTGTAATGGATAACAATGTCATTATTAATTAACATGGTTTTACTTCACTGTATAACAAAATATTACATTGTATGATAAAATTCTTCATTGTATGATAAAATTCTTCACTGTATAACAAAATATTACATTGTATAATAAAATTCTTCATTGTATAATAAAAAAACTTTATTATATACTTAGTAGTAAATACAGATAAATTGTATGTGTAATACAATCAATGGCAAGCGTGCCTTATCAGCCACCCGTGATGATATCGATATCAGCCACCCGTGATGATATCGATATCAGCACGGTTGCAAAAGCTTTATCACACCTTTAATCTGTATGACATCACGTCACCGACTGCAATCACTGTTGCAAAAGCTTTATCAAAATCTGTATGACATCATGTCAAACCTTCTTATCTGTATGACGTCATGTCACATAAAAAAACATCTACTTCAGGTATATGTATATAATAAAGTGTATATAAAATTCTTCATTGTATAATAAAAAAACTATATTTACTGTGGATTCATTAATATTCGTTGGATACTAATTTTCGTGGATTTCATGGGTACAGGGAAACCACAAATTTAAATGTTCAACAAATTACAAATTTTCTAAAGGAATGTATGCAGACTTTGCCAAAACAACGAAATTAAATATCCAGAAATATTCAAGTTTTCCTCAATTCACGAAAATTGGTACCCACAAAAATAAATGAATTCACAGTATAACAAAACACTACATTGTATGAAACCACATTTTATAAAAGCATACTGCATTGTATAATAAAATGCAACAGTAATTCAGATTATTTAGAAACCACTTTTCGGTTTATCTTTAATTTAGATGCAGATTAATTGAACAATATTCTTAATCATTATTATGAGAAAAAAGATTTAATTAAAAAAACTGTTGTAGGTGTGCCTGTCCTAATGGTTTTCGAGGAGAGAGGTGTGAAGAAAATATAAACGACTGTGTTCAACACAGATGTCAGAATAATGCCACATGTGTTGATGGAATACAGACATATACATGTAAATGTGCCATGGGATTTAATGGTTAGTCTTTTTTATAAGAATAAGAAGATGTGGTATGATTACCATTAAAGTGAGACAACTCTCCACAAGAGACCAAATGATACAGAAATTGACATCTATAGGTCACCCTACTGCCCTCAACAATGAGTAAAACCCAAACCACATACTCAGCTATAAAAGGCTCTCTCTCATGTATGTCATCATTATGATGATTATGAAAAGGTTGTTAAAAACTTCCATTTGTTGTATCATTATGATTTAACTGATTAAATACCATTTGAAATAAAAACTTTTAAACAATATCTGATTCTAATTCTCAGAGCTTTTGGCCATTTTCATAATAATATAACTTTAAAGTTTAATTTTTTTTGTGAGTACATTGTTTTTAACGTATGAGAATGTTTTTTTAGGTAAACACTGTGAATCCAAGATTCCTTTCTGTCAAGGTGTTTACAACTTTTGTCAAAACGGAGCCAAATGTATCAGCACAGACAATGATTATAGGTAAGTAAAACAAACAAAAAAAGTGTTACAATGATTAGAGGTAAGTAAAACTAAAATTACATGTGTTACAATGATTATAGGTAAGTAAAACAAAAAATACATGTGTTACAATGATTATAGGTAAGTAAAACTAAAAATACATGTGTTACAATGATTATAGGTAAGTAAAACTAAAAATACATGTGTTACAATGATAATAGGTAAGTAAAACCAAAAATACATGTGTTACAATGATTATAGGTAAGGAAAACCAAAAATACATGTGTTACAATGATTATAGGTAAGGAAAACAAAAAATACATGTGTTACAATGATTATAGGTAAGGAAAACCAAAAATACATGTTTTACAATGATTATAGGAATAAAGGAAAACAAAAATACATGTGTTACAATGATTATAGGTTAGGAAAACCAAAAATACATGTGTTACAATGATTATAGGTAAGGAAAATCAAAAATACATGTGTTACAATGATTATAGGTAAGGAAAACAAAAAATACATGTTACAATGATTATAGGTAAGGAAAACAAAAAATACATGTGTTACAATGATTATAGGTAAGGAAAACAAAAAATACATGTGTTACAATGATTATAGGTAAGGAAAACAAAAAATACATGTGTTACAATGATTATAGGTAAGGAAAACAAAAAAATACATGTGTTACAATGATTATAGGTAAGTAAAACAAAAAATACATGTGTTACAATGATTATAGGTAAGTAAAACAAAAAATACATTTGTTACAATGATTATAGGTAAGTAAAACAAAAAAATACATTTGTTACAATGATTATAGGTAATGATTATAGGTAAGTAAAACAAAAAATACATTTGTTACAATGATTATAGGTAAGGAAAACCAAAAATACATGTGTTACAATGATTATAGGTAAGTAAAACAAAAAATTCATGTGTTAGGCCAACTAAAATTAATTAGTAGATTTTCATCCAAATTTTTGAAAAAAATGGGGCGGGTGGGAGGATTTTATTTTTTAAATTTTATTTCATATGAAACCTTCTTGTCACGTGTTATTCATATATGCAAGTGTAATAATAAGCTTATATCATGTAAATACATCCTAAGCTTATATCATGTAAATACATCCATAAGGTATCGTGTGTAAGACAATAACAATCAAAACCAATGAGTAACCAAAGACTCATGAAACCAAAAGACATTTACATCAACAGTTACAAATAATAAGTAGGAAACAACAACTCCACTAAAAACCAGGTGTGAAATCAGGTGCTCTGGAAGGGTAAGCATTTCCTGCACTGTATACGGCACCCGTCATGTTATTTCTTTGTTCAGTTCGGTAATGACGGAAGGTTGTTATGACTGAGGAAAAATATCACTGAGATATGATTTCTGACACACTTTTGTAATGATAGCTAATCAGCTCATGATGGCGACCATAAAATTGCTTGAGCGATGACCTTAATTTGATTGATTCTTAGTCCTGTCTTATCAACTTTTGAGAAAGCAGTATTCGTTGTTCAACAAAATCAATGTACGTTGAGCTTAAGCTCTAAAGTAATGTATCAATTGAGACAAATATACTCCATATGCTGGTGCCGCTTTTTCAAATTCGTAAATATATATCTCTGATTTATAGCAACCACTATTCTACATGTAATTGCTGTTTTAGAAACCTATTTTATAGTAAACAGTAGAAATGTGGAGAAATGCTCTTTTCAGTTGGACTACCTACATCAAGTGTATTTTGCTTTCTAAGCAATGTTTTGTTGTCCTTATAACATGAAGCAAGTGCATTGGTATGCAACACGAGTACGATAAGTACAGAATAAAATGAAAACTCAAACAGTGTTGAAATAATAGGGTTGGTCCTTTTAAATATGCAAGATGCAAATATAATTAATACAATGTAGAACATAAAAGTTGTTTAATGACTCTATCGTGGGTATTGGCACAGAGGATGTTTGCTGTTTTTCTACAAAATAATCGAAAGGCATGGCTAAAGTTAAATCTAAGAGTTTGCTAGAAATTAATAACTTAAAAATGCGTATATTTGTTGATTTTCTGAACTCAATATACGGTCTGACACCAATCTAAAAAGTTCATGCTTATGTCAAATTCTTTATTCCAGTCAAATGTGTTCCACGATTTATACGCTTTTGAGTTTCATTCACAGTCCAAATTTCTTGACACAAAGTCATTGTATAAATAAAACAAATCCAAGGTGTTTTACTCACAAACATTTGTGTCATTTCTGATACACAGCGTAATACTCGTAACCCGAATATTTCACGTCCTTCTCGAAATCAATCTCTATTCTCGGTAAATGATGTTGTCATCATAGATCAGCAGAATATATCGACTTAATCATTCAGTAAGAATACTCTAAGAAATACGATAACCGAAATTTGAAACAGGAAGTTTTACATGAAACGAAATTATCGACGGTTACCGGTAACGGAAATGAACGAAATCAGGAAATCGTAATTTTTTCAAAAATAAAAAAAATCGGGGCGGGAAGATTTCAGAGGGGCGGGCGGGGAAGAAAATCTATTAATTAATTTTAATTGGCCTTACAATGATTATAGGTAAGTAAAACAAAAAATACATTTGTTACAATGATTATAGGTAAGTAAAACAAAAAATACATTTGTTACAATGATTATAGGTAATGATTATAGGTAAGTAAAACAAAAAATACATTTGTTACAATGATTATAGGTAAGTAAAACAAAAACTACATTTGTTACAATGATTATAGGTAAGGAAAACAAAAAATACATGTGTTACAATGATTTTAGGTAAGGAAAATATGTTACAATGATTATAGGTAGGGAAAACAAAAAATACATGTGTTACAATGATTATAGGTAAGGAAAACAAAAAATACATGTGTTACAATGATTATAGGTAAGGAAAACAAAAAATACATGTGTTACAATGATTATATTGATACAATGATTATAGGTAAGTAAAACAAAAAATACATTTGTTACAATGTGTATTCATTCATAATGTGAATAAGACTGTTCAGTCCAAAAGATAAGATACCCTTATGTGTAATGGTTTCCTGATCAACCCTTATTTTGAGTACCAACCCTAAAGTTAAACAGGATTTCTACATAAACTTTATCTACATATATATAAAGTGCTATTACCCTTGCTTATTTTATCTGAATACACCACAGAAAACGACTTAAATATCATCATTTTGTTCATTGACAAATTGCAAACTGTAGAAGTTCCTGTAAAGCTTTAATCCAAGGAACAGAGCTTAAGTGAAAATTAGAAAAAAAATTATCCTATCAACCATTAAATTTTAAGAGAAAAAAAAAACTAGCACAAACATATTATTATTTTTTGGAAAAAGGGTATTTCAGAACTACATGAAATACACATTAGAAACGGATCACATACAAATTTACTAATACATGGAAACAATATGTTTAATTATAATGTATCACTGCAGGAACATATATATTGACAGGACTTGACACTACCTGATTATAGTAAATTTTATTGTTGTTTCATAGTAAATAAAGATAGGATACAGAAACGGACATGTGTTAAAAATGTACTGGCTATTATCCTATAACATCTGATAATATCAATAAAATGTCATTCAAACTAGTTTTATAGTGATGCTAGTGTATCAAACTTGTATTCTGTTACTTCAAATTTGTTAAAATCACAAGCATTTCATCACATAATTGTGCAGAATGCAAACAAGGTAATAAAAAAAATGGCGGCCATTGCCGCGATGATTTACATATTTCCAAACTATTATGAAACTCTTCACATCAAATAAATCAAACTTATTTTGGTAATTTTATATGACAAAATATATCTACAAATTGATAAAACTTGTATTTATTTACGATTAGAGTTATGTGGTTTATTTGTTGAGCAGTTCTGATAGTTTTCAGTCAGACGCTACCAAAATCTGTAAATCTTGGAAAGTCTCGGGGAATCCGAGATTTTATCAATTTTAAACTGAAAATCATATCAGATTTATTTCCCTTTAGATATACTGTTCCCAGATCACTGGTAATACAATCTATGTGTATATTTCAGATGTCAATGTACAAAAGACTGGTCAGGTAAAAATTGTTCTGTAAACATTGATGACTGTAAAACTCACATCTGTCAGAATGGAGGCCGATGTATAGATGGTGTGGGAACATATAACTGTCTCTGTTCGAAAGGTTACACTGGTAAATACTGTGACGTACCTCCAGCAAGGAAACAGTTCTATGCTGCTGCTGGTCCCTGTCAGCACCACGACTGTCAAAACAATGCTGTATGTCATCCACAGAAAGGCAATAGAGAATACTCTTGTGAATGTGTATCAGGTAAATATTATATTATTTAAATGACAAATGATAAATACCTGCTGCATGGAGATATGTATCTTATATATTCAGAAGGAAAATTTGCGTAAACTAATCTACATACTGACAGATCTGTGATTTTATAGAAAACAGAAAGGTTTTTATTTATTTATTCGTGTATATATGATAATGCCTGCATCATCTTTATAAGAATTTTTTTCATTATTATTTAAATTTTGTGGTACCAGTACATATGTTAAAATCTTTATCTTCTTTTTTTTAGGGTTTTCAGGCAAAAAATGTGAGAAATTAAAGAGTGTGACATTCAAAGCAGAAGATTCTTATATTCAAATGTCCAAGATAGATTTCCAGTTGGAAGTTAATATCACCATTTCCCTGAAGACAGAATCAAAGTCTGGACTTATCTTCTACACAGGAAATGAACCTCACTTAGCGGTGGAATTGTTCCGTGGTCGAGTGAAAATAAGTTTTTACACTGGTGACGATCATGCTTCCACCATGTACAGTTATATTTACAGTTTTGTTACCATTGACGATGATAAGATTCATAAAATACAATTAATGGTACAGAGACGTAATATTACCATGACGATTGATGACGGGAAGCCACAAAGTGTTATAAACCAAGGGAACAATGATTTTCTAAATCACGATGAAGATGTCTACCTCGGTGGAATGCCACAAGATGTAGGACAAGCGGCAAAAGATAAATTCCACACACGTAATCTGGCAAGTTTTAAAGGTGAGTAGAACATGATATGAATAAAAGGAGATGTAAGGTTTACATCAAGGGAGACAGCTTACCAATGAAAGAACAAACTATAAGCAAGAATTTGTATCAAATTCTAATGCTATGAGACTTAGTTTAAAGATCATATTTTTTTATTTAAAGAAGTAATTATTTCAGAAGATTTCCTACTAAAGGAATCAGAGAGGATATATATATATATATACAGAATTCTCAAAGCCAAAAGTGCAAATTAATCCGGAGGTTTTTATAATAGTTTATTTGACATATCGGTTTTTATATTTGAGATAAAATTGCATAGGATGTTTTAAAATTGCTGCATAAATGAATTTAGGATGTTTTTTTTTTTCAATGTGATAACCATGTGATATACATTTTCAGGTTGTTTCCAAGAAGTATCTGTGAATGGGAAGGTATTAGATTTCACTGCATCTATTTATAACCACAAAGTAATGCCAGGATGTAAAGTCGATGTTTGTCATAATAATCGGTGTAAAAAGGGACATTGTAAACCAAGGAAAAAGAGAGGTGGTTACAGGTGTAAATGTAAGAGAGGATATTCGGGAAAATTCTGTGATATTGGTAAGCATATTGTATTTTTGTCACATGCTGCTATATAAAAAAACAGGCTTATTTGAGAATTCCCAAATAATTAGATTTAAATTGAATAGGTTAAACAGTCTAAACTTAAATAATATTATATGGATTCCATTAAGGAATACTGTGGAATTATAAATTTTCTTAAAAAATGTATTCAGACTTTGTTAAAACCATGAAATTAAATATCTACAAATATGAAACCACGAAATTAAATATCTAACGAAAATGCAAGTTTCCTCAAACCACGAAATTAAATATCTACGAAAATGCAAGTTTCCTCAAACCACAAATATTTGTAACCAAGATACAATAAATGTATCCAAAGTAGTTACATAATGAATATTATTTAACGTTCTTTTTGCTAATAATATATTAAGTGTTTAGCCTTGTCCAGCCCACTTTGCAGCATGTCTAAGCACTTCTTTTATAGTTCATAACTAGCCAACATCAATAATTCACTCATATTTCAATGAAATTAATAATTTTTGCATTTTTTCATAAATTTCCATCTTCTCCTTTTAAAAATTGAAGTCCTTATTATTTGCTGAAAAATTTATTCATTGATGTATTTATTAAAAAATCTGTTTGTTTTTATTTTCAGCGCCATCATGTTCCCGTAAAGTTTTCAAAAATATTTATGTTGATCCAAAAACAAACTGTCAATCACGGACAAAAATAAAATTCCGAGTTTGTGAAGGATCTTGTGGAAAAGACTGTTGTAAACCTAAAAAAATCAAAACACGGAAAGTGAGACTATATTGTAAAAATGGTTCATCATATGTACATAACTTACCTGTAATTAGAAGGTGTGGATGTAAAAAATGTTAGCCATATGTGTATCTTATATTGAGATAAAACTGCAGCAGAAGACATACTGTGACAGATGATGGGCAGGAGGGCCGGATCCTTCAAATATTTCAAGTTTCTGGAATAGATTTGACCAGGTATAACATATCAGAGAAGAACACAAGTTATGTCAGAATGAAGACACATTTTAAAGTCATGAGGTTTTACCTGAAACCTTATAATTTGTTCATTGGTATGGAAATAAACTTTTGTTTACAAGTCAAACAAAATGGCTGTTGTTATTGTTATTGTTTATTTTTATTATTATTGTGACACAAAGTTGTAAACAATTTCCTGTAAATTGTTGTGCTTTTATATATGTGTATTGAACAGGGATTAGCTGCCTATATCAAAGGTAGTTACTTACATGTTAAAGGGGAGTAACTCCTGAATGTCAAATTAAAGGGAAGTAACCCCTGAATGTCAAACATTACAGCAGAAATACCACCATTATCATACATAGACAGGCCATAGTGATGAAAATCTACCTCAGTTTAACCAAATGTATACGGATATGTTAAATGTTGTATTTCATTACAGTAACAAGTCTTCATGTTAAAATACAAAACGCTGTACTTCCCAAAAGTATGAATCTCGATCGTACCAATTTCAAAACATTTACTTGTAGGTTTTCATGACTTGGTTTAAGTTCAATGATAAATACAATGGATAGTTAAACTCCTTAATTGTATGAAATGGGCATTAAATACAAAGAAGCCCTTATTCTATATGAATAAGGTTAATTCACTATTCTACATGTTTATACTTTTGAATACACAATTATGCTAAATTGAGGAAGATTTGTTGATGAACTTGGATATAACAAGTGACAAAATTTCGAAGTTTTGGAAATTTATATAAAAAATAACTTGCTGTTTGACTTGAGATAAACATGTACATTGCATCATTTTCAATTGTATAACATGTATTTATTTATTATAATGTATATTTCGTTGTCTATATTTGTAAAATTCTAAAAGTATACACTATGTAAATAGTTGTAATTACATGTGAATATTATATGTTATTGTGATTTATAATGAAGCTTTCATTGTCTTTTTTATCCTTTAGCAAAATTAAACTGTTTTATAGGTTCATCTGTTCCCTTTCCTCTATACAGATTACAATATTAAATGCAACATTTGCACAGATTTCTGGTCGAAAAGAGATACATTGGGATTCAACTTTGAAAAGTTATGAAACAAATTGAATTAACCTTATTGGTTAGAAACAGAGTGACTTAGTAAAAGTACCATATCAATTTAAAAGTTATTGGTAAATGTTTTGATGACCTTATATTAGAACACTTAACAGAACTTAATATAGTCTACGACTTGATATAAAAACAGCATTGTTTTATGTACTCTTTTAGGTATCAATAATTCAGATCGTCAGTGTAACTTGCCTTTTAGGTTTGCTAAACAAGCCAGTTACCAAATTTTGAAAGAAAATTATAGGTTTTCAACTGAATAAAATGTGAACTCCACATGTATGGTCTTTTGTACTATTGTGATAATATGAAACCTCATTCAATAGGTTGTATTGTTTTTAGATGTTTCTGTCATGCTTCATGATGTAACTACTGCTGATGTATTTATAATCATTGTTTTTGTAATTTTACCATGTAACAGATCATCTCAGTCCTTTTTGTGGCTTATTTATACGTATGTCACCTAATTCTTTTTATGATAAGTGTAACTGTATAATCACAGATTCTGTGAATTCAAATGTACTTTTTTTATTGTCTGAAAAAAAGTTGTTTCTTTAAGACTTTTGGTACCAACTTTAGTGCTAACAAAAACATTCTTTCATTTTTTTTTCTATCTCTTTCTCTCATTTGAGCTGACCTTGGTAAATGCCATGTAAGCTATTGCTATCACTAAGTTTTCATCATTATCCTTCCAAAAATATTTTATATGTTGATCTTCTGAAAAATCATTATCAGAATGAAGAAAACACTTTCAGAATACTTTATACAAGTTTCTTTCAAAATTCTGTTACGTGTTTGTATATGTTCTAACAACCATGGCTGCCTTGGCCTTTTTCTGTTAATTGACTTGGTTAATGAAAATCTTTCCCTATAAAAATCATTAAAACTTGTTACCAAACTTTGCCCTGGAAGGAAGTTGTTACAAGAATCTATGTATGTTGGGCTTATAAATTCATATCATTTGTCTTTTACAATTAAATTTCTTTGAAAATCTTTGATAAATCCTGTTTACTTTAATGTCAATTGCAAATTCTAACAAATGCCATTGAATGTTAAACAAGCAACAATCAATCAATCAAATTCTAGGTAGCTTTCAAAGTTTGCATTGAAATCTTAAAGGGAGTTAAATCTTATTAACAAACACAGGTGGACGAATTGAAATGAAATGCAATCATAAAGGAATGTATTTTGATTTTAATATCTGTGGACGGATTGAAATAAAATGCAATCATACAGGAATATACTTTTATTATTTTTTATTTTTTAACAATATAATTAGATATTTATTTCAAATATTGGCTTGTTACAATATCCTTCATGAGTCCAAGCTTTTGATTTTTATTCCTTTGGACAATAAATATAAAGTGTTCATGGTAAGTCCAAAGGTAGCATGTTAAAAGTGGAGATAACTCTGCCATCCAAATTTTTCTAATCAGCCCATGTTATAATACAGTAAAAATTACAGTCAGCAATTTGAATGCATTATGCTGTGTACCTATTTTTTTTTTAGTATAATGTGAAATAGAGATCAATCAGTATACTTATTCTTGAACTCTATACAATTAATTGATAATTCCCTGATGAATGCTATATATTTTAATATTTTAACATGCACTAATTTGTATTTAAAAATGTTGAAATATTTCAAAGATTTAGAATACTTATTTTAGTATGTTTTTTTAAAAGTTTATCTGAATCTCAAGTATTGTGCCAAATTTTTATTTAGATTTCAAGAATGCAATATATTAATGCTAAATCAGTTTTGATACAATGAAACTTACAAAAAATAGTACATTTTTTCGTGTAGTTGATTAACGTTGTCCATTATTTTTCCTGACTGTTTATATGATTACTTAGTTTTTCAGATACACCATGACGTTCAACAGTTGAAACTTTATTTTCAATCTTTTATAGAAATTCATTTATACCTTAGAATTGTTTTCAAGATGTATAAAATGATATTGCATTAAATAAATGTATGATTATGCCTGATGTATCTAATAATTCAAAGCTTTGTAAAATGTAAATCCTTAAATAGTTATTGTTAGATTATGAATATTTATGATATGCAAATTAAAAGATATTGTTGTTAATATTGTTTGGCATACAAAATGAAAAGTAAACACAAAATTTATATAAATTGTTAGCTTCTTTTGCCTACCCTTTCCCTTGGGAACCTTATATAGCTTGGCTAAATATATATGGATTTTGCTATTGGTCATGTGTTGTTTAATGACCTGTAGTGTTTCTTATTATTAGCTATTGCTTTTTGGGATGTTTTTGGTTCATTAGCAATAATGTCGCATTTAAAATTTAGAATGGAAATTGGGAATATGTCAAGAAGACAACATGACCAAAGAGAAGACAACAGCCTAAGGCCACAAATGGGTCTTTAACTCAGCAAAAAATCCTGCACCAAGAGTAGGTCCTTGTTTTTTTTTTATTGCTCACCTCAGTACTGTTAGTGTGTTTGATTTTATATGTATATTTTAAAATGGCCCACTACTAATACATGTATGCCTGAATGTTGCATGAGTAGTTTATCTTGTTTGAAGGACCGGTGTCAACTTGGCCTGAATGATCCTATGGGAAATGATAACTGTAACAGACCATTCTCACTTTTTATAAGACCGCAAACAAAATTTTGGTAACGTATAATGGTATGTTGTTGTTGTCATCGGTCGGAAGCACATTGGTTTCGGGACAATAACTTAAGTTTAAGTCAATAGATCTTTATTTAATTTTTTCAGAAGGTTAAATACCACAAAAGGAACATTGGGATTGATTTTTGGAATGATGATTCCAACCATTTAGGAAAAGGGGCCAAAAACAAGCATTTTTCTAGTTTCAGGATAATGACTTGTGTATAAATATTTCAATTGCTCTGATATTGTACCACAATGTTTAAAACCACAAATAGAAGGTTTGGATTCATTTTAGTGGTTATGGGGCCAAAGTTTAGGAATTAAGGGCCAAAAAGAGTCCAAAAACAAGCATTTTTCTAGTCTCTCTGAAATTGTACTACAAGGTTCCATATACTTCAATGGAAAGCCTGGGATCGAGTTTTTGGGTATTGCTCCAAGGGGGGATTCAAAATGTTTTGGGTGGTGCCAATTTTTTTAAGGGTTTCGAATTCATTTCTTTCTTTTTTCAAAATTTCTCAAATTTTTGAAAAGTTTCTATATTAAAAGGTATGTCAAAAATTTGATCACAATCCAAATTCAGAGCTGTATCAAGCTTGAATGTTGTGTGCATACTTTCCCCAACTGTTCAGAGTTTGACTTCTGCGGTCGTATAAAGCTGTGCTCTGTGGAGCACCTAGTTAGGGGATTATAATCCAAAATAAAGGTGTTGACCTGACAATTTGAAAACTGAATATTACAAACTATATACTAGTACCTTGAAAAGTATTCAGAGGCATTAAAAATACATTTAAGCACATATATACTCATTCAAAACTAGATAATTAGATTAAGTACACCTTTGACATACTTAAATGATGCATTAACATAAAAATAAGGATGTGTAGTATGAAAGTTATCATGAAGCGGATAAAAGTAAATTTGAGGTCAAACCAGAAAGTTACAGCATAATTTATAACAAGACAATTTATGAAAAAACAAATATGATGGACATTAAGCAACAACAACCACTGAATAACAGGCTCTTGACCGTAGGCAGGCACAATTATGTCTTCTTGTGCTGATAATCCCCCATGAAGATTTTATCTCACAGAAATATGTCTTGCCCATCGGCATGAAATTGAGAAAAAGACGATCTGATGGACAGCCATATTGCTTATTGATTCAAAGTCACTAGACCATGACAGGGCCTGGCATATGGCCATCTAACTGATATAAAACAAGGCAAAAAGTGTGACAGGCGTGCTGATTCAGACACTGGCAGCCATGGAACAATGTAAAAGTTTTTGATTAGGTCAGTTTCTGGTAAACAACTGGTTGTAGGTCAATGATATTTGGTATGCAGTATAAGAATAATTGAGATTTCTCATTTCCATTAAATTATTTGGCTCTGCATCTTCAGTCATGGTTCATTGACGACTTTTAATGTTTCACATAATTCATTTGTTAAACTATTAATTGACATATCAATTTCAGCATTTGCATTATTCTATCAAAATAACATAAGCGAGACATATTTCTGTGTCAACAGTTTATTGCAAAGTAGTGTGGTGATTATTATGACTATATAATATGCTGATCTCACCAACAGCTGTCATAGAAATTCTTTGTTAGATTTAGCTTCAGCGCATATTTGATTTCAACAATGTTAAAACAAGAACGTCTTACACTTTGAACTAGACCTTAAAATGTGATGGCTTACGGTTCTGAAAAAATTCATGTCGAGCAACATGGAAATATATTTTTATTTTGTTGAACATTTAAATTTGTGGTTCAACTAAAAGGTGTCTGACAGATCTGTCAGGCACACAAAGTGACTCATCACTATTGAGCTTTCAACATATAAGTCCTAGTGTTCATTAATTAACATTGGAGAAATATGTGACAATTATTTTAAGTTCATTCAATATATTCAAACAAGAGTGTATGCACTGAAATGTTTCACCTTCTTTACCAACCATTAATTTTATGTTGATAGTTCTAAATATAAAGCTTTACTACAAGTATCACAAAAACTTAACGTGATCCAAGAAAATGAGGTCAAAACCAGTAATACATGTTCACCTTACAATCATTCAATACACCTATCGCTTATAGAAAAACAGAACAAAACGTAAAAACACTGAGCAATGAACCATGAAAATAAGGTAATGGTCAAATAAAACCTGAGAGACTGATGCGTACATAAAAAATATTTCCATACACCAACTATAGTTAACCTATTGCCTAAAGTATTAGTAATATCGACCAAAACACAAAAACTTATCTTTGACCTCTTAACTATGAAAATGAGGTTAACGTCAGATCATACCTGCCAGTTGGACATGTACACATTACAATCCTTCCATACACCAAATATACTAGACCTATTGCTTAAAGTATCTAAGATACGGACTCAACCTTGTTCAGTAATCCATGAAATGAGGTCGAGGGCAACTGAAAATTGTGTGACGGGCATGAAGACCTTGCAAGGTACGCATATAACATATATAGTTATCCTATTACTCATATTAAGAGAGAAATTAACATTACAACCAGGTGCTCCGCAGGGCGCAGCTTTATACGACCGCAGAGGTCGAACCCTGAACAGTTGGGGCAAGTATGGACAAAACATTCAAGCGTGATACAGCTCTGAATTTGGATTGTGATCAAATTTTTGACATTACATGGGTTTTTTTTACACAAAACAAATGTCAAGATTTTACAAATCAATTAAAGATTTCTTCTTCAAACTTTTTAAATCTAAAATTAAATAGTTGACACAGCATAGGTTTCTGACACAGAATGAATGTGGTCTAATGAACTTAAAAGTTTTTTTTTGCCTTTGAGCAATTCACTATGCTGTTGAATATTAATCCTCTCAAAAAAATGTTTGAAGAAATTTTCTTTTTATTTATGAAATCTGAAATGAGAAAAATTTAAACCCCCCCCCCTTTTTTTTCACATCCCCGTTTCCCTTTCTCCAAAACTGATATCAATTCAAATTTCTAATGGAGTTTGCAACAATAACTACTCTTTTAAATACATCATAAAATATTAAAATGTAAAATAAAGTGCTTGTTATCACTGAATGGTAAAGATTGGTTGGTAGTAAAAGTGAATATACATTGTTTATTGTATAAAACAATAAAAAAAACTTCATCAGCAACATTTTATACTGGCAAATTTCCAAGGAAGTTATTTACATAAAGTTATTGGCAAATAAAAATAGAAAATGACATCATAGTCATGTCTGGCAAATGTCCAACATACATTATCTAAAAACATTTTAGATAAGATAAGGAAAAAAAGCTTCATCAGCAACATTTTATATTGGCAAATTTCCAATGAAGTTATTTACATAAAGTTATTGGCAAATAAAAATAGAAAATGACATCATAGTCATGTCTGGCAAATTTCCAACATATATTATCAACTACTATTCTATACAAAGAAAGATAACTCCAATTGAAAATTAATTGCTATTGCACAATATTGTGCAATTAGATATTTCTTGCTATTGTGCAATACTGTGCAATTGAAAATTTCTTGCTATTGCACAATACTTGATATGGAATCCTGATTTGGACCAACTTGAAAACTGGGCCCATAATCAAAAATCAAAGTACATATTTAGATAAAGCATATCAAATAAGCCCAAGAATTTAATTTTTGTTAAAATCAAACTTAGTTTAATTTTGGACCCTTTGGACCTTAATGTAAACCAATTTGAAAACTGGACCAAAAGTTAAGAATCTACATACACAGTTAGATTTGGCATATCAAAGAACCCATTTATTCAACTTTTGATTAAATCAAACAAAGTTTAATTTTGGACCCCCATTTCGACCAACTTGAAAACTAGGCCAATAATTAAAAATCTAAGTACATTTTTAAATTCAGCATATCAAAGAACCCCAAGGATTCAATTTTTGTTAAAATCAAACTAAGTTTAATTTTGGACCCTTTGGACCTTAATGTAGACCAATTTGAAAACGGGACCAAAAATTAAGAATCTACATACATAGTTAGATTCGGCATATCAAAGAACCCCAATTATTCAATTTTTGATGAAATCACACAAAGTTCAATTTTGGACCCTTTGGGCCCCTTATTCCTAAACTGTTAGGACCAAAACTCTTAAAATCAAACCCAACCTTCCTTTTATGGTCATAAACCTTGTATTTAAATTTCATAGATTTCTATTTACTTATACTAAAGTTATTGTGCGAAAACCAAGAATAATGCTTATTTGGGCCCTTTTTTGGCCCTTAATTCCTAAACTGTTGGAACCAAAACTCCCAAAATCAATCCCAACCTTCCTTTTGTGGTCATAAACCTTGTGTCAAAATTTCATAGATTTCTATTCACTTAAACTAAAGTTATAGTGCGAAAACCAAGAAAATGCATATTTGGGCCCTTTTTGGCCCCTAATTCCTAAAATATTGGGACCAAAACTCCCAAAATCAATCCCAACCTTCCTTTTGTGGTCATAAACCTTGTGTTAAAATTTCATTGATTTCTATTCACTTTTACTAAAGTTAGAGTGCGAAAACTAAAAGTATTCGGACGACGACGACGACGACGCCGACGACGACGACGACGCCGACGACGCCGACGACGCCAACGTGATAGCAATATACGACGAAAATTTTTTCAAATTTTACGGTCGTATAAAAAATCTTAACTTTTTTCAAGTTGTCACTGAACCATGAAAATGAGACCAAGGACAATAGACATGTGACAGATGGCAACTTCGTAGCATAAGGCATCTATACACAAAGTATGAAGCATCCAAGTATCTCACCTTCTAAAAAATAAAGTTTTTAAGAAGATAGATAACACTACCACCACCAGATCCTTATCACTATGTCACGCTCTCTGCGATAAAAGTTGCTAGATCACTATAGCTATGTTGATCTTTTTGCCACAATAGTCGCAGGCTCGAAAAAAAATCATAGATCAGAAAAGATATCTGACAGATAGTGAAAGTGCTCACTCATACGACTCATCACAGTCAAGCTGCTGACCCAATACAAAGTCATCATGGAAACATGTGACCAACAAGGTGATTGTAACAAGTCAGTGGATAACTGGTGTTTTATTTGTCTGTTTGGTATTAGATCCCTTGCAGCAAAGCATTTAAGGTTAAAATTTGACTCTCTTCCCTGCAGTCAGTCTTACAAATCAGTTTTACGCTCTTTTTTTTTCAGCTTAAAGATATTGATTTGATATTTGGTATACAGTTTTATTATGACCAGTTACAGATCATGTTTGAATTTTGTTCCGGTATGATGATTGTTTTGCACAGTTACAGTCCTTGGATTTAAAAAATTCTCATAAGTAATCAGTTTAAAGCACTTTTTTCATCATGCTTGCAGATGTTATGATATTTGCTTAATAGTTTAACAATGACAAGTTTGATTATTGTTAGGTATGATGATTTTTTGCAGTGATGGTCCTCAATCTTAATCAGTTGTCCACATTTCTTTTATCTTGCTTGAAGATATTTAGTGTATTGTTTTACAATAAAAAGTGACAGATCAAGTTTAAATTTAGTTTGGATAGGAAGATTTTTCGTCATTGGACACACATAATTATGCTTGGAGATTTGGATTTTTAACTAGTAAGTTAATAGTTTTTGCCATGCTATACCCTCAAAATGCCTCTTTCTTTATTCTCTTCAAACTAGGGCTTTTTACAATGGTGTAACAAGTGAAATCATACATGTGTGTACAAATCATTTGGCATCTGACATTTTAAATTCAATTTTACCAAGAGCTTCTTTTGGCCTGAGTTTCAGCTCAGTAATGTTGGTTAAACCACATGGCTTTGTTAACAAAGCCCTTGGAAAAGTCAATATAGAATTGACAATTTGATTGATAATTTATTTATACTAGTACAGCTTATAAGTAATATAGGCTTTAAATAAATAACAAAAACAAAAGTTTGTCATCAATCTTCAATATATTCTCGACAAAATTAGTTATTTATCAAAATAAGTACATTTCTTTGGCATCAAAGGACTATTAACTTTTATACATAATGGCACAAAACCAAATTATAAATCATAGAACTAAGAGTGCTAACAACTTCTGTACAACATGGCACTTAACAAAAATAAAGAATATTTATAACAACCATAGTTTACATTATCTTTTATAATTTTATTTCATAAATTGTCTTTTGGAAAATAATTTTTCTTTACCAGCCTCCTTAATAGAATGTTAATTTATGTTTCGAGATACTGGTAAGTGTCTGTATTTGTGTTTTTTTTTTGTGGCTCAGATCTGATTTATATATATATATATATATATATATATATATACCTTACAAAGTAAGGTAAATTTTTTCTTTTGATTTTCTTTTTTTTTTGTATAAAAAAATATCACAAATATTATTTTCTCCCTTTTTTATCTCCATTTTATTGGAAAGTTAGTTGAATTTGATAAAAAAAAATAATTTAAGATTAAGAAGATGTCCATTGTATCCAAATGTGAAATTCGTGCTTAGATATTTAGTTTGAAATTTATCATTGAAAAACATTACAAGATTCATTTCAGATTCTATCTAATTTATGTTAAAGTGGAGATAACTCAAACAGATTCACAAGGGAAGTAATCATTCTAGATAATGTAAACTATGCACTTGAAGTGGCAATGTTAAATACTGTCTCGTCCAGAGATTCAAACAATCAAAATAAACAAAAGATTATATAAATACTTATAAAACAGACAAAAAATACCTGGAACAATAAACTCAAAAAAAGTCTTGCTTCCAAATCAATTGGGCTTTCAATATTAACAACATACCTCAAACCTGTGTCAACAAAGATCCATGTATATTAAATCTACTAAAATATCTTTTGGATTATGTTTATGTACATGTATGAGAAATTTCTTTTCATGGATTAACAAATAGCATGGTATTAGATTGTCAGCTGGTATATTTCTGTGTGAGTTTGTTACTTGTTATTAACTAACTGTATAAAACAACAATTTTATTCACAATTTGTCATCAATTTCAACTTTTTCAAAAGAATCACAAAATTTTTTTTAGCTTTTTTTAAACTCCCCTTTTAAGGCGAAGCTTAGATAATCAAATTTAACCATATTGATAATTTTAAAGTAAAGAACTTATTCTAAAATAAAGCTTCTATAAACAGAAAATATAAATATAAACTGAACAATATATTTTCTACTAACTCTCTCCAAACAATATATAATATACTTTCATTTTCCTTCAGTTTTCTTCTCTATCACTTTTACATACATTTTTTGTAACAATAATTTACATAAATTTACATATGTTATTTCTCTGTAATTATAATATTTTAACCAGCCAATCAAAATCTACCAGCAGATATAATATGGCTGTAACAATGATATGAATTTGTTATAAACTCTTGTGAGTCTGATTAACTAGAGGTAGTACTCAAATGGAAATATTTACAATAAAACAATCTTATTGGACTAAAGCATGGACTGAAGTAGATCTTTACGTGATGAAAACTCACTTAGGCAGTGTCAAAACAAATCAAAGGATAACTTTTTATTTGAAAATCAGTAACAATCCTTGCTTTAATTTAATTTCCCAGAATCCATCAGTAAATAATGAAATTATAGGATTCTGTCATTGTCTGTCCTACATCTACTGTAAACAAAAAAAGTATGCATGTATCTAATTATTGTAATTTTTGTAAACTTGCAAAATTAAGAATTGTTATCCCAATAAAATCTGAAAACAACAAGGAAATATTTGAATCTGTAGGGCTAACCCTATTTCTTTTGTTTAGTTTTCATATCACAATCCTTATCAATTTTACAGAATTCAAAATTATTCCAGATTCAAACAATTCCTTGTTATACAGATATATGTATCAATGATCAGAATGCATGTTCTTATTATTGTAACACTCTCCAAGTCATTTAATTCACATTAGTAAGAGCCTGGCAATTATTTCTGATTTTATAGTATCCAGTTGGACTGATCTATCAAATATATCCCATAACTTTATTATTGGTGCAAAGATAATTATAAGGGACTGCTAAACATTAATAAAACATATTTAGTCTTTAACACAAAATGTATACCAAATGTGATAATAAAAAAAAAGCTATTTTTATGGCCACAATAAACTGTAATCCTTCAGTATTAAGACAAACCCTTCGTCCTCTTTAGACAGGTATCTTTAAATAATTGAGAAAATTATCGTTAAATTTAAATGGCCTAAGTCAAAAGAAATGTGCCTTTCTGTACATATTGACTTTGCCTAAGTCCAAAGAAATGTGCCGTTCTGTACTTATAGACTTGAATAAATGTTTTATATAAATTGGAATGTAAGGGTACTGTATAGGTTGTATTATAGCTGATAGATAATCTTTCTGAAGCTCAATATCTTAAAATGAAAAAACAAATTATTGCCAAAAAACAAATTATATCCAACAAATAGTTCTTTCCACTTGTTCTTAATAAGCAAGGTTGAAAATGAGCACAACATATTATTGTCATATACTTTTTATGAATGTAATAATTGTTTCACTATTGTTTTATAACTGATCAACTAGCTTTTCTGGTGTTGAAATAAAACTGGAAAACTATGTTGTTGTTTGACTGTCAATTTTCTTAATATTAAATTATTCTAAACAGTATTGATTTTTTTTCTCTTTTATATGGGATACATAGGGTATTTGCAATCTTTAACCCATCTAATACACAAATTCACTGCAGTTATGCACTATTATCATAGAAAACACATATAACAAATGTTATTATAAACTAAAACCCAGTTTACAAAACTAAACAAAAAACACAGTAATATTCCACATTTTAAATGCATGTACTCTAACACATGTTAATTCACATACAATTATCATGACCTTTGCATGATGGTGTCATAACTCAAATGGTGAAGAAAATATAAAATACACATACACTTACATATAATGTAAGAGGTGTTCCCTTTTGTTGTTTACAAAAACAACAAAATAAACTAAATATAGTAACTAAACATTCTAACAGGCAATATATATTATATATTTTGTCTTACTTATAGCATAATATAATTATCAGTTGATATTATGTCACAAGATTTGCTAGAATGGTACCCCTTATTACATCAAACTCAAATTGACCAATCTCACTGCTTTCAAAAATAGCAGTGAAATTTGATGATCTGATCACAATGTGCAGTTTTAACCATATATACCAATAATGCACCTTTTCAGAATCTGAAGGACTATGGGTATCTCATTGTTCGTACACCAAAATGAAAATAACTTTACGTCATTGGTTGAATTTCAATTGTTTGGATCGTTTTTCACCAATCACAAAGTTTTGGTGTACAGTTGTGAAAATATTACCCAGAATGCATTAGATTCTGAAACGGCCAATTGAACTAGTTCCTACTATCATTCTGGATTGCCAGTGGGATGGCATATCTGTCATGGACAATAGAAACTTTATATCAATCTTAACAATTTATGTTAATATCCAATACAATAAAAAACTTTCAAACATGTGCAATCCAGCGCATCCAATGAGAAGAAATTAATTCATTACAACCAAAAACAAGATTGATAACTATGGATTCATTATTATTTCTGGTATGCCAATTGTTGTTGATTTCGTGGGTAACAGTCAACCTTGAATTCTAAATTTTCAACACAGCATATATTTACTATAGACTTGTGTACAAGCAAAACCATGAAATCCAATTTTTACTAAACCAACAAAAATTTATATCCACAAAAATAAATGAATCCACAATTTTAGTTTAAATCCTTTAGGTTAAAGTTTACTGAGAAATTCTAATTTTTAAATAAAACATTTTGGTGATACAAAATGAACTTGTGTGCTTTAAATTTTACCTATCAACATTTTACCAGACTGAAAATGGATAAACATTTCTAATTCTGTTCCATTGTTAGTTTTAAAATCATTCTGTAAAACACAAGTGTCAAGAAATTTGGTATGAAGTTTTTCGAATTAATTGTGATTTTTTTTTTATGTCTGATGTCGAACATGAATAATACAGGCTTAAAGTGCCTGAAAATATTATTATATTGTCATGGAACAATAGAAAAAAAAGTTTTGAGATCTAATAATAGAATCTGAGATCATTTAATATTTTGAGCATGAGAAAATTGTAATCCTGTTTTGCTTCTTTGTATCAACAATCAATTTAAAGTAAATTGTAAAACTCCCAAATATATCTCACTCACTACAGTCAAGTATTGACCAGAAGTTGTGTTTGAAGATATATTACTTGCAATGTGATAAATCCAATAAATTCTGAAAAGACTCAATAAAATTCAAGGAACAGTATTTCTAAAATATAAGCTAATTATAGATGCTATAACTTTGACCATTGACCCATAAACATTCCTACATGGAACATTATCAAGGCATATTTTAGTAAAATAATATATATGGCTCTGAAGCAAATGTTGATACCAATTTGTGCATTCCATTTATTCATAATAGAAAAATTGGACAAATCAAAGTCTAATAAAACTCTATATGTATGAAAATGTGCTATAAAGTGTTAATTAATATTTTCATTGATAATTAAGTGCTTGTTTTTATATCTAAGCAGTATATTTACATCCTATCAGGAGTTGTAAATTTCAGTTATGAAAAATTATTTTTATCTTTTTTTCATATAGACCTTTTTGATAAACATGGGAAAAAGTAAGTTATAGTATAGGTATAGCTTTGACACATTTTTTTACCTATGTATTATAATATATTTTGCACTTTTTTTATATAAAATTATCACATATGAATTTTTGGTCAACTCTTATTTTACATCCTTGTTAATCACAGCGTATTTGCGTTTATATTTTTTTGGCTTTATACAATAGCATGTGTTACAACTCTCAGGGCAGTCTATAAATAGAATTATTTTCACGCATAGTATCATGAAAATAGAAAACTTGGTAGACTGTGTAAAAAAAACATTTATTTTACAGTTTTATCACATACACATTTTGTTTGATTGTAAAGCTTCATAAAAGAAAATTATTTTATAAAATAAAAAAATTTAAAGAAGAAAAGAATTCTGCCTTTGTCAAATAAAGCTTCTTATTTTTGGTAAAGACATTATTAACAAACTCTTTATATGCATTGATATGTAACCACAAGAAACAGTAAAATATGAAATTTACAAAACAGTAAGATACATGTACATATATGTTAAAGGAACAAAGAAATATACATGAATATATACAGTGAAAACTTGTAAGAACAGTTTTTATCGCTATTTTGTGCATTTTTCCTTTGATCTTTTTTTGTGATAATTTGTCATATCTACTCAAATGAGATGGAAAATTATCACTAGAAACTAAGGAAGCATGTGGAGTCGCTAATGAAATTGACATGAAATTGACAACGTCATCATAGGTAAAAATTGCGATAAACAGATTATCATTGGTCATCTCAACTCAATTGCTTTTTTTCGCTTTCACCGTCCCGGCTCAAGCAAGAAAATCAATCTCATTGAGATGATCAACGATAATCTATAAATAAACATTAGATGTATGTACATTCAGATTATTGTACAAAAATTTAATCTCTCAAGATAAGGGCAAATGAACAGAACAGACTGTTTAGCTAATTGAAGTCCCGCTACAGTGTTTTAAAGCAACCTTATTTTTAACATAAAAAAACTTGAATGCTATTAACATTTGTGTCCATTCAACAACAAAAAATAATAATATAAATGCAAGCATTTAATTTCCTATGAACTTAAGATCAATTTTGTACATTATGCATGTGCAAAATTGGTTTGATTAGAATTGACATTCTTATGTGTTTTATCGGGATCAAACATATTTTGGCAAATTGTTTTCACTGAAAGGAGTAGTTCCGGTAAGGGCCGATTTTATCCTCAAATTTCAGGTTCATCTAACGAAAAATTTTGGACACTTTTTAAACACTTAAGTGTCTATTTCAATTGATTCAATTACTTTATGTGAATGATTTTAACTGTCTTAGTATTTAAAAACGCTCCGATTCAAGCTTAAATATGAAAAATCTATCAAATATGACAAAAAACGTCACTTTTTAGATGGTTTTTGTCAAAAATGAAAGTGGCCGCATCCGTGTTCATCCTCAACCTTTATATATGTTATGTATTATCATCAAATACAACTTACATTTCAATATTATGAATGAACACAAATGCGGCCACTTTCATTTAAGACGGAAACTGTCTAAAATTTAATTAAAATGCTAAAATTGTGAAGATTTCAGTAATTTAGCATGACTTAATGATGCTAGTACCCAATATATGTGCATTGTATTGTCAAAAACAGCCTATATTTATATAGCAGAAGCATTCTACTTTCCAGTAAATAGCTAAAAGATTACATTTTCACAATTTTGTAAAACTGCTATATTTTTGGGCCAAAAAGGGGTCTTACTGAACCTACTCCTTTGTACTTTTAATTGGGTTAATTCTAGACTTGTATTAAAGGATTAAATAACTGTAAACCTTTTCAGTAGTTTCTCAACAAAATAAAGAATTATTCATTCTGTTCGGTTTAGTGTGCTTTATGTATGTGTTTAATGTTTCTCAATAATATATTTGTGCCAAAACAAATTATACGACATTTGGTGTTTTAAGGAAAATTTCAAGTTGTTATTGCTTTTTATTCTAAAATTTAAATGATAAGCTATAATCTATAAAAGTTCTAAAGGTTATACCTTTGCACTTTTAAAAATTCCAAATGTAACAGTGCAAAATTCAGATGATTCTGAATGCACCATGTCATAGGCCAATTCTAATACACCAACTCCTTTAAACAAATGTAGAAATGTACAATGTAGTTCGTTCCATAAAAACCTGTTGTGATATGTGTTATTGAAATGTACATAGAAAGTGTCAATGAAATAACAATGTTTAGCTTAGTGAATCTAAGTTACTCCCCTTTTTTAATTTTAATTTCATGGTGTTATGATGAGCAGAGGCGGATTAAGGGGGCAGGGGTCTGGGGGGAAAATGGTTGGTTATACAGGGAATCACCAAAGCATGTCCCATCTTAGGCAGTCAGTGGGCATCCACTTATAAAAATTTCTGGATCTTTCATTTAAATTAACATGAAACTAGAAAAGATTGTACAACTGATTGACATGACTATGAATTGTGTGGAATGTGATATTTGATTTATTACTCTATCCTTATCTGTCACTGGAATGCCTTGGATGTTGATGTTAAATCTTTAGTTTTCTTTTCAAAATATATAACATGAAAATAATCCTGAAATTGACACTTCACATTTTTTCAAAAATTATCCTTGATCTTTGACACAAGAGACAAATGATCTTTCATCAAAAATTCTTGTTTACATTAAAATGTGTAGTTTGGTGACTTTTGTCCTGGTGTCTATGATGAGTTTATTTACATTGTTACTACAATGACATTAGTATGTTTGTTATTTCAAAAGTATACATTGTAATGTTGTTACTACAATGACATTAGTATGCTTGTTATTTCAAAAGTATACATTGTAATGTTGTAACTACAATGACATTAGTATGTTTGTTATTTCAAAAGTATACATTGTAATGTTGTTACTACAATGACATTAGTATGCTTGTTATTTCAAAAGTATACATTGTAATGTTGTAACTACAATGACATTAGTATGTTTGTTATTCAAAAGTATACATTGTAATGTTGTTACTACAATGACATTAGTATGCTTGTTATTTCAAAAGTATACATTGTAATGTTGTTACTACAATGACATTAGTATGTTTGTTATTTCAAAAGTATACATTGTAATGTTGTTACTACAATGACATTAGTATGTTTGTTATTTCAAAAGTATACATTGTAATGTTGTTACTACAATGACATTAGTATGCTTGTTATTTCAAAAGTATACATTGTAATGTTGTAACTACAATGACATTAGTATGCTTGTTATTTCAAAAGTATACATTGTAATGTTGTTACTACAATGACATTAGTATGCTTGTTATTTCAAAAGTATACATTGTAATGTTGTAACTACAATGACATTAGTATGCACACTGAATACATTGTAATGTCCTTACTTCAATGACATTAATCTACATTGAATTAATTTTCATGAAATGAATAGTAATGTTAACTGCACTAGTAAATAAAACTTCAGTAATAAATACCTTTTGAATTAATTATGGGGATTACAAAAACCAATGCACAATAATACATATCTTTTTGGCATATTTATAAAATACTCAATAACCGGTATGTTTTGAAATAAAGTTTGTATACAAATGTATTTTACCTGAAGATACACAAATAATGTATAAATAAACATATCAACATCTGTAAACACTAAATAAACAAAAAAATTATTGTAAACAGTTTGATTGTAGATCTTTTTAGGTGAGTTTCATTAATATAAAAATACATTTAAGTAATAATAATAATATCTTTTCTAGGTGGATTTCTTTCTCAGTTTTTTTTATAAATATTGTTTAACAATTTGTAACAATTCATTTTTAAGTGGAAAAAATCCTCAATTTGAAAAATTACATTTTGATTAAAATAATTTTTACCAATATGATTCACAACCAGATGCTCCACAGGTGCAGCTTTATACGACCGCAGAGGTCGAACCCTGAATAGTTGGGGCAAGTATCGACACAACATTTAAGCTTGATACAGCTCTGAATTTGGATTGTGATTAAATAGTTGACACAACATAGGTTTCTGACACAGAATGAATGTGGTCTAAGAACTTAAACTTAAAAACTTAAAAATTTCAAATTTGACATTTACCTATTATGGTCCAATATCCAAAATCTAAATACATGGTTAGATTCAGCATATCATAGAACCCCAAGAATTCAATTTTTACAATGTTCAATTTTAGACCTCAATGTGGACCAATTTGATATTCAGGCCAAAATATTAAAAATCTAAATAGTTAGATTCAGCATATTGAAGAACCCCATATATTCAATTTTTGTTGAAATCAAACAAAGTTTAATTTTTGACTCTTTGAACCTTAATGTAGACAATTTGTAAACAGGACAATACTGTGCAATTGAATATTTCTTGCTATTGCGCAATATTATGCAATTAGACATTTCTTGCTATTGTGCAATACTGTGCAATTGAAAATTTCTTGCTATTGCACAATACTGTGCAATTGAAGATTTATTATAATAATTTTGGACCAACTTGAAAACTGGGCCCATAATCAAAAATCTAAGTACATATTTAAATTCAGCATATCAAAAAACCCCAAGAAATAAATTTTTGTGAAAATCAAGCTAAGTTTAATTTTGGACCCTTTGGACCTTAATGTAGACCAATTTGAAAACAGGACCAAAAATTAAGAATCTGAATACACGGTTAGATTTGGCATATCAAAGAACCCCAATAATTAATTTTTTGATGAAATCAAACAAAGTTTAATTTTGGACCCTTTTGGCCCTTAATTCGTTGGGACCAAAACTCCCAAAATCAATCCAAACCTTCCTTTAGTGGTCATAAACCTTGTGTTAAAATTTCATAGATTTCTACTAACTTATACTAAAGTTATTGTGCAAAAACCAAGAAAAATGCTTATTAGTGACCTGTTTTTGGCCCCTATTTCCTAAACTGATGGGACCAAAACTCCCAAAATCAATCCAAACCTTCCTTTTGTAGTCATAAACCTTGTGTTTTAATTTCATAGATTTCTATTAACTTTTACTAAAGTTAGAGTGCGAAAACCAAATGTCTTTGGACGCCGACGATGACACTGGATGAGGCCAACGACAACGATGACGCCGCCAACGTGATACCAATATACGACCAAAAAATTTTCAATTATTGCGGTCGTATAAAAATGTAAACATAAACTTAAATCTATATATATATATATAAAGACTCAATATAAGTTTTTATAAAGTATTTTCTTTTTCTCTGGCATGTATTACCAGTTACCAACTATATAGGATATATAATGAGAATAAGATTGATATTAACAAATTCAAAATTAAAAGCCTTTAAAATTATATGTACATTATCCTCCTCACCTTAAAATTGACTCCCCATTTTATCTTTATTTCTAAAGTTACATTTTCTGAATATTTACCATATCCATGTCTGAACTCAGAGTGTGACAGAGTGCCTTGCAGCAGGTTTGTATTGATTATCAAATATGTTGTGACAAAGTCATAATAAATTTTTACCCACTGACATTTAGATCTAGAGAAAATAAAGATTCAGGTATCAAATTAATAGAAAATAATAAAAAAAAATAATATGCAAATTTCTCCAATGTAGCCAAATCTTTTAAGAGGAGGATGAAAATGTACATACAAAATTTAATGGCCTTTAGATTAATTGTTTAATCAGAAACAAAAATACAACAAATTATGGTTACTAGATAACAGAGGATGCTCTTTCTCACATGATCTGCCACCAACAGAACATTAATCTTCAAATCTGGTTAACTGGGTAGTAACAGAGGTGTCGTAGGTGACGTGATGGAACCAGACATGGTAAACTCAAACCCTGTGTGTGAGCATGAGTCAGAGCTGCTTATATCACGGGACGAGTCCATAGAACTAGCCATGGAGATATCTGAAGAAGATGTACTCAAACTGATAGACGAATCAAGTTCCTTTTCAAATTGCTCTAACTGTCGCATAAAGTTTAAACTAGGTGAGATCATGCTCCTCTTTGATCGTACGTGTTCAAATGCAGCTTCTAATCGTATTTTGGCGGTAAACATCAGATAGGCAAGGCATATGGTGACAGATCGACTAACCCCAGCTCGACAATGAACTAATACTCTACCACCTTTAGCTTTTACATCATCTGTAATAGAAAGAAATGTTATACATGCAGGTAACTTCATCAAATTCACACACAACTTTTCAAAATGTTTCTTTTTTTTTATATTGAAATGAAATTGTATCAGGTATTTGGACCGTCAAAAAATGTTTTTTGTGATATATATATTTGTTTAGAATAAGATAAATCCACAAAAATGTCCAGGTTAAATCCGCCATAATTTGTTTGTTTGATTCCTGTAACAAGGTTAAGCCAAGCAAATCATAATTCTTTTGCATTTGCTTATATTTATCCTAACAAGTTGAACTATGAACTCTTAGTAAATGCTCACAAGTTATCCTCCCTAGTACAAGTATTTACTAAACATGAAATCACACACAATAGCATGCTCACATAAAGCTTGAAACAAAATTTCAGGAAGCTCTGATTCAAAGTGGCTAATGATGATAATTCTGTATTTAGCCATTATGTTAAAGAAAATGTCAAATTTGATTAACTGAAAGATGATGATTGAAGAAAGCATGATTCGTAGTTCCTGGGAAAAATGTGCCATACATCCCAATTGTATGTAAGAATATATAAGTATTTGGTAAATGTAGGAAGCTGGTAAGTGCATGAAAACACATGACAGGGTGTAACATTGATACAAATTTCAGGAAGTTCTGATTTCATTGTTCTTGTTAAAATATGACAATATTTCAATTCATGTGACAGCAGACTGATAGAGAGAGGATCAACAGTATACTGACTTCTTTGAAGTTGTAAGTGCCGATATGTTTTAAAGCATGAAGAATTGATTTAGTTGTTAAAAGAATCTTAAAATTTGACATACTCGTCTTATGCTAAACTGAATATTTGTCTTCTGAAAACCTTTAAGGAATGATTAGTATATTTTCTGTCTATGAAAAAATAAAATTAAAAATGTAGTGCACACTTAATAGCTCGCAAAAGCATGTTATTTTAAAGTGCACCACATTTTTGATTTTATTTTAAATTGACGTAAAAAAAATATTACAGTTATTCCTTATAACTTAATTTTAAATTCCATTTTAAGCTGCAGTAAATCATGAAAAAACGTTGATGACATGATCAGACATGACGGTCACATGACAAAATTATGTCTATGAGCTGATAGACAAAACATTGACAGCCAATCAGAAGACGTGTTACATCCAAAAATAAATTCTCAAATAATAATGACTGAATGGTTAGTTATGACACAAACATGTTTGCACTTGTTGCTTAAACAAATTATGGTAAAGAAATAACCTGAAACAACTTGCAGCATTATAAAGATTCAATGAGAGTAAACATTCATTTAGTGTTGTCTGACAACAAAGAAAATATTTGTGTCAATTATTTTTTATTATAGCAAAAATTGTGTTAATAAATAACTTTACAGTACTGTATTCGTTGGATACCATTTTTTATGGTTTTTGTGGGTACAGTTGAATCATGAATTTAAATGTTCAATGAATAAAAGATTCTTCCATCAGGTTGTATCATCATCATCTTAGCAGACTTTAGCAAAACCACAAAATCATATATCTATGAAGTTTTCTGCAATCCATGAAAATTGGTATCCACAAAAAATAAAGGAATCCATGTAGTGTTTGCCTTTTTACAAGTATCTACCAATAAAAGCTACTGCCCAGTTTACAATTTTTTGCCCTTTAACAAGTACCTATCAATAAAAGCAATGGCACAGGTTTACAGTTTTTGCCCTTTAACAAGTACCTATCAATAAAAGCAATGGCACAAGTTTACAGTTTTTGCCCTTTAACAAGTACCTATCAATAAAAGCAATGGCACAGGTTTACAGTTTTTGCCCTTTAACAAGTACCTATCAATAAAAGCAATGGCACAGGTTTACAGTTTTTGCCCTTTAACGAGTACCTACCAATGAAAGCAATAGCACAAGTTTACAGTTTTTGCCCTTTAACAAGTACCTACCAATGAAAGCAATAGCACAAGTTTACAGTTTTTGCCCTTTAAGGTGGTATGGGTGTCTTCCTCCATCTTGGATTGTGAAAAACAGAGAATCAAAGGTCCAGATTTTCCATCAAGTTAGCAAAATTTGATGCAGGAATGCAGATGTTTAATGTACATTTTCATTTAAAAGTACCAATTTATAAGAATATAACTTCTAAATATTGAAATTTTTGCAAATGTTAATTATTTTTGGTTGTTTTTATTTTTTTAAAAAATTGGCATTTTAAGGGGAGGTAACTCTAAAAAAGTACATTTTCTGAAGGATTCTGTACGAAATTTTCCTATTTTGTATTTTAGCCGGAAAAAACGTACGGTGACCCTATCTTTTCTTTTGATATTCTCAAAGCAGTGTCAGAAAGCTATCTTTTCCTGAAGTATTTAACAATTCTATCATTATGTTTAGTTTCTAATCACAAAATGGTGTTTTTTCCTGTATAATCCATACAAAATGTGTCATTTTGTCCCGTCCTGTAGCTTGAGAAAATGCGCGGTGACCTATCATTTTTATTATATTTTTCAAAATGTATCAATAGATACAACGTTTTGGCAAAGTATGAACAAATTCTATCATTTTTATTTTAGACTCCCATACCACCTTAACAAGTACCTATCAATAAAAGCAATAGCACAAGTTTACAGTTTTTGCCCTTTAACCAGTACCTACCAATGAAAGCAATAGCACTGTCAAACCAGGATGATAAATCAGCAGAGTCATTATCATCTACTGGTATAGTCATATACTCATACATATCCTCAAAACAATTCTTACAGCTCTTAGACACATTCATCAGTGAGGTTATACCAAGTCTCTGTAGAATGTCTAACTGGGAGGCATGCTGGAAATTACCAAGGTAGAGGTGAGGTAGTATTTCAACTGGTTGGTCCTGAAATACAACAAAAATATTCAATGTACCTACGATTTACAGAAATTGTATTTTTACAAAAAAAAACTCTAATGTTGTAAGTTCATTTGATTTTCTTGTAAATGACCTTTTACTGAATGTCTGTAGTCATTGTGTTATATATGATTATGATATCTTGTTTTGACTCCAACCGTAACATTTAAAAATTACAGAGAAAAAGCACCAGTGCCCTTCACATTTTAGTATTTATGAACTTATATTTCTGTTCAAAATGTGAGAACCCACTCATCTAAATCATTTCTGTACAAATTTATATATAACTGTGTGTACCATATCTTAATTTAAATTCTGGTTTGATTTCATGAATCTCCTTGTAAAGTAAGTAAGACTTGGTGAATGATTTCAGATGTATTTGATATATATTTCTATCTCACAGAAGTACATGTTTACCCAATATCTTTCTTTCATTCATAAATACATATCGTAATAATAATTCAGCCATCTTTGTATCTGTGTTATCATGGTGATGGTGAGATGAGAGAGAAACAAATTTATATTAATTATAATAACCAAATCACATCAAGGATTGGTTCATGGTTATATTGAATGTTTGTTGCTTAACTTCAAGTTGCAAATACTTTTTTACGTTTATTAAGACTTCTGTTCATTGGTACATTGTGTTTAAACCCTCAATTTTTCGGGGACGATCAATGTATTTGAATGGGGACATTTGGTTGGACCCCTGCCTTTTCTTTAATAACTGGATCTGCCCCTGAATGGGATACTGTCAATAACAGTTTGGTATGGTTCAGATAGCTGTATCCCTCTTCTTATGGTGTGATTCACTGTGTGACAAGGGCCAGTGGTGTATACTTACTGTGATCCAGTCAATAACTCTTTGGTCTGGTTTCAATGAATGTGATGTTTGGAAAGAATGAGATTGTCCCACACAGAGTTGTGGAGCTAGCTTCTGGAAATCACAAAATCCACCTGAAACAATAAAACCAAAGTTAGACCTGTGAATTTGATTATTTTTTTAATTATTTACCTTATGTTATTTATTATAACTTTTGCTAAGCATTAGTGAAAGTCTTAACCAGATAGTAGATAGCAGAGATTAACATAAGGACTTAATAGTCCAAGAAGGCTGAGGCTTCCTTTCAATGGTAATCATACATGTACGTGATACATTAACATTTTAATCAGCCTGACCTAAATGTACATTGTATGTTTACCATTCATGCCATTAGGAGATCCAGTTTAAAACAAATAATAAATATACTCAATATACTCAAAATAACATAATAAATATACTCAAAACAACATGATAAATATACTCAAAATAACCTAATAAATATAAGGAATTTTGAACTGTACTCTTCCCCCTGCCTTTTCCCTCTGAATATTAACCACCGAAGAAATGCAGATATGGATTGAAAAGGCTACTGCAGATCTTTCATTATGTGAAATAACACAGATATGGATTGAAAAGTCCACTGCAGATCTTTCATTATGTGAAATAACACAGATATGGATTGAAAAGGCCACTACAGATCTTTCATTATGTGAAATAACACAGATATGGATTGAAAAGGCCACTACAGATCTTTCATTTTGTGAAATAACAAAGAGTCTACTGTTGATCTAAATCAAAACCTTAAAGCTTTTATTATAAGTTGCAACAAGAATGTGTCCAAAGTACACGGATGCCCCACTCGCACTATCCTTTTCCATGTTCCATGGACCGTGAAATTGGGTAATTATCTAATTTGGCATTAAAATTAGAAAGATCATATCATAAGCAACAAGTGTACTAAGTTTCAAGTTGATTGGACTTCAGCTTCATCAAAAACTACCTTGACCAAAAACTTTAACCTGAAACTCCCACTTTCATTTTCTATGTTCAGTGGACCGTAAAATTGGGGTCAAAAGTCTAATTTGGCTTAATAATTAGAAAGATCATCTCATAAGCAACAAGTGTACTAAGTTTCAAGTTGATTGGACTTCAGCTTCATCAAAAACTACCTTGACCAAAAACTTTAACCTGGACGGACGGACGGACAGACAACGGAGCCACAGACCAGAAAACATAATGCCCCTCTACTATCAAAGGTGGGGCATAAAAACTACAGTACATGCAGTATGCTTCAATATCAAGTTCACATACAACTCTTGATTAATTGAAATGCCATATGGGTTGGGGTATACATCAATTCTACAGCAACCCAATGACAAAAATTACCAAAGGACATTTCATAGGTCAACAAAGATGGTCATGTAGACTTCAACCCTAGACAGCTGACTATACAATTTGTCAAGTTCTAGAAATAGTCTCAAGCTGTGAATATATATTTTTTATAAAAAAAAATCTGAAATTAACACCAAATTCTCAAATAACAAATTTATCATTAACAAAAATGTTACGATATGACTTCAGACAACTACTGACAAAATAACAGACTATGGACTGATGGTTAAATGTGTGTGTTGTTAAACTAGTTTTTAGGGATTAAAGTATACTTGTATAATGTTTATATTATAATAGCACAGTGATACAAGTACTACTTTAACACATATTTTATACACATCCTCCCACTCTTTCTTAAAAATCAATTTTACCTTTATGCCCACTTCATTGTTTCCATTTGATTACAGGGAAATTATAAATAAATTTAGTCTTATTTGAAAGAGTAGTTAAAAAGGAAAATTTGCCACCCACATTTAATTCAAAGTATTTAAAATCAAATTTATCACAACATTAAATTAATGTCGACATGGCTGTATATATTCTGGTTGACCATGGAAGACAGCTGTACGATTTCCAATACAGCATCATTCTACCGATCTGTCATAGGATGATCCCCCACGTTTTTGATTAGCCTTGATTTTTTATCAATAACTACAATGCATGGATTGTGTAGGAGTATGTTTACTCCTGGTATAAATAGATTGTAACTCATTTCCTCTGTTTGTTTACACTGATAAGTGCAGCTGGTACTGCACCAATCAGTCACATGATAAAACCACAAAATATACATACATGTATGTATAGCCTATCACCACTAGACATCACTGTTCAAAGAGTGTTCCCAGATTAGGAAAATTATAATGGCACAGAAGTGTTCTACTATTACATTGTACTAGTATGTCAGAACAACATGGTATATGAATGAAAACTAAGTGGAACATAGTCATAGCCTATGTTATCTTTCAATAAAGCAGCATGTCTGATTCTTATATAAATTGTATTATACAATTTGGTTCCTTTAATAATAAATATTACAGTCTGGTACCTATAATTTATATATATAAATGATCAGATTTTATCAACATTAATTTAGACCCTTTCTTGTCCTACATGTATGCATTGCTTTCTTTCTTCTTTATTTATGAATTGGACAGGAAATTGTTATATATGTCAATATTCAAAGCTTCCAATATATTAAAATGAACAAGAACTGTGCACTTGTAAGCTATGAGAAGATTCTGAAGATGGGGTCAAGGCCTAAAAAAATAATATATGTTTTCTATTACATCTTTTTAAAAAATAGGGTAGCTTGTACTGGTAGGTAGGGATTTTTTTATTTTACATTTTTTTTACACGGAGTCTATTGGTGATACATTGTGCTTGTTGAAAAATGAAAAAAACACTTTAGGGTAGGCTATTTTTTTAGCTTACAAAGGGAGGGAGGGTAGGGAATTGGAAACACACATCTTTTTTTATTTAGCCCAACACTTAATAACATGAAGGATCTTTGCTTCTGTGTGTCACTCTTAATTAAATGCACAGGGAAAATTGTTGATTTAACAGATTTTTTTTGTTCACATGCAATTTGTCTATGCTTATGAGCTATTCATAACTTGACAAATGACAGACACTTGAAACCCATACATGTATGTTGACCTCTATGTACTGTACAATGACATAAATGTACGGTTTTTAGTGTTCTTGCCTGAATGACAGGACCTACTATGAACATGTCTTAAAAGACCCATCCTGCACTCATAAACACAATATAGTAACAGCCACAGTCAAATTTAATTTAACTTAGAAAAATATATGGTTTTATCGTAGATAAAGTAATGGCTGTCAACTTGGCAAACATTGTACTCATAACATGTACATGTATGTGCAAATATACCTTATTATTATTGTTAAAATAATTGAAGTACATGAATTTGCATCATCTATATATAAAACATGTATTCAAAAAATTTCACATTTACAGAAGGGTGTGGGTAAACCGTATGTATTTTGATAATGTTTGGACCATATATAACTGAAAATATTACAAAACACAATAGTAATGAAAATCCACTGTCTAAATATAGACATGTCAAATATGTTTAGGGAGGAGTGGGTATTTATTTAGATAATGTTTGATTACATGTATATATATATATACATCACATTCATCTGAAGTGCTATTTAGGGCACATACAGTTATAAAAATATCTGTTAAAGTCTAAAAATAGAAATGTTAACCAATATTGAAAGAAACATGAGGAAGGTGTGACTGTTTAATTAATTGAACAAATATACATGTTTTGTGAAACATAAAATACATGTACATATATAGTACATGTAACATGACCATAAAAATTAATGTATTTAAAATAAAGACCTCAAACTCCTTGCTATTAATTAAGCCAATTGTCTTTAAAATTTAAGTTCCAAAATAGCAAAAAATATTACAGTAATAAGGGCAACTAGAATATTTATTTCAAGAGAGACAGATATTTCAGCATTGTTATTACAGAATTTCCAGAGGATGGTTTTGAGGAACAACCATATGTACATGTACAATGTACATGTAAATAGCTGTACAATGTGGAATATGGTGAAAAGTACTAGTCAGTTAGGATTTTTTGGGGTAAATCTTGATAGGACAGCAACCAATCAACAAACAATAAAGGAAAAGACAACCAATGCATGGTCTGTATCTGTATGACAACGATACCTGAATTTGTGTCACAGTGTTAGCCGCAAAGGGAGTGCTTATAGGAAATTGCATTGTCTATATTTACAGAATTGCAACCTGTATGTACATATACATGGATGCAACTTTTTAAATTTTAATTTGAAGTACATGTAAAAAATGTATCACATGAATTTTAAACAAAGTAGAAAAGTGGCATGAACAATCTGAACATGCTGAATCAATATTTCAAAATGTTTAAATAATTTACAATCAAAACATGTTAAGTGGTTGTCGTTTGTTGGTATGGTTCATATGTGTTCCTTTTTTTATATATATAGACTAGACTTTTGGTTCATGTTTGACAGGAAAACCACTAGTAACAAGAAATTATTTGAATTCTGGAAAATTGATCAGAAATATATGATGAAAACTAACCCAACTGAATAAAGATATGCCCATGGCTTAAAGGTTATATTTTCACTTGCACTATCATTTCAGTCAGAATTAACTTAGTAACAAACCCCCCTTAGCCATGTGCATGGTTAAACCTATTTCGTTGGGTTAGTTTTCATCATAAATCTCTCATCAATTTTCAAAATTATTCCAGATTCATATAATTCCTTGTTTAGTCCTTTTTGGGCCCCTTTAAAGCATGCTATATATGTGTATGGTGTGAGCCAAGACTCAGTGTTGAAGGTCATACTTTGACCTATATATGTTTGATAATAGTTGTCTCATTGGCACCCATACTTCATTTGTAAATCTTCTTATTAATATCATACTAATATTATATGTATAATATTTAAAATGAAATTAGTTTGATATTTTTTTGTTGTACATGTATATTTTGTACTGAGCACATTCATCATTATTTTTTTCCGAAAGTTTGAAAATTTACTTAATTTTATTTCATTTCCTTAATCTATTTTGTCAGGGAGATTGAAATGATATTAAATAATGTAGCATTAAAAATTCATCTTCAAACTGCTGGACTCACCATGGACAAAACCATGATGAGCCCTGGACTGGAGGAGTGGTACTTGTCTAATAAATCCCTAGTGAGAACCCTGAGGTATATATCAAAGATAAAGTTAATGTGATCCACCAGGCATCTCAAACAAAACATTATTCATAATCTACATGAAAGTACATGTACATGTATGTGTACTTGATATATTATTATATTGTGGTATTAAACATTGTGGTATAATTCCAGAGCAATTGAAATATATTGTGGTATTAAACATTGTGGTATAATTCCAGAGCAATTGAAATACTTATACACAAGTTATCATCTTGAAAGAAGAAAAATGCTGGTTTTGGGCCTCTTTTGGGCCCTAATTCCTTAACGGTTGTAACCATCATCCCCAAAATAAATCCCAACCTTTCCTTTGTGGTATTGAACCATCTTATTAAATTTCATAGAGATCCATTCACTTAAACCAAAGTTATTGTCCGGAAACCAAATGTGTCTTCGGATGATGATGACGACATCATACCATTACACGATCCCAAAATATTTATATTGCGGTCATATAAAAACAAAAGTAACAGCAATCAAATGAGCATTTGATACAAGGTTGACAAAAATTTAATATTTAATCCATTGATATTCTGATTTTTTTTTTTTAATTTGTGACCAGTTGACATGGTTGATGTTTAATTTAAAGAAAAGAAAAAATAACCTAAAGCCAGAAATTTCTAATGAATTGCAAAGGGTGGAGAAGGAACACTTCCACTTCAATAGTAAGTTACAGTTATAGTCTATAAAATTTAAATTTTGTTCTATAACTTATAGAACAAAATGTAAATATATCTAATTTATGTCAACTACATGTACATTTTACAGGCTGTATACATGTACAGACCTATTAAAAGTACTTTAAATATTTAATTCTTATAATTCACACAAGTTAAATATAAGCTGAAAATTATTAATTAATTATTATATTTCTCCATACACTCTTTTCGATACATGTTAAATGTCACTTTTGGAAAACTGCACACTTTTATAATTTCATAATTCATTATGACAAAAGCTTAAGGGAACACTTTCTTTTGATTCCCTTCTGGCACAATGCAATAAGTTTCCATGTAGAGGGTATAAAGGGATAAGTAAACACTGCATCCATAGTCCAGTGATATTGTTTGACTTCAATTACTGGAGAATAAAAGCTTTTTCCCCTGGAGAAGAATCTTAATTTGAAAAAAATGGCTTAAAATTATCCACAAAAAGACAACTTTTTTCCCCAACAGTGCAGTCTCAGTACTGAGTAGTAATTGAGCATGAATATACAAACTGAAAAACACCATTTAAACATTTTTCATGCCTAAAATGACTACTTGTGCAGATTTGAGGGTCTATTTATGTATCATCACTGACAATTAGGTCTCTTTTTAGATTTCAAATAAGGGTTTACCTCTTGAAAGGGGGTCTGCCAATTGAAGTTCCAGTCAAATTCATGGTTTATTATAAATTTCCCAATTTGATGGAAATGACATATATTTTCCCAATAAAAAAGGGTAAAGATAGTTTTGAAAAAAGCCAACAATATCACTATGATACATTGTACATACATACATGCTGTATAGACATGTATATGTTCAATTATTAATCATGATAATTCAACTATAAACTGTAACAATGTTCTAAAGTTGATGTGTGAATTGATGTACATTTGTACTAATAAGTATTTGGTTTGTCACTGTCTTGTACATGTAATTTAAATAATTTTCATCCTTATGTATACAAGTATGATACATATACACTGTGCATTTGAAATACACAGGTAAAAGGTAAGTGTTATTCAACATGTGAAAATGTTTACCATTGTTTATATTATCCAGGGAAAATCATGTGAATCTAATTTCATTCATTCATGCTTACATGGCCTAAAGGTAAATTCCTTGGTAATTAATTTCACATGTAAATATAAAATGTAGTAATTTTGAATGAACCATTTACTACAATGTATATGCCATTGGCCAGTTTGATGAATATTTTCAGTCATTATAATTTTATATATACAATGTATATGCAAGGTCAACATAAGACTCGTCCATGATTAGGATATAATAAACATTTGAATACATTTTCAGATACTGTACATGTTCATGATGTTTAGGGGGATTTTTTATGGATCCTGAAAATAGACTAAACATCAATTATTGTACATTGTATATACTACGTGTATACACACATGTACACCATACATGTACTTCTACCTACTAAGAGGTGTATCAGGTCCGTTCACGCCCAATACACTTTCGCACTCTACATGTTCGCACCTCGCACGTTCGCACCCAAGGTCCGTTAGCACCCAATTTAAAATCAAGTTCCAGTTGAATAATTAGAAAATCATGATTGTTGTTTAAAATTGCCTTGATGTAAATACTGCATGTCTTTAGCTTCGTATCAGTAAAACATTGAAAATTTTAAATGAAAAACACAATAGATAATTGTTTTTTTAACAGATTGGCCCCTTTGATCTGAAACAATTATATAAAAAATTATAGCAATACACTTACCAAAATTGATAAATATTTAAGATTTATTCCACCCAAAAATCCCAGTCGTCAGAATCTCACTTTATTTAGAAACAATGATTAAAAATATTTTAACAATACACTATCCAAAACATGATTAAGATTTATTCAACACAAAAAAACATGTTGTCTCACTTTATTTTGAGACAATGACAACAAATATACTAATAGGAATACACTTGCCAAAACTTGGTTATAAAGTTATCAAACACAAAACCAATAAAAATTGGGCGCGAACGTGTAGGGTGCGAACGTGATCGGTTGCGAACGTGAATGGGCGCGAGACATCCCTGATTGGAAAAAAGATTTTCTGGATCCTGAAAGTGAAAGGATATATCCCAAAATCCCGAGCTTAAAAACACCTGATCCCTACGTCCTGCCCCCTCTTGTGAATAGTTACTGTATAAGAAGAAGCATAAATATTTCCTTTTCCTTAAATAAAATTAATCATTTTTTTATTAAACTTTTTTTCTAGTTCTATGAGACAGAATTAAATACTATTGAAATAACAACAAATACATGTAATGGCAAAATAATATGCATTGTTCATGTATAATATGATCAAGCCAAACAAATGTACAATAACAAAAAGTCTGAAGTTTACATCTACATGTGTTTGAAATTAATTCAAAGCTGACCTGGCATGGAACCAGAGACAACCACATATAATACAATTATTTGTATTTTATCATATGTCTCTGATGGAACTAATACACATACATGTATATTAAGATACATTTTGTACATACATGTACATGTATAATATTGGTTCCAGAGTGAGACTGACCTTCTGAAATCTGTAAATCAAAACTATATATTAGAATATATAAACGTAGGAACTTCACCTTTATGTACAAAAAGATCAATAATCATTTACAAACCTTTAAGATAACATATATCACCAGGATCAATTTTATCAACTAACTGTTGTCTTAAACTCTTCAGAACTGAGTATAAATTAGAATCTTTCGATGCTGAGGTTAAGTCACACGTGTCTCCGTCATACACAATTATTTTCCTGAATATACCACTTTCTAACTGTTTTCTTTTAACTTCACATGGTACTATATTTTCTAACGCTACAAATCCACCAGATCTCCGCTTTACTATGGGTGGACAATGGACATTTTCTGAATGAACTATGTGATTCTCGTTGTAAGACATGAATGAACGGCTGTCCAAGATCAAAGTGCATTCTTGTTGGCTTTTTATATGGTTTACCAGTTCTTCTGGTTCCACAGAGTTCGCAGGAATGTTATCCATTAAGAAAACTTGGCAGCTGATGAATATACTATCGCGAGAACATAGTATTTCGTTGTGTATTTGCCTAAAGCTTGTGTTTCGTTGTGGCCATTCACACGACTGTATATATGTTTATGAATGATAGTAACTTCCGGGCTGTCACATGACTTCTCATTCATAAATTATTTTACACATTTGTGTTTGCGCGTAGAATATAGTTCCATTATCGATTGACTTCTGGCATATGGAAATAATCTGATTGGCTACACAGTAATGAAAAAAAAAAAAAAAAAAACGGACTCTGGGTTCACCTCTAAGATTGATGAGGGGTTGGGGTCTTGATTAAAATCCCATTTTTACTTAACAATTTGTCACACAGTCAAAAGTAAACTATAAACTATGAGATATCATGCTTTTTCAAAAATATAATAAAAAGTTGTGCAACATTGTCAGATTTTTTAAAGGAGTATGCAAGGAAACCTCAATTTTGTATAATAAAAAAAAACTACACAATAGAATTTAGGCAGCTTTTATTGTATTAATTTGGCCAGAGACATATAATACAATTGTATTATATGCCATAATGCCAGTCTCTGATTTGGCAAAACTATTACTGGGAATTTTTGGTCCTCTCAGTCTATGCTCTTCAACTTCGTACTTTATTTGGCCTATGTAACTTTATTTGATTGGAGGCCAAGCGCGGCAGTGATGAGTCTTTTGTAGACGAAACACGCGCCTGGCGCAAATACTTAAATTTCATGATCCTAGTATGTATGTTGACGATTTATGTTTTTTTATGAGACAAAGTTAAAAAATGTACTTTTAACAAAATTATTCGGTATTTGTTAAAAAACCCAACAAAGAACAGCCGTTAATATCGTTCATATTGCTGTTTTGTAGACTACAAACAGGCGTTTGATACAATATATGTATTGTAGACTGAATTTATGGTTGAAATTGTCAAAAATTGGTATATCATAATCAGGGAAACTTTTATCATTACTAAAATTAATGTATTCAAATGTGAAATCCTATGTACAAATTGGTGGTTTTTTATGATCTTTTATTCAGAGTACAGGGGCGGATGCAGGAATTTTCGAAAGGGGGGGTGCTAACCCAGGGCACCCAGGGCAAAGGGGGGGGGGGGTGCAAAACATATGTCCCGATACAAATGCATTGATCGGCAAAAATAAAGGGGGGTGCGCACCCCCGGAACCCCCCCCCCCCTGGATCCGCCACTGGAGTACTTCACTAGTACCAGAGACATATATACATATATATGTATATATGTCTCTGCTAGTACAGTATTCTCTCAAATTTCATCGTACGTGAACGATTTTGAAATGGAATTTTTAAGTAACGGTAATGTACCGTATGAAGTACAGGAATTGGCTTTATTTTTGCTAATATATATGCCGACGATATGATACTATTTTCTGATTCTATAAAAGGCTTACAAGATATGTTAGACACACTTTTATTGTACTCAAAAATGGGGTTTAACTGTTAACAATGCTAAAACAAATATTATGGTATTTAGAAATGGTGGTAATGTGAGGGTTGAAGAAAAGTGGTTTTTGATGGTAATGTAATCAAAATTGTTGACGAATTTTGTTATTTAGGTATACTGTTGAATTATTACGGAACATTTTTAAAAACTCAAAACAATTAGCTGAGCAAGGCAGGTAGGCTGTATTTGCCTTCAAATCAAAAATATCATCCTTATATTTAAATGTTTTCACATACCTTAATTTGTTTGATAAATATATAAGAAGCATTTTATGCTATGACAGTGAGATATGGGGCTTTCATAAAGCTCCGAATATATTGAAAAAGTTCAGATAGATTTTTGCAAAAATGTTTTAGGTGTCTAACAGCCTTTCTATTAATTTGTTCAGGGGTAACCAGTTACCAATATTCCCCTTCCACTGGATAATTTACATTTATCCGCTTGAAAGAAGTCCATCTATAGGTCAATAGATTGCCATTTGTATTTGTATTGACGATAATATAGCTGTTGTGATAAAAAAAAGTATATGAATAAACTACAAAAATGAAATAAGGATTTTTAAAAGCGTATTTTTTTTTTTTTTTTTTTTTTTGTATTTTCAAAAACAAAAATGGACTATACTTGTATATTGGTGGTTGTCTTGCGATTTTATAATTGAAAGTGCATGTTGGGCGGCTAGATCTGTTTGAATGGGAGATATAATTTTCCAATAGTTTTCACGCTGTACAATTATAAAGCTGCCTCAGTAGTAGTCTGCAGAAACCAACGAAAACATAGCTTTTTCCTTGACTGAATCCAGACATTGTCCCTTAAAAGAAGCGATAATGGTCATACATCCCATATCATAAAAACATTGCAAATTATTTTAACCGATTTTCGACGAAATCGTATAGACACACGTGATAAAGTAGGTGAAATATTATTTCAAATTAATTATTCACGAAATCAGTCAGGTTTTCATTTTATCAAATGTCCATAGTTTATTATTTTAAGTGAGAAAAACTTTGCCGGATTGCTTGTTTTAAATAGAACAACTCAAAGGGGCACGATAGCTGTCCAATTCCTGTTCACCGATTTGACTCAAATTCTTATATTTGATTTATAACCATGTAGAACATTTATCGAAAAGTCTCAGTAGTATAAACAATTTACAGGGCATGGGGTAAATAATATGTAGAGTTGTTTCGTGTGTAATTTACCATCGAGTTGACCTCCGAAAACTCCGATGGTCATATAAGCGATATAAACATAATATAAAAAGAAAAACATGGAAACCCAACTCGTGCAATTGGATTTTTCTATGTCTGTTTAATTTCATATTATAGATTATTAAACATATATGCATGCGTTATTCATCTCTATGGTACATATAGTCTATGTAAAGAGTTAAATAGAAGGTCACATAAATTAGGATTCAATGAGGTCGAATTATTCACTTACAAGTTAATAATTCATCATCAATGTTTCTTAGCTTAAAACAAAAATGCTGTGAATGTGGATGACGTATAAACGTTATGCCCCCAAAAGCTAACAAGTTATCAAGAATGAGATACTACCACTGTTATTTAAAACTCATCATCAATAGTAACATACTCTAGAATCTATTTGTTTTGCCCAACCTAGGGACATTGTGGGTTTTTTTTTTTCGGTCTGTGCGTCCGTTCGTCCATCTGTCCGTCTGTCGCACTTCAGGTTAAAGTTTTTGGTCAAAGTAAGTTTTGCTAAAGTTAAAGTCCAATCAACTTGAAACTAAGTACACATGTTCCCTATGATATGATTTTTCTAATTTTAATGCCAAATTAGAGTTTTAAAATACGGAAAAAATTAAACATATAATTCTGGTACATGTACTAATACTGTATTTTCACTGGGTGAGAAAAATGGTATTTTTACAAATTTTCTATATACTGAGATTTTCTTTTCTCTGCCGGGTGTATTTGTCATTGATCTAGTGATTTCCATTTGTGACTTCTACTCTTTTTGTTTACAAATCTCACGGCAGATGGGGAAAATCATTGCATTCGGTGGAATTAAACAAATATATCATGCTTACAAGGGATATTTGCCAAAAAAAATACCGGTTGAAAGGTGAAAAAAATCCCCTTGCTTCACGGATCTGGAAATTTGTTAACCTCTGAACCGGTATGTTTGGCAAATACCACTTGTAAGCATGACATATTTGTATATTTTCTTAATGTTTTTGGGACATTACTTTTCACATACTGAACTAGATATTAACGCCGCCGACAGAATTTAGGATCGATACAAATGTATGTCACAGGCTCGACAAAAATGCAAACCACATACAAATCTCAGCAGATAATGAATTGCTTTAAACAAAAGAAAAGAGAGTAGAATTAACAGTAGATTCAGATTTTGACAGAACAAATATATAAGATACCATTTGGTTGAAAAGTAAATTTCGTCACTTTTATTCGCAATTACAAGCCATTGAAGAAGAATTACAAGGCCGATGTTATTTTAATCACTGTTCCCTTTTTTTTTTTAATCAAAACTCAAGCTACGCGCCTGACTCTTCTGCAGTGGCGTAGCTTGCATGTATGCTCAGATGCTCAAGCATCCACATCATTTTGACCCAAAAAAATAAAATAGCAGCAGTTTAACTCGGAAGTATCCAAATTTCACAAGGCTGAGGATATGAGGATAACGTCCAGTCATTTACGAAGCAGTATGCCTGGTCTTTCATTTTATAATTTAGTTTATGTAAACAAGATAGCCGCAGAATAGTGTTTCAAGTTAACTTTTGTTCGTAAAAAAAAGTCTACGTCATCGGCTAAGGCAAGCGGAGTGGACTGATACACAGACCCGTGGACATGTTTCATCTGAAATCGAACCTAGTGGAGTGATGGCTTCTCATTTGACTATAGCAACTAACAACTAAAACACCATATCCTGATATTGTTTCTTGCGGCATGGTAAACGACGTGATAAAAAAAAAATCAATTTGTAATAGATCGTGATAAGTCCTAGGCTTATGAATTCCCTTTTCTATCAAGGTTCAAATACTAATTATATTTTCAATCAGTAAAGAACAAAGATCCAATGTTCCCCGCCATGCACATTAGATGTCATATTTTATCTAGCAAAGGGCAAGGAACAAGGGAATACCTAAAAAAGCATTTTTTTGTTCTTTTTCTCAGTTTTTTATTTTCAATATCTTAAGACTATTAAAAGCTTTACAGCAAATGAAATGGGATTTCCATTACAATTTATATTTCAAAGGGTCATAACTGGTTAAAAATATTTGATTACGACTTATTTTCCAAATTGTCAAAAGATTGCTTATGATAGGAGTTTCACTTGATCTGACAAGAATTGTACACATGAGAGTGCTAACAAGACCGGACGATTGGACGCCCGAAATTTTTATGTCTCCTGCAACACGTTTAGCTCAGTAATCAAAAATCAACAACTCAAGGTTGTAGACTCAAATTCCTGGTAAGAGAAATCACTTCAGTTCCCTATATTCCGAAGTTCCTAAATTATACAGAAGTGCCGCTGTAATGGGGTCCGTTTTTGATATGTCAAATATAAGATTGGGTGGGAAACTTTAAGCTGGGGTCACACATTCACGATTTATACTGCCGTCCTTGACAGGACCATTCTGGATTAAAATTTGTCAAAAGTCTGATCAAGATCCTGTGAATCGTAGATGGAAATTCAAACTTTAATTAAAGTTTGTAAAAAAAAATAATTTAATCACGACAATAATCAGATATTGTTCAGGAAGTGTCGATATTCAACCGTTTTCAAGCGAATTTGTCCCGATAATCCCGTTCTCACTCCGCTTCTAATCCGATGTGTATCTTTGCATGGTAAAATTCGACCGAGTCTGTCACGACTGCGTCCCGATTCTACCGAATGTAATCCGACAGAGATCAGACAGTGAACCGACGATGACGGAATTGATCCGTTTGAATCTGTCGACATACTCGGGATGATCAGGTACTGTCGGAACGTAATCCTATCACGGTCCGCTCTATCAAATTGCAAACGGCTTTGTCTGGTCTCAGTCGTATTGTATTTTGTAATTGTCGGAACTCTGACGTGAGTATCATTGACGAATTTCGTATTAATAACGGGACAGTTCCGAAACAGTTTCGGCAAAGACGGTTCGCAATCGACAAGATCTGGATGCAATCTGGGCTCAATCGGCAGAAAAAAACAGCAATGCAAAATCTCTCCAGATCATTCCCGTTCCACAAGACACCATCCAGAAAACACAGAACATTGTTAGGATTTTGATCCGATACATCAGAATCTGTCACGACATAGTCACGCTTGTAATCCCACTAGACAAAATCGGTTGAGTTTTCCCGAATGTTACGGGACACACCTAACTGTCGGGGTGCTTCGCCGAACTATCCGGACCATTCCCGACCCGTAGGAATCTGTTACGAACTTAAACGACTGCGTTCAGACAATGATAGGACATTCCAGATAATTGAGGATATTACTCCGACTTTTTAATTTTTCGTGTCCTATCGCTGTCTGTTCTCAAACGGGAGCAATAATCGGCAATGTGAGAACCCCGCATTACATCAAATATTTATGAATTGAATGATGGTAGTTTCGAGGAAACAATAAAATTTGGTTAAAAATATAAACATATGAATTGGTGGGTATTTTGAATTTAAACAAAAATCTAACTACTGTCGGATTCTGGGGGAGTACATGCATGTGCTTAAATAAAAAATAATTTTCTGCATAAAAAGCTCCAATTTTTTTTTCGCCTCGCTCCGCTCGGCGAAACATCCACATCATTTCAACCCTGGCTACGCCACTGTTCTGTTCGGATGACGGAACATTTGAAGCATGATAAATTCACTGTGTGACTGTGGTAATCTGGTTAAAACTCGTATTCGCTGGTAAATAATGCCGCGAGGACAAACGGAAAATATTGGATCAAATATGAAACAAGCATTAGGTATGAAGTGTCTTTGAGAATCAAACTATTATGGACTATACTAATAGGTAAATGGTGTTTATACAACCAATACTTTCTAGTATGAAATTAGAAATACCCCCTAACCCCCCAACCCCCTTCAAAAAAAGAAAGAAAGTAAACAGTAAGTTCAAATACTAAATAGGTAGCAAAAGTTATTACAAATGTGTATACATTTAAACATCATAAACATCTAGAAGAACTACTTTTTGTGGGTACGACGTCATGAATTACAAGTAACTATATATGGGAACATATGTAGGAGTTTCAATTTGGCAAAGGTGTAAGAAAACTTATAATTCATATGTGTGTCACAAAATCAGTTCCCAGACATTAAATACCCAAAGATTCTAATTTTAGGTCTTATTGGGTATTACAAAGCGATTTAGATATCAGCAATGAAACAATTACGAGTGCTAATTAACCTACAGAAAGTTTAAATTTGCCAAATCACGTCGTATACTTTTAATATAATTGATTTCATTCAGCTATATATAATTTTAACTATTTAACGTAAAGGTTAAAAGATAGTGTAGACGATATTTCAACTCATTGAATTACACTGCAGACTATTAACTATAGACAGTTTAAGTTTCAACAGCATGAACATTCTTCCTCGGGAGCATTCTTCTTCTTCTTCTTCTTCTTCTTCTTCTTCTTCTTCTTCTTCTTCTTCTTCTTCTTCTTCTTCTTCTTCTTCTTCTTCTTCTTCTTCTTCTTCTTCTTCTTCTTCTTCTTCTTCTTCTTCTTCTTCTTCTTCTTCTTCTTCTTCTTCTTCTTCTTCTTCTTCTTCTTCTTCTTCTTCTTCTTCTTCTTCTTCTTCTTCTTCTTCTTCTTCTTCTTCTTCTTCTTCTTCTTCTTCTTCTTCTTCTTCTTCTTCTTCTTCTTCTTCTTCTTCTTCTTCTTCTTCTTCTTCTTCTTCTTCTTCTTCTTCTTCTTCTTCTTCTTCTTCTTCTTCTTCTTCTTCTTCTTCTTCTTCTTCTTCTTCTTCTTCTTCTTCTTCTTCTTCTTCTTCTTCTTCTTCTTCTTCTTCTTCTTCTTCTTCTTCTTCTTCTTGTGTCAAAATCAACCTCTGCTTCAGACTTCCATCAATAAGTTTTTGTACTGAACATTTTCAGGTAACGGGATTGTTTTCACATGATTGTCTTGTTTGTTGTCAGAGACATATAAATACATTTAGTAAGTATACATGCCTCTGTTGTTGTCTACAGAAAAAAAATCCGAAATAAAGCTGATGCGTCTATACTTCAGAGACATGACCTCTCTCAGTCTCCTGGAAGAGTGAGACCGCAAGTGGCAGATTTATTTTCACTTTAGAAAGTGTACAATCATAATGATTTCATACAAACGGTGTCCATAAAACAACAATCATGATAGAGACACCATCTGGAAGTTGTTGGTCGGATCATGAAATGCCGATGATGGGTCAAGACTTATATTCGATCAAATACACAAACGAAATCATAAGGAAATCTGCTAACCATATGAAATCCTCGGATTACTACGCAATTGTTATATCATCTATCAATTATTCTGCTATAATTATAGGAAACTGTACGGCCCATACCATATAGTCGACTATAAAAAGTCCCGATTCTGCCGACAGAAAAATCCGGGATTTAGCAAGTTTGTCCCGATAACTATTCTAAATTTAGTTTGTACCCGAGTCAAGTCGAGCATGCCGATGAGAGCGGACGTGAAAATTTTTGCAGAGACAATCCCAATCGTAACTACTCGGCCATTCTCGCTATGCAGTACAATAACGTTATTTCTTCCAATCGTAACTACTCGGCCATTCTCGCTACGCAGTACAATAGTTATTTCTTCGTGCAACCAGAAAGGCCGAGTTGTTCCGATTGTATTTCTTCGTGCAACCAGAAAGACCGAGTAGTTCCGATTGGAGACAATCCATCAACATCATTGAAATTGTTTTTTCAAATTGATTTCATGGATAAATATTATTATCCTTACATCGTATATTTTATGATTTGGATTATATTTTTTTGTTGAGAAAGGTTTCTGCAGATATTTTCAGGTTTGTTTGAGACATGTAGTCAGATGGGATCCATTAGTAGTTTCCATGTGGGAAACTGTCAGACCAATCTATTTGATGTCTGAGGGTTTTAGCTGTTCCCTAATGGATCGGTAGTTTTTTTCCGAGATCCTTTATCATAGGATTTTCGGCTTTCCTCTACCAGGAATACAGCTGGGCATTTAGCGGTATCGATTTGGATTCCAAGTATGTCCTCTCCGGTTTCCCGTTCGTTGTCTAGGCATTTGTGCGGCATCCGGGGTGACCTTATCCTTTATTTTGTGTATAATGTTTTTTTATATTATGCATTTTTTATATATTTTTGAGGATGAGCGAGTCGGGTGAGTGGGTGTGTTCGTATGCTTTATTACATTGTACTTGTTGTTTTGGGAAGGTTAACTTTCTGGTAGTAAGACCCGTCACGGCCAGGCTGGGAGACTGGATAGGCAAATGCTCACATTAAATCTGTACCGATACAGTGTGTTAAATGTCTTCCTTTTTACACCATAACCCATGGTGGTGCTCCTACTAAAGGAGGGAGATACGGAACATACATACATACAACAATTTCATATTTCACAACAGGTTGGTAAGCAAGTCTAAACAAATCAATTTATTATAAATAGGGAAGTTTTCTTATGTTATATTGCATTGCATATCTTGCATGAACAACACAATGGTTACAGATACAATAGGTTTTATAGTGGAACGTTTTAGTGCTACATGGTTTGCAACGGTTGTGATAGGAATGTTGACATTTGCTGTATTTGTTATTGGACCCAAGACACTGTTTTCAAATATAAAATCTATGCTGGTATCAGTATATGACAGACGTTGGATAGTTAAGCAACATATTTCTAGAAAATTAAGGAAATGGTTTCCATATTTTAAACCTGTAGAAATTTTGTCTGAAACTGTTTCAATAATACCAAAAGTAAACTGTCAAGCTGTTGTTGTGATTGGTAAGTTTCAGTACAGAATATTGAAATATATTGTTAATTATAGAAAATCATTCATTAGCTTATAAATGAAAATAATGTTCAATAACAAATAAAATTCTTTCAACTGCACATGTTAAAAGAGGGACGAAAGATACCAGAGGGATAGTCAAACTCATAAATGTCGGAAACAGACTGACAACGCCACGGCTAAAAATGAAAACACAAATAGACATTGAAACAATAATACACATGACACAACATAGGAAACTTAAGAATAAACAACATGAGCCTCACCAAAAACTAGGGGCTGTCTCAGGTGCTCTGGAAGGGTATGCGCAGATCCTGCTCCACATGTGGCACCTGGTCTGAGACCATAATTATTTCGTAGTGCATTTCTTTTAGAACATAAATGAAAATTAAAAAAATCCCACCTGCGTCTTCTCAATTAAATTTTTACAGTGTGTTGTACTACTTTTGGGACAAATTATATCAAAATTATAGAAAACTTCATCGGCTCTAACTCAAAATATGGACAATTTTATGTGTAGGGCGTCTTGAAATCTTTTGACAGCTTCTCGAAGTGCTAATTTTTAACCTTTTTCAGCTGGACCAAATCACTACTTTCCTTTAAAATTCTGGACCCAAATTTTTAAACAGTGTAATTCCACCCCCTACTTGCAATTTGAGACATAAAACATGGAGAAATAAATTTGGAAGGGGTACAAAAAATATTGGCAAGTAACCCACTGTCAACACTAGGGACTATATTCCTGAACAACGAAAATCAAGGGACTACAATTGTGGTCTCGGACCACCTGTTGTGTTGAAGATTTAAGCTTCACGGATATCAACTTAAAAAACTTGATCACAGGAAACATTTTATTTCACAATGCAAAATAAACTGTAAAATGATCTAAACAGGGCAGACACTAAAATGTGACTCTTTACAGATCATCTTTGTCAATAAAATTCACAAGTGACAACATTACATATAACTCTTTGGTTTTTATGTTCAGTACAATTATATGTTAGACATTCAGTTGGCTAAATGATGGATTGGGTTAGGGAATAGTGATTGGAGAAATATAGAAATCCTTGATACTTAAATGAGGCTACATTTAATTGGTACAAATATTTGAATAACTGGTGTCACCATATACAGTATAGTGCTACATAGATGAAAACTAATGAATCTACACACGATTGAAACTTGGATTTGAAGAATTTTGTTTAAATGAGGTTTAATATAAACAGGATTTAAACTTGGACTTAAATGAGGTTTATTTTGTGATGACTGAACAGCTTTCAGGCAGAAATGTATACTTTTTTTTTATTTTATTGCAGAAAATTTACCTAAAGTTACTACAGCCAAAGATCTTGTAAAATGTCTTCAGTTAAGAGAATTGGTACATACAAAGAAGTTAATGCAGCTTTCAGTTGCTGCAGACAAGAAAGGAGCTTGTGCAGGTCTAGCTGTAGCTGTTCTGCCCAGATATATTCTCAATCACAGTTGTATTATGGAAAAACATAACAGGTACTTTTTCTGCAAAAATCTTATCTCAAACACTGAGGTTGTGGCTACGAAACACCAGTAGATTTACATTTACATTGTAGAACCATCAAATCCACAATTGATGGTGGCAATTCTTCAACTACAGTATCAGTGTTGTCCTGATTCTAATGCATAACAAAAAGAAATAGAACATTTAAGTTAATAAAAATGTATCAAATTATATAAAATAAAATTCATCGAAACTTTATAAATTATTTTGATGCATAAATGTCATGTCAAAACATAACATCGTTCAAATGAAAACTTTCAAACTGTAGGTTATTCTGTTAATTTTGTACAAAAGATATCACATGCTTCACAAAGTTAACCTCTAAAAACTTTGGAAAATCAATGATTTCATAATTTTCATTTAAAACTCCATTAAATTTATCAGTTTGTGTTATTTTCGTATGTGTAAACTATTTTATTTTATTTTTTCTGGTTGTATCTTTGAATATTTTGATTTAATTGTAGATGTATTATTTTTAGCTCACCTGGCCTAAAAGGCCATGTGAGCTTTTCTCATCACTTGGCGTCCGTCGTCGTCGTTAACAATTTTTCAAACATCTTCTCCTCTGAAACTACTGAATGGATTTGAATGAAACTTAAAATGATTGTTCCTTAGATTATCCTGCACAAAGTGTGTGCTTCGATTTTTGATCCGTCAAAAAACATGGCCGCCGTTACTTAAAATAGAACATAGGGGTCAAATGCAGTTTTTGGCTTATATCTCAAAAACGAAAGCATTTAGAGCAAATCTGACATGCGGTAAAAATGTTCATTAGGTCAAGATCTATCAGCCCTGAAATTTTCAGACGAATCAAACAAACCATTGTTGGGTTGCTGCCACTTAATTGGTAATTTTAAGGAAATTTTGCAGTTTTTGGTCATTATCTTGAATATCATTATAGATAAAGATAAACTGTAAACAGCAAAAATGATCAGCAAAGTAAGATCTACAAATAAGTTAAATATGACCGAAATTGTCAATTGACCCCTTAAGGGGTTATTGTCCTTTAATGACAATTTTTTCACAATTTGTTCATCATATTTGCTAACTTTAAAAAATCTTCTCCTCTAAAACTACTCAACCAAATTCAACCAAACTTCAACTGAATGATCAGTAGGGTGTATAAAATAAAGTTTGTGTTTTATTTTCTATTTGGTCTCATTTTCTTTATTTATAAACAGTAAGTCATATATATTTGTAATATTGAAGAATTGTTAGCTGTACATGTTTGCCTGGCATGGTTCAATATGTTCAATAAGGCATTGTTTACCAGGTGAGCGATTCAGGCTCTTGAGAGCCTCTTGTTTATGATACATCAGTATTTTGTTTTTGTAGTGTTTACAATGGAAATGTTATTAAAGTTAGAGAAGTCAAGAACAGAAAAATAAACCTGAAAAAGCAAGTTAACTGGTTATCATCAGATAATTACAGCCATGTTGGTTTCCGTGGACGTTTCCAAGTATACAATAACCTTCTCCAGGATGTTACAACACAATATGGCTATTATCTGATAGATGGAGGCTCTTACATACAATTTTGTGACGTTCATGATGTTGTTGAAGCAGCTACTGTAGCAGGTAATACTAGTATAATAGGGCTTAAAGGGAGGGTATTTGCACTGAAAAACCTAAATGAAATTGCCATTTCACCCTGAACGAACAATTCAAAATTTCCTGCAGATTAATCTTTTTACCTATTTCATGAAACACAGTGAATAACAAACCTTTTTCACGGCTGCATGTGAAATAAAATGGCAAAACAGGTTGCACGAATATAACCCTTTATCACCCTGGTATAAGTATGGTTAATAATGTTTATTATTTTTACATTTATAGCAGCTATGTGATATGAGTTTTGTTGAAGGCTGCTTTGTGACCTATAGTCATGATAGTTGTTAATTAAGTTAATTGTTCTCTTGTGGAGAGTTATCAACTAAAAGATGCAAAATAAAATTTATGGCAGCATATTTGTTTACATTTTTAGGGAAAGCTACTTGTTTATGTATTTGTTTGTCTTAATGGTAAACTAATGTTGATCTTGAATAACTTTCAGGTGTTGATAGAATTGTAATTAAGATGAGAAATCCAGACAATATGTTAACATCAGAAATAGAATGGTGTAAGACCTACCCAGGCTATTTGTATACCACTTTAGGTTAGTATGTTAACATCAGAAATAGAATGGTGTAAGACCTACCCAGGCTATTTGAATATCACTCTAGGTTAGTAGGTTAACATCAGAAATAGAATGGTGTAAGACCTACCTAGGCTATTTGTATATCACTCTAGGTTAGTATGTTAATATCAGAAATAGAATGGTGTAAAACCTACCCAGGCTATTTGTATATCAATCTAGGTTAGTATGTTAACATCAGAAATAGAATGGTGTAAAACCTACCCAGGCTATTTTAATATCACTTTAGGTTAGTATGTTAACATCAGAAATAGAATGGTGTAAAACCTACCCAGGCTATTTGTATACCACTTTAGGTTAGTATGTTAACATCAGAAATAGAATGGTGTAAAACCTACCCAGGCTATTTGTATACCACTCTAGGTTAGTAGGTTAACATCAGAAATAGAATGGTGTAAGACCTACCTAGGCTATTTGTATATCACTCTAGGTTAGTGTGTTAACATCAGAAATAGAATGGTGTAAGACCTACCTAGGCTATTTGTATACCACTTTAGGTTAGTGTGTTAACATCAGAAATAGAATGGTGTAAGACCTACCTAGGCTATTTGTATACCACTTTAGGTTAGTGTGTTAACATCAGAAATAGAATGGTGTAAGACCTACCCAGGCTATTTGTATATCACTCTAGGTTAGTATGTTAACATCAGAAATAGAATGGTGTAAGACCTACCTAGGCTATTTGTATATCACTCTAGGTTAGTGTGTTAACATCAGAAATAGAATGGTGTAAGACCTACCCAGGCTATTTGAATATCACTCTAGGTTAGTAGGTTAACATCAGAAATAGAATGGTGTAAGACCTACCTAGGCTATTTGTATATCACTCTAGGTTAGTATGTTAATATCAGAAATAGAATGGTGTAAAACCTACCCAGGCTATTTGTATATCAATCTAGGTTAGTATGTTAACATCAGAAATAGAATGGTGTAAAACCTACCCAGGCTATTTTAATATCACTTTAGGTTAGTATGTTAACATCAGAAATAGAATGGTGTAAAACCTACCCAGGCTATTTGTATACCACTTTAGGTTAGTATGTTAACATCAGAAATAGAATGGTGTAAAACCTACCCAGGCTATTTGTATACCACTCTAGGTTAGTAGGTTAACATCAGAAATAGAATGGTGTAAGACCTACCTAGGCTATTTGTATATCACTCTAGGTTAGTGTGTTAACATCAGAAATAGAATGGTGTAAGACCTACCTAGGCTATTTGTATACCACTTTAGGTTAGTGTGTTAACATCAGAAATAGAATGGTGTAAGACCTACCCAGGCTATTTGTATATCACTCTAGGTTAGTATGTTAACATCAGAAATAGAATGGTGTAAGACCTACCTAGGCTATTTGTATATCACTCTAGGTTAGTGTGTTAACATCAGAAATAGAATGGTGTAAGACCTACCTAGGCTATTTGTATACCACTTTAGGTTAGTGTGTTAACATCAGAAATAGAATGGTGTAAGACCTACCTAGGCTATTTGTATACCACTTTAGGTTAGTGTGTTAACATCAGAAATAGAATGGTGTAAGACCTACCCAGGCTATTTGTATACCACTTTAGGTTAGTGTGTTAACATCAGAAATAGAATGGTGTAAGACCTACCTAGGCTATTTGTATATCACTCTAGGTTAGTATGTTAACATCAGAAATAGAATGGTGTAAGACCTACCTAGGCTATTTGTATACCACTTTAGGTTAGTGTGTTAACATCAGAAATAGAATGGTGTAAGACCTACCCAGGCTATTTGTATATCACTCTAGGTTAGTGTGTTAACATCAGAAATAGAATGGTGTAAGATCAACCCAGGCTATTTCTATACCACTCTAGGTTAGTGAGATATTTTAACCTTCCATTCATGCCCCTGCAAAAAATATAAGGCACTAGTTTTTATTCTTCTCCAAATCCATGTATATATGCAAATCTACTCATCTGTATTTTGTTATTTATAATCAAAGCTAATTTTTTTATTCAAAACGTATGTTTTCCTTAAAAAAGTCTTTGGAGAATTTGGACATTGAACAAGGTTTAATTTGAATCAAGATTTCCAGAGTTGTCTAAACAATAGTTAAAACTTGTTGTTGAAAACACCAAAATACATTGAGTATGTAGGTAAAAGTAATATGTTTGATGAGCTAGCTAGCTGAACTGTGAAATCATTATTAGGTTAGGTATTATACCCTCCTTTCAGAGTAGTCTAGTCCTACAGACAGATAGATTTGTGACTTGTCAAACTAGACTACTTTTAAAGGATGGTAGTTTACCTAACATAATTCTAATAATGACTTCACAATTCAGCTAGAAAGCAAGCTAACCAAACATATTACCTTTACACACTCCAGGCATTTTGCTGTAAATGAAAATCCTAAGTTAAAATTAAAGTCCGTCCAAAATTAAAAATTTAATGGAATAGAGATCTGTTTCAATCATAAAGTGAAATAAATACCCAATTAAACTGGAACCAAGATATCAATGTAAAATGTTTTAATTTCATTTTAGGTGCCTCTTATCAGATAGCAGAATCTTATAAGCCTAATACATACACAGCTTTGTTCAATCAGCTAGAACACCAACAGAACAGTAAATATATAGTAGCTATTGGTGAATGTGGTATTTCCAAGCCTCAATATCCACCCGGATATCTACCACCACTTGAAAAACAAATCAGTCTTTTTAAAGATATGGTAATTATTTTGTTATCCATTATATACAAGGGATAATCACTTAGATTACAAATACATTAAAACAACATTTTCTTATTGATCAAAAGTTACAGAGATTGAAAACGTCTTTACGGTCTAGCATATTGGAATAGTATTCAAAAGCGACAGTTTCTGTATAATTGTTTACCTCGATAGAAGATAAGATAAATAATAGTTTATTAAAGTGTCACATATTGATCTACAATAAAATTACAAAACAACATCATAAAAAAAGATCAATGCCAAGCCTATAAAGACTTACAAGACAATGATATGTATGGCAAGCCGTTTTGCTATATATTCTTACTTAAAGATATCTTATATAGTTTATAAGATATCTTATATAGTTTATAAGATATCTTATATAGTTTATAAGATATCTTATATAGTTTATAAGATATTTCATATAGTTTATAAGATATCTCATATAATTTATCAGATATCTTATTTAATTGTCTTTATAAGATATCTCATCAACTATATAAGATATCTTATATACTATATGAGATATCTTATAAATTATATAAGATATCTTATATAAAAATTGTTTATAAGATATCTCATATACTTTATAAGATATCTTATAAACTTTAGAAGATATCTTATATTTTATATAAGATATCTTATATATTATAGGAGATATCTTGAAACTCGAATAAATAGTAAAATGGCTTGCCATAGTTATGACTGAAATTTAAAGTCTGGTTGTCATTGTCTGTTCATTATTGCCATCACATTGCCAGGTTAATGTTAAGGTTCATTGTTGCTGCAACAATATAATTTTACTTTATCCATCAACCTGCTTTATAGTGAGACAAATAAAAGTATCCTGAGGGGGGGGGGAGTTACTTCCTATATTTTTAGTGGTATGAGTGTGCCGCAAAACAGGGTTACTTTTTCATGCCCTGCTGGTTAGAACAGGGTCCCTTTTACATGTCCTACTGTTTAGATCAGGGTCGCATTTTCACACCCTGCTGGTGAGACCAGTTTTTTTTTTTAAACAAAGTATTTGTCTAGAACAAGATCGCTTATTCAATTGTTTAAGAAACAGTCTAGAATCCAGCATCTATTTTATACAGTCAGGGTATACATTTTTTTAGCATGTTTAGAACAGGGTATGATTTGGCAAGTGCTGTCGGCACAGTTATACCCAAAAGGAAATTCAGTAACCCCCCCCTTGAAAAGTATACAATTATATACTTATGGAATAGTTGTTTAAATATGCAAAAAAAAGTAAAAAAAGTAGCAGTGATTTGCTTCTATTAAAGTGATCAGTAATATTCAAATTACAATTTAGGTGATTATTCATAAAGGTTTCCTCTTTATAGTCCTGGTTGATTATCAACCAATAAGAAACACAACTTATTCCATGGGGCGTTATAGAGCTAAACATTAAACTGCAGAAAAAAAAAACATTTAAGGACACAGTCTCTGTAAAGTAATTTGCTTGGCTTCACAAGAGAAAAAAACTTTTCAAATAAAGCTATTGATACAAATAATTATTTTAACTTGATATAAACAAGAACACAGGAAATAGATATTATTATTTAATTGTTTTCTGTCTTTGTAGGTAAAGCTTGCAAATCATTTTAAAAAACCTTTACTGGTTAAGTCGAGGAGAGGTGTTAAAGAAATGTTAGATATTTTAAAAGATTTCCCAGATGTAACAGCTTGTTTAACAATTGGCTATGAAACACCAGAGGATACAGCTATTTCACAATGGATCAAAAAAGGATATCATTTGGGAGTGACTGGTAAATAAATTAAATTTTAATTTCATGCTGGTAACTTTAGTGTGAACATTTTCATTCAAAAATTCCTAAGTAACATCCACTATTCTGTAAGCTATCAGGCCTTGAAGTCATAAAACTTTCCAGTCAGTTTTTGTACTCATACTCTGAAATCAGCCAATCAAAATGCTGGATTTCATGTTTCGAGCATGATTTTTGTGCTCCAAGCACTGAGCAAAGTTTTATGACTTCAACCTCAGCACTAGTTCAGTCTGTTACTTCAACAGAGATAATATGACATTATATGCACAACCTCAGCATTAGTACAGTCTGTTACTTCAATTGAGATAATATGACATTATATGCACAACCCCAGCATTAGTACAGTCTGTTACTTCAACAGAGATAATATGACATTATATGCACAACCTCATCATTAGTACAGTCTGTTACTTCAACAGAGATAATATGACATTATATGCACAACCTCATCATTAGTACAGTCTGTTACTTCAATTGAGATAATATGACATTATATGCACAACCTCAGCATTAGTACAGTCTGTTACTTCAATTGAGATAATATGACATTATATGCACAACCTCAGCATTAGTACAGTCTGTTACTTCAATTGAGATAATATGACATTATATGCACAACCTCAGCATTAGTACAGTCTGTTACTTCAATTGAGATAATATGACATTATATGCACAACCTCAGCATTAGTACAGTCTGTTACTTCAATTGAGATAATATGACATTATATGCACAACCTCATCATTAGTACAGTCTGTTACTTCAATTGAGATAATATGACATTATATGCACAACCTCATCATTAGTACAGTCTGTTACTTCAATTGAGATAATATGACATTATATGCACAACCTCAGCATTAGTACAGTCTGTTACTTCAATTGAGATAATATGACATTATATGCACAACCTCAGCATTAGTACAGTCTGTTACTTCTATTGAGATAATATGACATTATATGCACAACCTCAGCATTAGTACAGTCTGTTACTTCAATTGAGATAATATGACATTATATGTACAACCTCAGCATTAGCACAGTCTGTTACTTCAATTGAGATAATATGACATTATATGCACAACCTCATCATTAGTACAGTCTGTTACTTCAATTGAGATAATATGACATTATATGCACAACCTCATCATTAGTACAGTCTGTTACTTCAATTGAGATAATATGACATTATATGCACAACCTCATCATTAGTACAGTCTGTTACTTCTATTGAGATATTATGACATTATATGCACAACCTCATCATTAGTACAGTCTGTTACTTCAACAGAGATAATATGACATTATATGCACAACCTCAGCATTAGTACAGTCTGTTACTTCAACAGAGATAATATGACATTATATGCACAACCTCATCATTAGTACAGTCTGTTACTTCAACAGAGATAATATGACATTATATGCACAACCTCATCATTAGTACAGTCTGTTACTTCAATTGAGATAATATGACATTATATGCACAACCTCAGCATTAGTACAGTCTGTTACTTCAATTGAGATGATATGACATTATATGCACAACCTCATCATTAGTACAGTCTGTTACTTCAATTGAGATAATATGACATTATATGCACAACCTCATCATTAGTACAGTCTGTTACTTCAGTTGAGATGATATGACATTATATGCACAACCTCATCATTAGTACAGTCTGTTACTTCAGTTGAGATAATATGACATTATATGCACAACCTCATCATTAGTACAGTCTGTTACTTCAACAGAGATAATATGACATTATATGCACAACCTCAGCATTAGTACAGTCTGTTACTTCAATTGAGATAATATGACATTATATGCACAACCTCATCATTAGTACAGTCTGTTACTTCAATTGAGATAATATGACATTATATGCACAACCTCAGCATTAGTACAGTCTGTTACTTCAATTGAGATAATATGACATTATATGCACAACCTCATCATTAGTACAGTCTGTTACTTCAATTGAGATAATATGACATTATATGCACAACCTCATCATTAGTACAGTCTGTTACTTCAATTGAGATAATATGACATTATATGCACAACCTCAGCATTAGTACAGTCTGTTACTTCAATTGAGATAATATGACATTATATGCACAACCTCAGCATTAGTACAGTCTGTTACTTCAATTGAGATAATATGACATTATATGCACAACCTCAGCATTAGTACAGTCTGTTACTTCAACAGAGATAATATGACATTATATGCACAACCTCAGCATTAGTACAGTCTGTTACTTCAATTGAGATAATATGACATTATATGCACAACCTCAGCATTAGTACAGTCTGTTACTTCAATTGAGATAATATGACATTATATGCACAACCTCAGCATTAGTACAGTCTGTTACTTCAATTGAGATAATATGACATTATATGCACAACCTCAGCATTAGTACAGTCTGTTACTTCAATTGAGATAATATGACATTATATGCACAACCTCATCATTAGTACAGTCTGTTACTTCAACAGAGATAATATGACATTATATGCACAACCTCATCATTAGTACAGTCTGTTACTTCAGTTGAGATAATATGACATTATATGCACAACCTCATCATTAGTACAGTCTGTTACTTCAACAGAGATAATATGACATTATATGCACAACCTCAGCATTAGTACAGTCTGTTACTTCAATTGAGATAATATGACATTATATGCACAACCTCATCATTAGTACAGTCTGTTACTTCAATTGAGATAATATGACATTATATGCACAACCTCAGCATTAGTACAGTCTGTTACTTCAACAGAGATAATATGACATTATATGCACAACCTCAGCATTAGTACAGTCTGTTACTTCAATTGAGATAATATGACATTATATGCACAACCTCAGCATTAGTACAGTCTGTTACTTCAATTGAGATAATATGACATTATATGCACAACCTCATCATTAGTACAGTCTGTTACTTCAATTGAGATAATATGACATTATATGCACAACCTCATCATTAGTACAGTCTGTTACTTCAATTGAGATAATATGACATTATATGCACAACCTCAGCATTAGTACAGTCTGTTACTTCAATTGAGATAATATGACATTATATGCACAACCTCAGCATTAGTACAGTCTGTTACTTCAACAGAGATAATATGACATTATATGCACAACCTCATCATTAGTACAGTCTGTTACTTCAATTGAGATAATATGACATTATATGCACAACCTCAGCATTAGTACAGTCTGTTACTTCAATTGAGATAATATGACATTATATGCACAACCTCATCATTAGTACAGTCTGTTACTTCAATTGAGATAATATGACATTATATGCACAACCTCATCATTAGTACAGTCTGTTACTTCAATTGAGATAATATGACATTATATGCACAACCTCAGCATTAGTACAGTCTGTTACTTCAACAGAGATAATATGACATTATATGCACAACCTCAGCATTAGTACAGTCTGTTACTTCAATTGAGATAATATGACATTATATGCACAACCTCAGCATTAGTACAGTCTGTTACTTCAACAGAGATAATATGACATTATATGCACAACCTCAGCATTAGTACAGTCTGTTACTTCAATTGAGATAATATGACATTATATGCACAACCTCAGCATTAGTACAGTCTGTTACTTCAATTGAGATAATATGACATTATATGCACAACCTCATCATTAGTACAGTCTGTTACTTCAATTGAGATAATATGACATTATATGCACAGACACGAAACTACTTTTAATATTTAAAAATGCTCAAACTGTTATTGTTATTTTGATATTTGATTAAAAAATACTGAAAAAATATTAAATTCTACTAACAAAAACTTGTTTAGGAGAAAACATAGTATGACTGCAGAATAACCAAAATTTAAACTTCAGCATCAGTTACTCTGGTGTTCTATTGTTGAAGACAGTATTTTGACCTCTGTTATTTGATATTTGTTTGTAACATGTAGGTTGCTGTCACATGAATTGATGTATCTCATCTCGTTTCATTCACATATATTTACAAAATTACCAGCAAAAGGAAAAAGGATAAAATGAGCACAGTGGCACAGTGTTATTTTTCCTTAAAATCTGTAGCATAAATCTTAGACCAAACAGAATTTCAAACAAGATAAAAGTAAGAAAAAACAATAAAACCTATTTTTAAAAAGTAAATTACAGTGGAAGCCTTAATATTGATGACATTGGAAGTAATTCTCCACCATTAAATACCAGAAAGAAAATTTTCGGTTATAATAGATATAACCTTTTGGTTAGATAATGTTCAAATTGGTTGTATTTTAATAACCCTGTTTATTGTTTCAGGTAGTGTATGGGCTTTTAACGAAAGGAATTTCTGGATTCCTGAATTATTGAAAACAGTTCCAATTGATAGACTAATTCTTTGTAGTAATGCACCATATTTATCATGCTGGAAAAAAGATGAAGAAGCAGATTTCTTATTAGAAATTCAAAAATGTGATGATTTTAAAAAAGTAAATAAAGAGTGTTTGAAAATAATTGATAAAGATGAAGAAGATGTTAAGATGGCCTCTGTTCATCCTGCAACACTTTCTATAGTATTAGAACTTTTAGCCTCATGTTTAAATAAATCTCCTATCGGCCTTTCACAGGTTCTAAATGCTAATGCTGAAAAATTCTTTAAGTTTGATTCCTTGGGTATGAAAGAATGAATTAGTATGAAATTAAGTTCATAAGTGAAATAATTGAAAGAAGAAGTTAATAATGATTAATTTTGTTGGATAATTTTTTTATGAAATTAAGCATACTAAATATGTGGGAGATGAATTTTGATAAAATTATTTTCTTTCTTGTCCAAACCATTAATATATTATTTGTGAAAAAGAAAATATTTTTCCATTTTCATTTCTTTAAGAGAGCAAAAAAAAAATTAGCTGCTAATGTTGTATCTTCTACAACAAAAAAAGCTATGTAGTTTTAGGAAAAAAATAATTTCTTAACTTGACTAACTTAACTAATCATTTTAACTGCCTGCGCTTACCTTTTTATATGACCGCAAAAAATTTTTTGGTCATATATTGGTATGACGTTGGCGTCGTCGTCCGAAGACATTTGGTTTTCGCACTATAACTTTAGTATTAAAAGTAAAAATACTTGGATCATAGTGTATATTTATAAAAGTTGTTTTATTTCTTCTTCTTTTTATGGTATGATGATCAATCACCATATTTGAGTACACACAATTATATACACTTGTGTCAGTTGTCTGAAATTTGACATTATTATATAAATGTAATTATTGGTTTCTAAATTTTACTTTATTTGTTATTATACTCATGTTATTATTACATGTATTTTTTAAATATGTTTGTTTACAATATTTATGTGTGAAGTTTGAATAATAAATTTAAAGATTTGACATCAGCATTCATCATACATGGAATCAAAATCAGTTCTCAAGGTTACATGTCCTTTCATGATAAGAATATGTCATCCTTTAGAACTTACAAAATATCTGTTATGGTGTTACATGTACTCTGTTACAGACCTAGATGAGGAAATAAATTGAGATTGAAAATGGGAATGTGTCAAAGAGACAACAACCCAACCAAATAGCAGAAAAAAATAGCCAAAAGGCCACTAATTGATCTTCCACCCAATGAGAAAATCCTGCACCCGGTGGCCGAGTTAAACAAGCCCTCTAACAAAAATGTGTACTAGTTCAGTGAAAACGGATGTTACACTTAAATCCAAAAACATATAAATGAACAAAAATTAGAAAACATACAAGACTAACAGAGGCCAGAGGCTCCTGACTTGGGACAGGTGCAAGAAATTTTCATCAATTGAAAACTCAAGGATCTATGACAAATACACAGGACTGTATTTTCGGTTTTTCTATTGCCAGCATTCCATTCTTTTTATAGTGGTATAAATCGCCACATCTGTCCAAGCCTGTAACAAACTCAAGGATCTATGACAAACAAACAGGACTGTATTTTCGGTTTTTCTATTGCCAGCATTCCATTCTTTTTATAGTGGTATAAGTCGCCACATCTATCCAAGCCTGTAACAAACTCAAGGATCTATGACAAACAAACAGGACTGTATTTTCGGTTTTTCTATTGCCAGCATTCCATTCTTTTTATAGTGGTATAAATCGCCACATCTGTCCAAGCCTGTAACAAACTCAAGAATCTATGACAAACAAACAGGATTGTATTTTCGGTTTTTCTATGGTCAGTTTCCCATTCTTTGGTAGAAGAATGCTCTTACCCTCTGTCCAAGACTATATTATTTCCAAACCCCAAGGGTGACTGGGGTGTAGAAATATGGCCACTTGGTCTTCTCCCGACTGGCAGTAAAATGCTTGCTGAAGTGGGGCGTCCGTTTGGCTGTACGGGATGTATCAAGTTCGCAGTCAGGTCCAGTCAGAAGGGGGACGTTAAATCCAATGCCTCTTGTTAAGAGAGTGCCACGCTCTTTGCACATTAAGAACCCTTGCAACAACTCTTTCAGGGTTGAGGTGGCCTGTTGCAAGGCAAAATTTCTGTCCCTATCCAATATACCCTCATTTTCTATTGGCAGTCTAAATTTCCCCGACCATCATCCCAGGTGGCCTCTATTGTATCAACCTACCTATTGTATTTATTGTGAACTTGTTCTCATCCTGAATATGCATGAAATATTTGCCACTGAACGTTAAGCAACCAACAATCAATCAATCATATTATTTCCCTATCACAGTGTATACTTCCTTTTCAACCAGTAAATCAATGAATAATGAAATGTTAATCATTAGTACAATGTCATCAGCTGACTCCTTAAAGCAGTGAATGTCGTTTTTTATCCATTTTTCTTTAAGACTTGAGTAAAAGGATCAGCAAGACAAAACCTATCAATATCACTAAGGGTTGCTTGGAAATAGGAATATTGTTACTCTTATTTTGCTAGATAGTAAAAACCTTGCTAAAGTGTGGTGTCCGTTTGGTTGGTTCGTCTGTATAAATTTCGTAGCCATGCATGTCCATTCATAAAGGGGACGTTGATTCGGATGCCTCTTGTAGTGAGAGTAATTCTCTCTGTAGGTTATGAACACATGCAACAACTCCTTGAGGGGTCTGTAGTTGGCCAATTGGCTCTCATTTCCATGACCAGTATAAATATCCTGCACTTCAACCAAGTCGTCCCCTATTACAGGGCCTTTATTTAGAATGTATTGTTTGTGTGTTCTCGTCTGATACGGTGCTTTTTGTCCGCAATTTGCTTTTTGTCCGCTTTTGCTTTTTGTCCGATAATTTTGCTTTTTGTCCGACACTTTTGCTTTTTGTCCGTTGCTTTTTGTCCGTTTCGCTTTTTGTCCGATAATTTCGCTTTTTGTCTGACACTTTTGCTTTTTGTCCGTTGCTTTTTGTCCGTTTTGCTTTTTGTCCGATAATTTCGCTTTTTGTCCGACACTTTTGCTTTTTGTCCGTTGCTTTTTGTCCGTTTTGCCTTTTTAGCTCACCTGGACCAGAGGGTTAAGTGAGGTTTTTTTCATCACTTGGCATCCATCGTCGTCGATAACTTTCAGAAAATCTGAAACTAATGGCAAAATTAAAGCAAATATGGCCACAATCATCCTTAAGGTATGTAGTTTCAAAAAGGTATCTGATGACCCCGCCCAAAAATCAAGATGGCCGCCATGTCTAAAAATAGAACATTAAGGTAAAATGTAGATTTCAGCTTATATCTCTGAAACTAAAGCATTTAGTTCTGGGATAAAAATATTCATCAAGTCATAATCTATAGCCCGAGATTTTTCAGTTACATTATACAACGCGTTTTGGGGTTGCTGCCCCTGATATTTTAATTTTAAGGTAAATTAGCATTTTTTAGTTTTAGTTTGATTGAAATTTTATTTTAAAGTCGTTATAACGAGTAAGCTTACTTGTTATAACGACTTAACTAACAACACAGCTTACTTGTTTTAACGACTTAACTAACTCGTGTAAACGACTTAACTAACTCGTTTAAACCACTTGACTAACTTGTTTACTTAAAAACTACTTATTGTAAATACACAATTTTTATGTGATGTTTGATAATAACATAATGATTAAATTTGTTGCTATTAGATAATAAATAAAATTGAGAATGGAAATGGAGAATGAGTCAAAGCGACAACAACCCGACCATAGCTATAGCAGACAACAGCCGAAGGCCACCAATGGGTCTTCAATGTAGCGAGAAACTCCCGCACCCGGAGGCGTCCTTCAGCTCCCTAAACAAACATGCATACTAGTTCAGTGATAATGGACGTCATACTAAACTCTGAATTATACAAAGAAACTAAAATTAAAAAGGATACTAGACTAACAAAGGCCAGGGGCTCCTGACTTAAGACAGGCGCAAAATTGCAAAGACCCTATAAGTGAATCAATATTAAAGCCAAAATATGCAATCTTTAATGACCTGACAACAGTATCGTAACTATATCCCTTCTTAATAAGTTTGTTTAAAGGTTTTGTTAGCTTTTGAGGTGAATACTTACATTTTTGTGCTTTGTAAAGAATATTACCATAAAAGATTGGATGTGAAATACCTGAACGTATAAGATATCTGCATGTTGAGTTATATTTACGAATTATTTCCTTGTACCGATGGTAAATTAAGTAAATGTTTTGACTAGTTTGTGATATCGAAAACCCTGGTGTAATAATTTTTCAGTAATACATAAATTTCTCTCGCTAAAATCTAATACGTTGTTACATACACGAACGAATCGTACAAGTTGAGATATATAAACACCATAAGATGGTGACAAGGGAACGTCACCATCTAATAAAGGGCTGCGCTTTAGCGCATGATACGCCCGTTGTTTGAAAGACGACGGGCATATAAAAATGGCAAAAAAGACTACAATGACAATGAGGAGCAGCAAGAAGATAACAGAGAAAGTGAAGATGGTGAAAGTGACTCTACTGAAAGTTATGATCTAAATGAGGAAGTAGGTGATGAAAGTAAGGATTTCATTGATGATGAAGATAAAGATTTCATTGATAATGGAGATGAGGATTTCATTGATGATGAGGATGAGGATTTCATTGATGATGAGGAGGCCTCTTCTGAGAATGAAAATGAGGATTTTTCTGATGTTGAGGACAGTGATTACAGTGAAGAAGACACTGATGATTAAACCTAGTTCAGCTTTTCAATATTTAGCATAAAAAACAAATATCATTAACATTGGCATATAACATAGAAGTCTTCAATGCAATATAAGGAAAGTGATATATGATTATGGGTTTTAGTATTAATTCTATGGCTGATTTCCAAATTTTATAGTAGTTTGAAAGAAGGTAATTTTCTTTGCGTATATTGCTCATAGTTAGATTCTGTTGAACACAGTAAGGAATCCATACTAAATTATACAAAGATGTATGCAAAAGTTGTTCAAATGGTGCTTAATATGGTGGATAATGATTAGTACCTTTTTATTGTTTAGAATATTCACAAGATGATCATATTGCTAAATGTTTAGGAGACTTGATTTCCTTATTTTTTTCCTAAAATGACACTCTTTAACATTTAAGGAATATTTAGTCACATGTTAGGATTTTCATGTTGTCACTTGTTCACTTATTATGTGCTATTGTAGACTAGTTATGTTTTATAACATTTTTTATTGCGCTCAACCCTTCCACCGAAACCGAACTCTATAAAAAAAGCTGCAATGCTAGGAATATTTAGTCACATGTTAGGATTTTCATGTTGTCACTTGTTCACTTATTATGTGCTATTGTAGACTAGTTATGTTTTATAACATTTTTTATTGCGCTCAACCCTTCCACCGAAACCGAACTCTATAAAAAAGCTGCAATGCTAAGGTATTATTTGTGATTTCAATTGCAACCAATTTTAACAAGAGTAAAACATCCTATATGCAAAAACAGTATTTGATTTTTATACGACCGCAAATTTTGAAAAAATTTTCGTCGTATATTGCTATCACGTTGGCGTCTGCGTCGTCGTCGTGGTCGTCGTCGTCGTCGTCGTCGTCCGGCGTCCGAATACTTTTAGTTTTCGCACTCTAACTTTAGTAAAAGTGAATAGAAATCTATGAAATTTTAACACAAGGTTTATGACCATAAAAGGAAGGTTGGTATTGATTTTGGGAGTTTTGGTCCCAACATTTTAGGAATAAGGGGCCAAAAAGGGCCCAAATAAGCATTTTCTTGGTTTTCGCACTATAACTTTAGTTTAAGTTAATAGAAATCTATGAAATTTTGACGCAAGGTTTATGACCACAAAAGAAAGATTGGGATTGATTTTGGGAGTTTTGGTTTCAATAGTTTAGGAATAAGGGGCCAATAAAGGGCCCAAATAAGCATTTTTCTTGGTTTTTGCACAATAACCTTAGGTTAAGTAAATGGAAATCTATGAAATTTAAACACAATGTTTATGACCACAAAAGGAAGGTTGGTATTTATTTTGGGAGTTTAGGACCCAACAGATTAGGAATTAGGGGCCAAAAAGGGACCCAAATAAGCATTTTTCTTGGTTTTCGCACTATAATGTTAGTATAAGTAAATACAAATCTATGAAATTTAAACACAAGGCTTATGACCATAAAAGGAAGGTTGGTATTGATTTTGGGAGTTTTGGTCCCAACAGTTTAGGAAAAAGGGGCCCAAAGGGTCCAAAATTAAACTTTGTTTGATTTCATCAAAATTGAATAATTGGGGTTCTTTGATATGCCGAATCTAACTGTATATGTAGATTCTCAACTTTTGGTCCCGTTTTCAAATTGGTCTACATTAAGGTCCAAAGGGTCCAAAATTAAACTTAGTTTGATTTTGACAAAAAATGAATCGGTTGGGTTCTTTGATATGTTGAATCTAAAAATGTACTTAGATTCTTGATTATTGAAGTTTTTTTGGTCCAGTTTTCAAATTGGTCTACATTAAGGTCCAAAGGGTCCAAAATTAAACTTTGTTTGATTTCATCAAAAATTGAATCCTTGGGGTTCTTTGATATGCCAAATCTAACTGTGTATGTAGATTCTTCATTTTTGGTCCTGTTTTCAAATTTCAAATTCTACATTAAAGTCCAAAGGGTCCAAAATTAAACTAAGTTTGATTTTAACAAAAATTGAATTCTTGGGCCTCTTTGATATGCTGAATCTAAACATGTACTTAGATTTTTGATTATGGGCCCAGTTTTCAAGTTGGTCCAAATCAGGATCTAAAATTATTATATTAAGTATTGTGCAATAGCAAGTCTTTTCAATTGCACAGTATTGTGCAATGGCAAGAAATATCTAATTGCACAATATTGTGAAATAGCAAATTTTTTTTTAATTAGAGTTATCTTTCTTTGTCCAGAATAGTAAGCAAGAAATATCCTATTTGTGCAATAGCAAGAATTTTTTTTAATTGGAGTTATCTTTCTTTGTCCAGAATCAACTTAAATCTTTGTTATATACAATATACAATGTATATACACTTTTTACTACCAACTGATAAATTTAAATAATCTTTACCATTCAGTGATAACAAGCAGTTTTTTTACATCTTAATATTTTATGATGTATTTAAATGAGTAGTTATTGTTGCAAACTCCATTAGAAATTTGAATTGATATCAGTTTTGAAAAAGGGAAACGGGGATGTGAAAAAAAAGGGGGGGGGGTTAAATTTTTCTCATTTCAGATTTCATAAATAAAAAGAAAATTTCTTCAAACATTTTTTTGAGAGGATTAATATTCAACAGCATAGTGATTTGCTCAAAGGCAAAAAAAACCTTTTAAGTTCATTAGACCACATTCATTCTGTGTCAGAAACCTATGCTGTGTCAACTATTTAATTTTAGATTTAAAAAGTTTGAAGAAGAAATCTTTAATTGATTTGTAAAATCTTGGCATTTGTTTTGTGTAAAAAAAAACCATGTAATGTCAAAAATTTGATCACAATCCAAATTCAGAGCTGTATCATGCTTGAATGTTTTGTCCATACTTGCCCCAACTGTTCAGGGTTCGACCTCTGCGGTCGTATAAAGCTGCGCCCTGCGGAGCACCTGGTTATCCATAGCTTAGATAGTAAAAATGTTATCATAAAATGATATATGCCTCAGGGAACAGTTAGTATCTCAGGGACTGCTAATGTGCTTTCATCCTTGCAACCATTCAATAATAGTACAAACGTATGACATTCATGGAACCTATTTTTTACAAGAAATTTAATGTTTTAAATTGAACTAAAGATTTTACAAATTTTATGTTTTCATCAGATTTTATTAAGTATTATTTGTTACATCAATAGATATAAACAACTCACCAAAGTTTCATGGACATTGGTGAAAGCCTTTTTGAGTTATTGTCCGAAGTGTTAAAAATCCCCCTTTTTTTATGAATAAAGCCCCATAAATCCAAAACTTAAAATCTGAAATTTATAAAAATTGAAAGGGAGCTTACGTCAATAGATATAAACAATTCACCACAGTTTCATGGACATTGGTGAAAGCCTTTTTGAGTTATTGTCCGAAGTGTTGAAAATCCCCCCTTTTTTATGAATAAAGCCCCATAAATCCAAAACTTAAAATCTGAAATTAAAAAAAAAAACGAAAGGGAGCTTACGTCAATAGATATAAACAATTCACTTAAGTTTCATGGAAATTGGTGAAAGTGTTTTTGAGTTATTGTCCGAATTGTGGACAACGGACGGACGGACGGACGGACGGACAACGGTATACCATAATACGTCCCGTCTAAAAGACGGGCGTATGAAAATGGATAATTAACAATAGGAAATGAAAAATCATCTCTTTTATCATAAATTTTTGTATTAAGCTTCCCGTTAATGATATAGATATCAAGATCGAGTAAAGGACAGTGGTCATTGTTACATGTAGTATTAGCTATATTTAAAGTAAGTTCAACAGGATAAATTTCTTTAGTATACATACTGAAGTCGTCATTATTGAGAGCCAATATATCATCCAAAAATTTAAAAGTATTGTTAAATTTTTGTTTCAAATGTTGTTTCGATGGATCTTTGCTGGTTTAAGTCATAGTTTGTAACTCATAACAATACAAAAACAGGTCCGCAATAAGTGGTGCACAGTTAGTCCCCATTGAAATTCCAATAACTTGACAATATACGGAATCTCCAAAGCGAACAAAATTGTTATCAAGTAAAAATTCAAGCGCAAATATAGTATCAAAGCATGTCCAATTGACATAGTTCATTTGTTTATTGCTACTAAAAAATGACCGAAAAGAGTTTGAACATATGTATTGGCATTCTGACTTTTTAAATGCGCAATTAATTAGGGATGTGATTTTTTTTTCTTAATAAGAGGCAAAGTGGTATATAGGGTAGAAAAATCATAACTTTGAACAGATTCAAAATCACCAATATATGCATGCAATTTATCAAGTACTTCCAACGAGTTTTTGACACTCCAAAAGTAATTAATTCCACTATTTTCAAAGGCCTTATTTGAACAATTTATTATCAGGTTTTTGATTGTACCAAGTGTACCTGTAAGTAGAATAGACAATTTAGTAATGCAACAATGGCTTGAAGATGAAATAAATATATACTTGTAATGTGTTTTGTGTAGCTTCGGAAGCCAGTACATAGTTGGGACTTTCATTGTATTTGGTTCTGCTGGTAAAGATGTAGCTAAAAGTTTGTGTTTGTTACAGATGTCGTTTTCTGAAAATGAAGTCAGTTGGAATGTTGGTGAATTCGTGATTTCCTTTTGCAGAACCTCAATGTAAAATTTACGTCAAACAATAACGATATTAATAGCAGCTATATCAGCCGGGACAAAAACAAATTCTTTTGCTAGTTCATTTAGTTTAAGCATAGATTTCTGACGAAAACATTTATAACGGCCGAATTTAAAGTTTTGTCTTGGTTAATAGAAGAAATTTTCATCATGTGCTGTTTATCTTTTGTTTTTTGTCGTTAAGACTTAGAATTGCACAAAAATAATGGATTTATACTTTAACGAAAACATCTCTTGAAAAGTTATTCGTTGATGGCTAAATGATATTTATTTCTGAAATTTAAATCTTGTTTCGCTGTTCTGAGTGTTCAAGATGTTACATGCAGTTAAGAGTGGTGAAACAAATACAAAAAAACACTGTTCTGTATAAAAGTAAACCAAAGAAAGCCGCTGGAATGCACTCCTGGTCTCAGATAAACACATTTAAAAAATGACAGCTAACATGAAATAAGTGCCAATAAGTCCAACACTTGCTTTTTCAAAAACAAAATCTATTTTCAAAATGATAATGTATATAAAAAAAAAAATAAATAAAAAAAAATGAATATGAAAGTTTACAATTCAAACAATAGATCGATATCAAACAAAAGTATTTCATTATCGTTTTTCGGCTACAATGGGTATATCAAACATCCAATGTCGAATTATCAACATTGATTCTTAACAAAGAATGTTTCTGTCATGTTGTGCAACGAAATCTCTACAGCACATGGTACATGTAGTGACACCACTAGATGTTTAATAGGATCCCGCGAAAAGTCTGACTTTGGTCCACGAAGGTAGCAAATTGTCTGTGTGACCATCGTTGGCGGCTTTTGGTACACATAAGGTATTTTATTTTGTTGGTTAACAGATATTTTTTTTAATATGCCGGACAGCCATTAAAACATCACCAAGGAAAGGTTGCCATGCTCTTTGTTAATTTCCATGAAACTGATATAGCCCCAAAGGTTTTACATGAACACCAATGGATACTCATGTCAATTTGAAAGCCACGCGAAATCAATATCGGAGATGTTAAAGACAAATGCATCGATCCTGCTGGGCGTTTGTTCCTTTATATCTCCCTTGACATGGCCTATCATTAAAAGGTCCCTTTTGAGGACTTGTGGATTATTTGGTATACTGTAGAGGGTAATTATACAGTCTACAAGCAATTGCATCCTTGGAAAAGCCTCCTTAAATTACGCCCCAAATTGTTTGTCATTAGTTGTTAGAAAGACCTGGCATATAGTCTGCTGTTTATTGAAGTGTTTTTACAATAAGGGCGTGACATTCATGACATAAGCTAAACTTTACATGTCGAAATTAAAAGCAAGAAAAAAGTCATACTTGAGTTAGAAAACGTTCCAACTCGAATTACGTCCGTTCAAATAACCCTTGTCCTTCACATATGTTACAAAAATCTATTAAGCGAAAAGTATTCGACATAAGTCTTAACAGTCATGTTTAACCAACTATGCATAGTTCTAATAAAAATAAACTAGAAGCTCTAAATAGCTTTTGTGATCACCTGGGTCTGTGTGCATATTCAACAAAGGACACTCTCCAACATTATATACAAGAATATAATTCATGACAAAATCTGTTTTGTTGATCTTGTATTGCTGATCATGTGCTGTTTCGATTCCTTCTTTCTTGTTTAGTTTTGCTCAAAACACAAAAGAGGATAAAAAAATCCTCATTTAAGTGCAATTAATTTCTATAAAGATTCACAGTTCACTTAACTTTGTCGAAAACATTTGACTTGTTAGTAGATCTTGACTTGCCGATCATTTTTGTGATTTAAAGTGTATCTTATTCTATAATAATTTTCTATAATATATGACAAAACTTAAAAAAAGATAAATGAAAATCTTCTTTAAGGTGGTATGGAAGTTTAGATTAAAAATGCTAGAATGTGCCAAAACGTAGTACAAAAATGTATATATGAACTGTGTAAATAAATGTTCAAAAATTTAATAAATATGATAGGTCACCGAGCATTTTTCGCAAGCTACAGGTTGTGACAAAATGACACAATTTGTATGACAGCGCTGAAGTACGTCCATTATTCATTTTCCATTATTCAAAATTCAATAATGAATAATGAAATATTTTATTTCATTAATCACTATACGTTAAGTGATGAATAATAAATAATGAATTAGTTTTTGTTTCAGTATTCAAGTTGAAAAGTGAATAATGAAATAGAATAATATTTTTTGACTGTGACACTATATCCCGTATTACAGAATTCGTAATTTTGATCTTACAAACATTCAAATTAATATCAGACAAAAAAATCCAAACACTCTTTGAAATTTTAAACTTTGTTTATTTATCTAGTTTCGGAGGAAAAACTAGAGGGTTTCCCTAACTGTTTTTAACAGAAATTTCTTGGTTTAATGTATGGACGACCAGAATACCATAAATATATAAAAATTCAAATACTTTACGTTGTCTTTTATTATTTTCACTGGACCTTTGCTATTCTTCATCCCTTGATTATAGATATGACATGCTAATTGTACAGCAATGACCATTAGAGGGGTTACGGAGAGGACCAAAATGCCAAAATACGCGTGAAAATTAAGAAATAGCCAATTTTGAATAATGAAATGGATAATTTGAATAATAGAATGGCTGCTGCGGCCCTTCAACCCCTATTTACACTTATACCTTATACCTCATTCGAAAGCTTATTAATAGAGGAGCAAAAGGTGTATAGTCAGTGTGTTCCTCGTCACCTATTAGAGGAGAAACGAAGGACCTAAATATCGAAATACATGTGACTATTAAAAGACATAGCTTATTTTGAATAATGGAATGGACTGCTGCAACCAGTCAGCCTCTAATTCAAGAAACCTTAATGCACCATTTGAAACCTTGATAGAGTAACAAAACTGTTTTTAACAACGTGTATTTTGGCACCTCTAATGGTCATTGCGGGACATACTGTTCATAACCATTTTATTCCTCTTTGTATAGCTATACGCTATATACCTCTTGTTTCTCTGTTGGAACGCTTTTGAATGACGTATAAGGTAGCAATACACAGTAAGGAGTTTGGTTTCGTATTTTGGCCCCGGTGGATATGAAAGTTATAGTGCAATAAAATTCATTTTTAGACAGCTGAGTACTAATTTAGCCTTCGGTTAATAAGAACATAAAGATTGTTTTTTACATGTTGTATGGCCTATTTACTGTTTGACTCTCCGTATTTTCATAGCTAGACTGGCCATAGGTTCGGAAATTAATGTAAATAATTGTTTACAAACGCTTTTTTTCTACACGAAGTATTTTACAAAAAAAAAAAAAAAATACGCGTATTTTGGCATTTACGTCCTCCGTAACCCTTCTAATGGTCAATATTTATATACCCATTTTATTCCTCTTTGTATAGCTATAGGCTATAAAAACCTCTTGTTTCTCTGTTGGTACGCTTTTGAATGACGTATAAGGTAGCAATACGTTAAGCTTTCGAATGAATCATAAGGTATATCTGTTATTAGGGGCTGAAGGGTCGCAGCAGTCTATTCCATTATTCAAAATATCCATTTCATTATTCAAAATTGGCTATTTCTTAATTTCACGCGTATTTTGGCATTTAAATTTCCGTAACCCCTCTAATGGTCATTGCGGCACAATCGACATGATATATCTATAATCAGAGGATTAAGATTAAGCAAAGATTTTGTGAAAATAAAAAAGACAATGTTTAGTATTTTAATTTTTATATATACATGTATTTTGGTATTCAGGTCGTCCATACATTAAACCAAGGAATTTCTGTTAAAAATAGTTAGGAAACCCACTAGTTTATCCTTCGAAACAAAATAAATAAATTAAAAAGATCCGGCATTATTTCACATAGTGTTTTGATTCATTTCTTACAAAATTGTTTAAATTAGTTAGGTCATACGAAAATGACCGCGCTGAAGTACGTCCATTATTCATAGTTCATTATTCATTATTCAATAATGAATAATGAAATAGTTCACTATTCACTATTCAATATTGAAAAATGAATAATGAATAATGAAATGGTTTATGTGTCATTATTCAAATTGAAGCGGTGAATAGTGAAAAAAATATAAAAAAAATTGACTGTGACACTATAGCTATATTTTGATTCGAAATGACCATAAGACGGTTCACGGAGGACCTAAATGCCACAATATGCATAAAAATGAGGAAATATAAAAAAGAAGATGTGGTATGATTGCCAATGAGACAAATATCCAGAAAGACCACAATGACACAGACTATAGCTCACCGTACAGCCTTCAACAATGAGCAAAGCCCATACCGCATAGTCAGCTATTAAAGGTTCCGCAACGAAGATTTGAAGACCTAAATGCCAAAATACGCGTGAAAAAAAAGAAATAGCCAATTTTGAATAATGAAATGGATATTTCGAATAATGGAATGGAGTGCGGCGACCCTTTAGCCTCTAATTATAGATAAATCTTATACCTCATTCGAAAGCTGATTACAAGAGGAACAAAATGTCTATAGTCAATATGTTCCGCAACGAATATTAGAAGACCTAAATGCCAAAATACGCGTGAAAATTAAGAAAAAGCCAATTCTGAATAATGAAATGGATATTTTGAATAATGGAATGGACTGCGGCGACCCTTTAGCCCCTAATTATAGATAAATCTTATACCTCATTCGAAAGCTGATTACAAGAGGAACAAAATGTATATAGCCAATATGTTCCGCAACGAATATTAGAAGACATAATTGCCAAAATACGCGTGAAAATTAAGAAATAGCCAATTTTGAATAATGAAATGGATATTTTGAATAATGGAATGGAGTGCGGCGACCCTTTAGCCCCTTATTATAGATAAACCTTATACCTCATTCGAAAGCTGATTACAAAAGGAACAAAATGTATATAGCCAATATGTTCCGCAACGAATATTAGAAGATCTAAATGCCAAAATACGCGTGAAAATTAAGAAAAAGCCAATTTTGAATATTGAAATGGATATTTTGAATAATGGAATGGACTGCGGCGACCCTTTAGCCCCTAATTATAGACAAATCTTATACCTCATTCGAAAGCTGATTACAAGAGGAACAAAATGTATATAGCCAATATGTTTCGCAACGAATATTAGAAGACCTAATTGCCAAAATACGCGTGAAAATTAAGAAAAAGTCAATTTTGAATAATGAAATGGATATTTTGAATAATGGAATGGACTGCGGCGACCCTTTAGCCCCTCATTATAGATAAATCTTATACCTCAATCGAAAGCTGATTACAAGAGGAACAAAATGTATATAGTCAATATGTTCCGCAACGAATATTAGAAGACGTAATTGCCAAAATACGCGTGAAAATTAAGAAAAGTCAATTTTGAATAATGAAATGGATATTTTGAATAATGGAAATGACTGCGGCGACCCTTTAGCCCCTATTATAGATAAACCTTATACCTCATTCGAAAGCTCATTACAAGACGAACAAAATGTATATAGTCAATATGTTCCGCAACGAATATTAGAAGACCTGATTGCCAAAATACGCGTGAAAATTAAGAAATAGCCAATTTTGAATAATGAAATGGATATTTTGAATAATGGAATGGAATACTGTGACCCTTCAGCCCTTTATTACAGATCTACCTTATACCTCATTCGGAAGCTTATAAAGAGAGGAACAAATGGTATATAGTCAATTTATTCTGCGGAGTAACGAAGGACTTAAATATCGAAATATGCGTGAACATTTTGAGGGGAATTTCTGCTGGGACCGGACTGAAAAATTCGAAAATCTTGCACGCTCGTTGACGAGGTTAAGAGGGGAAAAAGTGGGGCTGGGATCGTGGGAAAATGTATCTTTGTGGAAGAAAGAAAACACACCAAGAAAAATCCACAGATAATAAACACAATGGATTGTGAGATTACAAATATGTCTGATCAGAGAGAGAATATGGCGCAAGAGGTCGAAATTTTGGAAAATACTGCTGAGGAAACCCTCAAATGGCGAGAAGTTAGTCAGTACTCACCCTGGATTGTCAAAGACATTAAAGATGTTGACACGAAGTTAACACGAAATGTGGGTTCGCAAAAAATCATAACCTTGTGCTGGAAAGGGAAAAATATCCGGGGATGTGAAAGACTAAACAAACAGCTGACCACCGTCGGGGGAAAGAGAGAGACCGATGGAGCAGTGCAAATCGTGAGCTATGGGATGGAAAAAAAAACAGGCGCACCGGCTATGATTACCACGGCTTTTATATTTTTGATAAGGACGGTATGATTGGAAGTGTTAGGATATGTTGTTTAAGCCGGAAAATCGGGTCTAAAACCATTGAATTGAGTTTTTGAGGCAGGTGACGACTTTCCCAAACTCGGCATCATAGATCTGTTCATCATTAGCTAAAGCAGATCTGATACATTGCTCAACCAAGGACTCTTTGGACTGGGGCAATCGCAAGGTATCGTGGTGTTTCTTTTTTTTTTTTGGTTACATGCCTAGAAATTAGTTTGAGATCCATTACGGTGGTAGCATTCAAGCAAGCTAGAAACCCCAGAGGAAGGGTGGCTATAAGACCTGTACCGGTCAAAGCTGAACCCAGGGTACTGCTGGTTAACACCAAACTAACCACAGAACAAGCACCCAGTGCTACAGATACAGCTTTGTCCAGACGTTTATAGGCATTCAAGGTAGTTTGATACCTTCAAATTTCTGCATCGAGTTGATTCGACACACATTGTCGGTACCAAGAATCTAAATCGTTCATTTATTTTATAGGATCATACCGAGGAGGGGAATGTTTTTGAAGGGACTGTAATCATCTAAATATAAGACCAGAATGGCTCCGTCATGGAATTGCTGACCACGCTCCAAGTAGAGTCCATACCCATAGGTAATCCGGGCGTTTGGGGATTTGAGGTAGAGACCGTTGCCACTGGGATTCACTGTGTAAACGCAAGAAGATGAAAACGGATAGTGAGATGTTCACCTCTGAGATCGATGAGCCTACCGTCTTGATCGTTGAGATATGTTTGCATGCGATTGCTGGTTCGCAAGATCACTAGCAAGTATACTACCAAAAGGTGCTTGGGGGTTTGAATGATTTTCATACCAGGACCGTCTGCGGGAAAACAAAAGCTGTAGATTGAAGACTGTTGTGTACCATTTACATAACTTCATGGTTGATATCACCATTCACCAGAATGCTGTTGATTCTGATGGTATTTACAATGTGCTCCCCTTCTGTATAACCGTTTGTGATCATACCGAACGTGTAAATCTGCCACTTGGATCCCAAGACGGTGTTGATGTTATTGACAACTTTGAAGTCTACTTGATAGAGTTTGGCGAGGGTCAGCGTTGCTTTAGGGTCGCCCGGTTGGCATCGATGATGATCTTCGTTTTGTGTTTGTTGAGCCGTAGCTGTCGCTGGATTTCATTGTTGATGTCTTCGATGTCATAGGAACCTGTGCTCAGTACGATGGAAAACCAGTTGGCACCATCATCGGGAGAGTAGCGGAAGGAATGGTTACCTGTATACATATGAATGTTAGGGGTGGAATTATTGGTTTTCAGATTTACCAATGCCATCTCGTAGGTCTTTGATTCCTTGAGTTGCAGTGGAGGTTGAACCGGGTAAGAATTTGGCTATCGTTTCCAGAAACGATGAAGGAAAACCCATGCTTGGGGTTGGTGATTTAAGCAATTGCTGAAACCATGTGTTATCCATTTATTTATGGTACACCATTGTCACATATTTTTACTTCCACTCTTCGATACCGTCATACTTCTCAGTTGTTGATCACAACGATCGCATAGACTTCGGCAGGGCGGCTGGCAAAGAGGAGTTACTTGTAGGTGAATTTTATCCATTTTTGTACTTTTTGTACACGACGTTCATCTTCTGACTATCGGATTCAAATGGACTGGTGACTCACATCAATGACAAACAGTAAATACAGATCGTTGAAATCGGAGGGGTTAATGTTGCAGTTGCTGATAAAACGGTCAATGTTGAAGTAGTTAGAACTCTGCGACATTCTTGTACTCTCTGGCGATCTTGGTTTGTGTGAAACTGGCATTGAAGTCTACCGCCAGGTAGCCTTCTGCGTTGAGGGTGACGTAGATAGTTCGCAACCGGCAGTGGTCGAACACGGCTTCATTTTAAGTCCGATCGTACTTTTACCGATCTGAAAGGCTACGATGATGTATCTCGGTTTCTCCCGACCGCTCTTGGCAGACAAACGCCAGTGGAACTGTAAGGTTTCGGTAGCACTTGTAGAATCACACTGTCGTATTCGGAAACCACAATCGATCTTACTCTTGCTTTGGATGGTCTTTTACAACCGCAGTATTTTTTTATCGGAAGGAAGGAAGGACGTGAGGAACAAACCAAGAGATCTTACTCAGGTTGATTTTCGCCACGTCGTTGACGGCAGCAGCAGGATGGCATTGTCGTCCGAGTCGCGCACGAGTGACAATTCGTGCTTGAATCCATACACAATCTTGTTGTAATCGTCTGCAAAGCCGAAAATATGTCTCAGGGGTATGGTGAATGAAAACGATCCTTTTATTGGCGGGCTTGGTGATAATATACCCATGACGTGCTGCAAAGCCTGTGTTTTCGGCCTCGGCTTCGGTAGATGAATCTTTGTACCACAGCTAGTTAAGGCCTTGGAATTTGGAGAAATTGTTGGGATAAATCAACATTCCCAGCATAGTGATGTCAACGACTGGGTCGTTGATATGTTCGATCAGCTGGCATGAGAGCTTGCATTAATTGTAACTGATAGTCTTGAAGAGATACATGATTCCATTGTGAATGAGAGACACTAGATCTGCATTAGCATATGCACTACCGTGGTTCTTTTACAGTCGCCCCTCTACCAAGAGATAACTTTCAGCGGGATGGAGGAACAAGTCTTGGGTTTCGATGTTGATTCGGATCTCACCTGAATTATTCAGGTTGGCACCAGCTTGAGGTTCGTATTCGTGAACCTTATATTTTTGGAGACTTTCGTCGTAAATCAACCCTTCGGTGATTATAAGGATGTTGGACATTATGTATTTATTTATAGCGCTGCACAAAGTCGTGGCTGGTAGCAATGCCAGAACCGGAGATCAGGTTGTTCAACTGGGTTTGCTGCGGTTTGCTGGTTGACCATTGGACTGTTGAGTGGACATTCTGCGTTTTCGGGGGCGGGTCACTTTATCAACCACATTGTCGACGGCTTTGGGGCCCCTTTTTCAACACCTCTCAAGGCTGCATTGGTGTTTGCACTCACGGCCTTACTTCCTATGGTTTTGGTGGCAGAGGAAGTAAACATGCGTCCAGCCAAACTGGTAATTGTGCCAAACAGTCCTCTACCACTGTATGCCTACTTTCAGGCGTAACCTTTCTTGATTTGCAACATTTATTATAGGATACTATGATGAAGCGCCATATATTCTTCGATGCTGATATATCTACCCTTTTTCATAGCATGGATAATCGACACAATTTCGTTGCGCACACCATTATTTCCTGCTCGGTATGCTGCAGCACACAGTTCCAAGCGATCGAGAAGCTTCTTGAAGTTGGAAAAAAACACGGTTTGCAGCTCACAGCCAAACTTATATTTCTGGTAGATGTGAGACACGATTCCCATCCACTTGTAATTCTTATTCGCTTTCGGGGTTCTTGAAAAGATGGAATTGCCTTTATACATATCACCGGAACTTTTCAGGATCTCTGCATAGTCGTCAAGGTCGTCGTGCTCGAACGATTCTGGTTTCTTTTTCACTATAACTTCCCAGAGGCCAAGGGTTCCTTTGTACTTTACACTATCCATGAACAAATTATCGCCGTCAAAAGTAACTGGTCAGCTTCTGATGAAGATACCATCGTTTTCAGATCGCAATCAAAAGGTGTGGTCGGCGGAAGTAGTCATACTGAGCTGCAAATGCTGCTGTGCTCGAGCTCCAAGGACGGTTTCTGTAGGTGGTGCAATTAGTAGTGGGTCGGCAAACTTGGGCGGTGGAGGAGGGAGTACTGGCACTGTTGCAGGAAGGTCTACGATCTTTTTGGTGATCTGTGAAGCTGCCTCTCGCTAAGCCTCAACCACAGGCTTGAACACCTTGTAAAGGTCCCGGCTAAGTTCAATCTTGTAGAGGCGATGTTGCATATTACTGGCTTGAATCTTCCGTTTGGTGTCTTGCAACTCCCTGACAAGTGCCTCACGCTGCTTAGGGTCGATAATCTTGATAAATGTCATTTATCTAATAGGATCGAATGCTGTTGAACGCCCCTAAGCGTTGGTGTGAACGCCCCTAATCAATGAGTTGCGCATGAAGGTATTACACAGCTGATACGGATCCCTTTTCTTCGAAAGATTCAAGTGTCATGGGTATGTGCACTGGTGGCCTCAAAGCGTCTTGGCAGGTCATTGGGGTTGAGAAAATCGCTACACCTTACCATAATGGTGGAGTTCCATGCATTGAAATCACCTCCACCACTTTAGATCGGTCGAAGGATCACGCAACTGCATTTTCAACATGGAACCCACTCGAAATTGCATTTGCAGGGCCATTCGAACTTGCAGGGCTGGGGTTCCTCTGTGTCCAGATATTATCTATTTATATTATCTTATACCTCAAAGAACTCATTTAATTTGCATATTTTCCATTTGCCTTGGTGCTTGTAAAATCGATGGTTACAAATCCATAGGGCTTGGACCAGCAATGCTTACACAGAGCGTCAAACTGTACTGTTCCTTGGTGAGATCGTTGCAGTGATCGCGTCGGATGTGGTCGATATTCTTAGCATTCTGCTGAAAGAGGCAGGGGAAGTTGGCATTCTCCCGGATCGACTGGCGGGGCAGTGTCAAGTAGTTCTGGCACAGGTAGAAACAATCGACGTTGTCTTCACACGTGTTCTGTTTTCTCAGCATCAAGTCATCGAACACCATGAGGTTCACCATGAGGTTCTTACGGCTGGGATCAAGTTCTCGGGGGTTTGGTACATCGCTCCCTTGATCGAAAAAAGTATCGATACCACTCGGGTGTCGTGGTGGTGATAAGGTGTTGACCACATCGATCAACGAGTAGGGTGACTTGCCTTTGCACTGTAGTAGGTCTCGATATCTTCTTTAGGGAAGCTTTTTTTCCAGCGCTTGCTCCAACAGCTGGTAGATAGGTTGGTGAAGCGATTATCCGTAGACGTACAATCGATTGTAGTCGGAGCCATCCATCGCTCTGGAATAGGTTGTTCAGCAGCGTCGTCTTACCACAGTCCGATTTCCCAATGATCAACCGTCTTATCGATCGCTGAAGTAGGAGGTAGTAATTACTCCTCGTGGAAGGTTGGCACTGTAGGAAATGTCTTCAACGTTCATTTATTAAAATAACATAGAGATGATTTTCTGCGTGAAAGTCATAGAAAGACGGACACAGTTAACACAAGCGAGGTAATGACCAGCAACGGGCGACGAAGAAAGGTTGGCAACTGCAAGGTGTGCGATGCCAAGAAGTCTCAGTTCGTTGTTACAACCGGTACAGGGTTCATGAACAATCTAATCAACCGATTACCCATGGAAATGCATGTACCTGGACACAACTTCACCGGGCGAGGGACTAGACTTAGAAAGCGACTACTTCCCGATGGCACCCGAAGGCTTGGTCAAAACCCATTATTCAAGTTGACCAAATATCACCACGATCTTTGTTATGCCCAGCAGCTTTAGAAGCAGCTGATTTACATGTGTGTTGTAAAACTCAGTGCCTTTGTCTGTACATAGCTTCTTGGGCACACCGCTTGGAATAGTTCCCGGTGGAGTAGAGATCGATACCATGCTTTAGAAGCAGCTGATTTACATGTGTGTTGTAAAACTCAGTGCCTTTGTCTGTACATAGCTTCTTGGGCACACCGCTTGGAACGCATCCCGCACCATCACCCCCTTCCTGTTCTTGAGTGGTATCAGCCAGTCATATTTCGAGAAGACATCGATAATGCTCAGGATAAATTTATTTCCTTTGATGTCCCTAGAGAAGTCACTCATATCAACGAGGTCGGCCGCCCAGGTCTCATCCACACCACCCACCGCTACACAGCGTTTATGAAACTAACGTCGAACTGGTTTGTGCAACTCCTCAGCTAGCTCATCAGTCCAGCGAACAGTTTTTTAACACCCAGACCGAATCGAACTTTGGTACCGATGATTGGTCCGACGATACTGCAGTCCAAGCGTTCGTGTATGGTACAGTTAGGAATGGTGTTAAGCGAGGCTAGCATAGCTTCGTCACATATGGTGAATTTTTATTGTCGAGCCTGTAACTTTTGTTGCAGAAAGCTCGACATAGGGATAGTGATCCGGCGGCGGCGGTGTTAGATTACTTTTTAAAAGCTTTATATTTTAGAAGGTAGAAGACCTGGATGCTTCAAACTTTATATATAGATGCCTCATGTTACGAACTTTCCGTCAGCCACATGTCCAATGTCATTGACCTCATTTTCATGGTTCAGTGACTACTTGAAAAAAAGTTAAGATTTTTTGTAATGTTAAATTCTCTCTTATTATTAGTAATAAGATAACTATATTTGGTATGTGCATACCTTGCAAGGTCCTCATGTCCGTCAGACAGTTTTCACTTGACCTCGACCTTATTTCATGGATCAGTGAACAAGGTTTAAGTTTTGGTGTTCAAGTCTATATCTCAGATACTATAAGCAATAGGTCTAGTATATTTCGTGTAGGACTGTAAGGTGTACATTTCCAACTGGCAGGTGTAATCTGACCTTGACCTCATTTTCATGGTTCAGTGGTTATAGTTAAGTTTTTTGTGTTTTGGTCTGTTTTTCTTATACTATATACAAAAGGTCTACTATATTTGGTGTATGGAATGATTGTAAGGTGTACATATCTAGCTGACAGGTGTCATCTGACCTTGACCTCATTTTCATGGTTCAGTGGTCAAAGTTAAGTTTTTGAATTTTGGTCTATTTTTCTCATACTATATGCAATATGTTTACTATATTTGGTGTATGGAATGATTATTAGGTGTACATGTCTAGCTGACAGGTGTCATCTGACCCTGACCTCATTTTCATGGTTCAGTGGTCAAAGTTAAGTTTTTGAGTTTTGGTCTATTTTCTAATACTATATGCATTATGTTTGGTGTATGGAAATTATTTACATACTTATCTATAATAAAATTATGTCAGTCGCGAAGGTTTTATTTGATTGACCTCATATTCACGGTTCATTGCTAAGTGCTATGTGTTTGTGTTTTGGTCGGTTTTTCTTAATTTATAAGCAATAGGTCAACTATATTTGTTGTATTGAAGAATTGTTAGATGTACATGTCTGACTGGCATGGTTCATCTGTCCTTGACCTTATTTTCATGGTTAATTGATCAATGTTTCATTTTCTTGGTTTATGTTCCTCTCGTAATAAGCTATCTAATGAGGAGTAAGGTTTATCTATAATTAAGGGCTAAAGGGTCACAGCATTCCATTACATTATTCAAAATATCTATTTCATTATTCAAAATTGGCTATTTCTTAATTTTCACGCGTATTTTGGCATTTGATCCTCCGTAAACCCTCTAATGGTCATTGCGGCACATATCGTTTATACTCAGTTTTTTTCCTCTATCAATAAGCTTTAATTTAGTGTATAAATTTTGCCTTGATTAGGACTGAAGGGTTGCAGCAGTCCATTACATCATTCAAAATAAGTTATTTCTCAATGTTCACGCGTATTTCGAGATTTAAGTCCTTTGTTACTCCTGTAAAATCCGTTCCGGAACATATTGACTATATACCTTTTGTTCCTCTCTTGATAAGCTTTCGATTGAGGTATAATATATATCTGTAATTAGGGGCTAAAGGGTCATAGCAGTCCATTCCATTATTCAAAATATCCATTTCATTATTCAAAATATCCATTTCATTATTCAAAATTGGCTATTTCTCGATGTTCACGCGTAGTTCGATATGTAAGTCCTTCGTTACTCCTCTAATATGCGTTGCAGAACATATTGACTATATACATTTTGTTCCTCTATTAATAAGCTTTCGATCGAGGTATAACATATATCTGTAATTAGGGGCTGAAGGGTCCTGCCAGTCCATTCCATTATTCAAAATTTCCATTTCATTATTCAAAATTGGCTATTTCTATATGCTCACGCGTATTTCGATATTTAAGTCCTTCGTTACTCCTCTAATATGCGTTGCGGAACATATTGACTATATACCTTTTGTTCCTCTTTTAATAAGCTTTCGATTGAGGTATAATATATATCTGTAGTTAGGGGCTGAAGGGTTCTGCCAGTCCATTCCATTATTCAAAAAATCCATTTCATTATTCAAAATTGCCTACTTCACAATGTTCACGCGTAATTCGACCTTTAAGTCCTTTGTTACTCCTCTAATATGCGTTGCAGAACATAATGACTATATACCTTTTGTTCCTCTTTTGATAAGCTTTCGATTGAGGTATAATATATGTCTGTAATTAGGGGTTGAAGGGTCCTGCCAGTCCATTCCATTATTCAAAATATCCATTTCATTATTCAAAATTGGCTATTTCTCAATGTTCACGCGTAATTCGATCTTTAAGTCCTTCGTTACTCCTCTAATATGCGTTGCGGAACATATTGACTATATACCTTTTGTTCCTCTTTTAATAAGCTTTCGATTGAGGTATAATATATATCTGTAATTACGGGTTGAAGGGTTCTGCCAGTCCATTCCATTATTCAAAAAATCCATTTCATTATTCAAAATTGCCTACTTCACAATGTTCACGCGTAATTCGACCTTTAAGTCCTTTGTTACTCCTCTAATATGCGTTGCAGAACATAATGACTATATACCTTTTGTTCCTCTTTTGATAAGCTTTCGATTGAGGTATAATATATGTCTGTAATTAGGGGTTGAAGGGTCCTGCCAGTCCATTCCATTATTCAAAATATCCATTTCATTATTCAAAATTGGCTATTTCTCAATGTTCACGCGTAATTCGATCTTTAAGTCCTTCGTTACTCCTCTAATATGCGTTGCGGAACATATTGACTATATACCTTTTGTTCCTCTTTTAATAAGCTTTCGATTGAGGTATAATATATATCTGTAATTACGGGTTGAAGGGTCCTACCGGTCCATTCCATTATTCAAAATATCCATTTCATTATTCAAAATTTGCTATTTCTTAATTTTCACGCGTATTTTGGCATTTAGCTCTTCTAATATTCGTTGCGGAACATATTGATTATAAGCATGTTGTTCCTCTTGTAATCAGCTTTCGAATGAGGTATAAGGTTTATCTATAATTAGGGGCTAAAGGGTCGCCGCACTCCATTCCATTATTCAAAATATCCATTTCATTATTCAAAATTGGCTAATTCTTAATTTTCACGCGTATTTTGGCATTTACGTCTTCTTATATTCGTTGCGGAACATATTGACTATATACATTTTGTTCCTCTTGTAATCAGCTTTCGAATGAGGTATAAGATTTATCTATAATTAGGGGCTAAAGGGTCGCCGCAGTCCATTCCATTATTTAAAATATCCATTTCATTATTCAAAATATCCATTTCATTATTCAAAATTGGCTATTTCTTAATTTTCACGCGTATTTTGGCATTTAGGTCTTCTAATATTCGTTGCGGAACATATTGACTATATACATTTTGTTCCTCTTGTAATCAGCTTTCGAATGAGGTATAAGGTTTATCTATAATTAGGGGCTAAAGGGTCGCCGCAATCCATTACATTATTCAAAATATCCATTTCATTATTCAAAATTGGCTATTTCTTAATTTTCACGCGTATTTTGGCATTTAGGTCTTCTAATATTCGTTACGGAACATATTGACTATATACATTTTGTTCGTCTTGTAATCAGCTTTCGAATGAGGTATAAGGTTTATCTATAATTAGGGGCTAAAGGGTCGCCGCACTCCATTCCATTATTCAAAATATCCATTTCATTATTCAAAATTGGCTATTTCTTAATTTTCACGCGTATTTTGGCATTTAGCTCTTCTAATTTTCGTTACGGAACATATTGACTTTATACATTTTGTTCCTTTTGTAATCAGCTTTCGAATGAGGTATAAGGTTTATCTATAATTAGGGGCTAAAGGGTCGCCGCAGTCCATTCCATTATTCAAAATATCCATTTCATTATTCAAAATTGGCTATTTCTTAATTTTCACGCGTATTTTGGCATTTAGGTCTTCTAATTTTCGTTACGGAACATATTGACTATATACATTTTGTTCCTCTTGTAATCAGCTTTCGAATGAGGTATCAAGTTTATCTATAATTAGGGGCTAAAGGGTCGCCGCAGTCCATTCCATTATTCAAAATATCCATTTCATTATTCAAAATATCCATTTCATTATTCAAAATTGGCTATTTCTTAATTTTCACGCGTATTTTGGCATTTAGCTCTTCTAATATTCGTTGCGGAACATATTGACTATAAGCATGTTGTTCCTTTTGTAATCAGCTTTCGAATGAGGTATAAGGTTTATCTATAATTAGGGGCTAAAGGGTCGCCGCACTCCATTCCATTATTCAAAATATCCATTTCATTATTCAAAATTGGCTAATTCTTAATTTTCACGCGTATTTTGGCATTTACGTCTTCTTATATTCGTTGCGGAACATATTGACTATATACATTTTGTTCCTCTTGTAATCAGCTTTCGAATGAGGTATAAGATTTATCTATAATTAGGGGCTAAAGGGTCGCCGCAGTCCATTCCATTATTCAAAATATCCATTTCATTATTCAAAATATCTATTTCATTATTCAAAATATCCATTTCATTATTCAAAATTGGCTATTTCTTAATTTTCACGCGTATTTTGGCATTTAGCTCTTCTAATATTCGTTGCGGAACATATTGATTATAAGCATGTTGTTCCTCTTGTAATCAGCTTTCGAATGAGGTATAAGGTTTATCTATAATTAGGGGCTAAAGGGTCGCCGCACTCCATTCCATTATTCAAAATATCCATTTCATTATTCAAAATTGGCTATTTCTTAATTTTCACGCGTATTTTGGCATTTAGGTCTTCTAATATTCGTTGCGGAACATATTGACTATATACATTTTGTTCCTCTTGTAATCAGCTTTCGAATGAGGTATAAGGTTTATCTATAATTAGGGGCTAAAGGGTCGCCGCAATCCATTACATTATTCAAAATATTCATTTCATTTTTCAAAATTGGCTATTTCTTAATTTTCACGCGTATTTTGGCATTTAGGTCTTCTAATATTCGTTGCGGAACATATTGATTATAAGCATGTTGTTCCTCTTGTAATCAGCTTTCGAATGAGGTATAAGGTTTATCTATAATTAGGGGCTAAAGGGTCGCCGCACTCCATTCCATTATTCAAAATATCCATTTCATTATTCAAAATTGGCTATTTCTTAATTTTCACGCGTATTTTGGCATTTAGGTCTTCTAATATTCGTTATGGAACATATTGACTATATACATTTTGTTCCTCTTGTAATCATCTTTCGAATGAGGTATAAGGTTTATCTATAATTAGGGGCTAAAGGGTCGCCGCACTCCATTCCATTATTCAAAATTGGCTATTTCTTAATTTTCACGCGTATTTTGGCATTTAGCTCTTCTAATTTTCGTTACGGAACATATTGACTATATACATTTTGTTCCTCTTGTAATCAGCTTTCGAATGAGGTATAAGGTTTATCTATAATTAGGGGCTAAAGGGTCGCAGCAGTCCATTCCATTATTCAAAATATCCATTTCATTATTCAAAACTGGCTATTTTTTAATTTTCACGCGTATTTTGGCATTTAGGTCTTCTAATATTCGTTGCGGAACATATTGATTATAAGCATGTTGTTCCTCTTGTAATCAGCTTTCGAATGAGGTATAAGGTTTATCTATAATTAGGGGCTAAAGGATCGCCACACTCCATTCCATTATTCAAAATATCCATTTCATTATTCAAAATTGGCTATTTCTTAATTTTCACGCGTATTTTGGCATTTAGGTCTTCTAATATTCGTTGCGGAACATATTGACTATATACATTTTGTTCCTCTTGTAATCAGCTTTCGAATGAGGTATAAGGTTTATCTATAATTAGGGGCTAAAGGGTCGCCGCAGTCCATTCCATTATTCAAAATATCCATTTCATTATTCAAAATTGGCTAATTCTTAATTTTCACGCGTATTTTGGCATTTAGCTCTTCTAATTTTCGTTACGGAACATATTGACTATATACATTTTGTTCCTCTTGTAATCAGCTTTCGAATGAGGTATAAGGTTTATCTATAATTAGGGGCTAAAGGGTCGCAGCAGTCCATTCCATTATTCAAAATATCCATTTCATTATTCAAAATTGGCTATTTCTTAATTTTCACGCGTATTTTGGCATTTAGGTCTTCTAATATTCGTTGCGGAACATATTGACTATATACATTTTGTTCCTCTTGTAATCAGCTTTCGAATGAGGTATAAGATTTATCTATAATTAGGGGCTAAAGGGTCGCCGCAGTCCATTCCATTATTCAAAATATCCATTTCATTATTCAAAATTGGCTATTTATTAATGTTCACGCGTATTTTGGCATTTAGGTCTTCTAATATTCGTTGCGGAACATATTGATTATAAGCATGTTGTTCCTCTTGTAATCAGCTTTCGAATGAGGTATAAGGTTTATTTATAATTAGGGGCTAAAGGGTCGCCACACTCCATTCCATTATTCAAAATATCCATTTCATTATCCAAAATTGGCTATTTCTTAATTTTCACGCGTATTTTGGCATTTAGGTCTTCTAATATTCGTTGCGGAACCTTTAATAGCTGACTATGCGGTATGGGCTTTGCTCATTGTTGAAGGCTGTACGGTGAGCTATAGTTGTTAATGTCTGTGTCATTGTGGTCTTTCTGGATATTTGTCTCATTGGCAATCATACCACATCTTCTTTTTTATATTTCCTCATTTTTATGCATATTGTGGCATTTATGTCCTCCGTAAACCGTCTTATGGTCATTTCGAATCAAAATATAGCTATAGTGTCACAGTCAATTTTTTTATATTTTTTTCACTATTCACCGCTTCAATTTGAATAATGAAACATAAACCATTTCATTATTCATTATTCATTTTTCAATATTGAATAGTGAATAGTGAACTATTTCATTGTTCATTATTGAATAATGAATAATGAACTATGAATAATGGACGTACTTCAGCGCGGTACGAAAATGACGAATTATGAAATACGGGATATATATAGTGTCACAGTCAAAAAATATAATTCTATTTCATTATTCACTTTTCAATTTGAATACTGAAATTTAAACTTTTTCATTTTTCCTTATTCAACACTTAACGTTGAATAGTGAATAATGAACTATTTCATTATTCATTATTGAATTTTGAATAATGGAAAATGAATAGTGGACGTACTTCAGCGCGGTATTTGTATGGATTATACGGAGAAAAACAGCATTATGTGATCAGAAGCTAATCTAAACTATAGAATTGAAAACAAAATGCGAGAAGATAGCTTTAAGAAAATGCTTTGAGAATATCAATAGACACAATAGGGTCACCGTGCGTTTTTTCCTGCTAAAATTTAAGATAGCAAAAGTTCATGTATATTCTTTCAGAAAATGCACTTTGTCCCCTAAAAATGCCAATTTAAAAACATTAAAAATCAAACAAATAAAATCTACGTTTGTAAAAATATTTAATATTTATCAGTTGAATTTTGTTACAATGATTTAAAATTAGACCTTAAGCTTTCTTGTTATTTACAATCCAAGATATAAGGTAAAGAAAAAACCTCCCTCTCCCCCCCAAAAAAATAGTAAAAAAAATAGTCAAAATCATCATCAATGGACATTATCTGTATTAAGGAGTCGATTAACGATTTCGAGCATGTTGTCTCATTTGTAGAACTGACCTTGCTGATCACCATTAAGTTTTTCTGTATCTATTATAATTTTCAAGATAGTAGGCAAAACAATTTGTCATTTTAGGGCAATTAATCCTATATTAAAATGGGAAATGAGTCCATGGGACACAGATAATGCCCCCGCTCGCATATTACTTTAGAAAGGGACATAACTTGATAACGACAAAAGTGACACTACCCACATTTGTTCTTGATCTAACTTCTGTTGTAATACGTATTGTGTATAAGTTTCATAAAATTTGTTTCAGGCCGTTAGTTTTCTCGTTTGAACTGTTTTACATTGTCATTTCGAGGCATTTTATAGCTGACTATGCGGTATGGGCTTTGCTCATTGTTGAAGGCCGTACGGTGACCTATTGTTGTTAATTCCTGTGTCATTCAGTCTCATGTGGAGAGTTGTCTCATTGGCAATCATACCATACTTCTTTTTTATATTAAGTTAAGAAACACAAACGATAAAGTCAGTATTTTCCCCATTTATATAGGGTATAAGAGGAAAAGTGAGGTCATCAAAATTCATACTTGACCTGTGTTTTGTGGTATACTCATTGCATACAAGTTCCATGCCATTTTTTTAAGGCAAACTGCAGTTAAAGAACGGATATAAAAAGTTCAGCAGTTTTTCCATTTCCAAACTCTAGAGCAGTAAAAGTGACGCCATCAAAATTCAAACTTGATCTGGGATGTGTGGTAAAAAGCATTGCGTTTAAGTTCCATAACATTGGTTTGGGGCGAACTATAGTTAAAGAATGGAAACCAATTTTGGACGTCATCTGACAGTTTTGACAATTGGTAGAGCTCAACATCCTGCTGTCAGATTTTCTCTCTTTTTGATGGTTTTCAGAATAATAGACAAAACTTTAATTTTACCCCGTATGTTCTATTTCAGTCATGTTGGCCATCTTGGTTGGTAGGCGAGGTATAAATCAGGCATATTTCTTTTTAAATAAGATACCCTAATGATGATTTTTCGAAGTTCAAAATAAAACCTGCAAAAATATACACGTTTTTATATCGGACATAAAGCAAAATCAGCGGACAAAAAGCAAAACGGACCAAAAGCAACGGACAAAAAGCAAAAGTGTCGGACAAAAAGCAAAACGGACAAAAAGCAAAATTATCGGACAAAAAGCAAAACGGACAAAAAGCAACGGACAAAAAGCAAAAGTGTCGGACAAAAAGCAAAATTATCGGACAAAAAGCAAAAGCGGACAAAAAGCAAATTGCGGACAAAAAGCATCGTATCATCGTCCAGAACCTATCATGACATATTTACCACTGGAAATGCAGAAAACATCGACCAAACCTCAATCAATCAATCAAATAAGTCAAATGGGATTGGTCAACAATCAAACATATACTTTTAGTATAATATATATTGCCCTTTCGTGACAGCTTTAATGATTTTTTTAAGCAGAAACTATGATAGTTTGAACAGAGACAATAATAATATCATGCAATGATAATTATGATTCTGAGATGTTGCTACAGAAAAAAGTTGGTTTACAAATAAATTATACAATATGATCGAAATTGTAGTTGACTTTTCAAGTGGGTTATTTCCTTTAATCGGTAACTTGTATCCCACTTGTTTGAGATTCAGCAGAGGGATCAACAAATAATTCAAATGGTTGATACTCAAAGGGGATTTCTCATAATAGTCTTTGGCTATAAATAAAGATATTTGACAAAATAAAGTGTTTTAACCTTATATCTTGAAAAATGTAAAAAGTAAAAATGAAACTTTGAACAACCAAAAATATCAGCAAACACATCACGATCTTTGCAAACATAGTACTTTTTAACAGAAATGTTCTGGTAGCAATGCTTCAATTTTATGCAAACAATTTAAGTGAGCGATAGAAATACAGGCTCCTTGAAGTTTGAAGTTGACTTTATGTCTATCTGTTTTGTTGAAAAGTGTACAACTAATAAACCTATCATTTTAGCAACAGAAGTTTAAACAAGATTAAGAGTATAAAAACACCAAGGAAGGCTTATATAACATCTTTAAAAATGCCAGCATTAATTTCCTTCAATCGGATTGTGAAGGTCCTGAAATATTCTATCGTCGGATCCTCCTAAAATCGAGTTGTTGAGGTCTTAGAATTCAATGATTTGTGGATATTCTGAATTCGAATTACGGCTGTCCCTTAATATTCCAGGGTAACTCCTGTAAAAAGTAAAATAACAAAAAACACTGATCGTCGAGGAAATTGTAAACGGAAAGTCCTTAAACAAATGGCAAAATCAAAAGTCCAATCACATCAAACGAATGGAACATAACTATGATAACTGAATGACAATTAGTAAATAGACTTCAGTGGGATAGAAAACGGTTTTAAACAACAAATTTATCTTATGAAGAAATTGTTTCTTGCGATTTTGCAAGATGTCTATTTCCTGGTGATTTTTATACGACCGCAAAAATTGAAAATTTTTTGGTCGTATATTGGTATGACGTTGGCGTCGTCGTCGTCCGAAGACATTTGGATTTTCGCACTATAACTTTAGTATAAGTAAATAGAAATCTATGAAATTTAAACACAAGGTCTATGACCATAAAAGGAAGGTTGGGATTGATTTTGGGAGTTTTGGTCCCAACAGTTTAGGAAGAAGGGGCAAAAAGGGCCAAAATAAGCATTTTTCTTGGTTTTCGCATAATAACTTTAGTGTAAGTAAACAGAAATTTATGAAATATTAACATAAGGTTTATGATCACAAACGAAAGGTTGGAATTGATTTTGGGAGTTTTGGTCCCAACGGTTTAGGAATTAGGGGCCAAAAAAAAAAAGGTCCCAAATAAGCATTTTTCTTGGTTTTTGCACAATAACTTTAGTATAAGTAAATAGAAATCTATGAAATTTTAACACAAGGTTTATGACCACTAAAGGAAGGTTTTGATTGATTTTTGGAGTTTTGGTCCCAACGAATTAGGGGCCAAAAGGGTCCAAAATTAAACTTTGTTTGATTTCATCAAAAAATGAATTATTGGGTTCTTTGATATGCCAAACCTAACCGTGTATTTAGATTCTTAATTTTTGTTTTCATATCGGTCTACATTAAGGTCCAAAGGGTCCAAAATTAAACTTAGTTTGATTTTAACAAAAATTGAATTCTTGGGATTATTTGATATGCTGAATCTAAACACGTACTTAGATTTTTGATTATGGGCCCAGTTTTCAAGTTTGTCTAAATCGAGGTCCAAAATTGAACATTATTTGATTTCATCAAAAATTAAATTCTTGGGGTTCTGTGATATGCTAAATCTAACCATGTATTTAGATTTTGGATATTGGACCATAATAGGTAAATGTCCAATTCAGAATTTTTAAGTTTTTAAGTTTAAGTTCTTAACCACATTCATTCTGTGTCAGAAACCTATGTTGTGTCAAGTATTTAATCACAATCCAAATTCAGAGCTGTATCAAGCTTTAATGTTGTGTCCATACTTGCCCCAACTGTTCAGGGTTCGACCTCTGCGGTCGTATAAAGCTGCGCCCTGCGGAGCATCTGGTTTAACAAAACTTAACGATGATGGTAAACTTATCAAATAATACGAAGTGAAAAAGAAAAGAAACTTGAAAAAAACAGAAACAAATGAAATTTCCATAGTATTTTTATTTTTTTTCTTTCGTTTGTGATAAACTTTTAAATTGAAAGTCTGACGTTGCTTCCACTTTTTGTAGAACCATTATGTTCTTTCCCCCGAACGTAGAAATGAATAATTTCTTGACACACGAGTCATAACTCAAAGCCCAAGGTCGGTCAATGCCATCTTTCTTCGAGAGCAGGATTTGACTCTTCTTTCCTTTGTCTCCGATCATATGAATTTTGTTATCATGATGACCAACGATATATAAATACTCGTTAACCAAATCGGTGGCAAAACTAGAAGGACCACTGAGAGATTTGTCCGTAAATTCGTATCTCAGTTTACCTTTGAGGTCCAAACAAATCACCCGATCCTCGGCGAACAGCGTAGCCAACAACCTTTCATTTGGACCCTTAGCTAAACTCATATAGCCTACGTATTGAGGAAAAACCTTCAGTGTTCTGCCATTCATTGTCAAAAGCTTTAGACCATTTGTTACGCAATTTACAAATAGTTTCTTACCAATACAAGCAATTCCCCGGCAGTCATCCCTTACTAGAAATTTATGACTGCCTCGTAGGGTTTCGGTAAAAACAAAGGCCACAGTTTTGTCGTCCGGAAGTGTGATTGCTGCCAAATTATTGTTAGTAATTGTCATACTCCAAGGTCCACTGGTCATCTTGACCTGTTTTAAACGAATGCCATTACAGTCATACAGCAATAGCTGTTTGTTGTAACGGTCAGCAAGTAAAATATTACCATCAGACAAAACTTCTATGTGTCTTATCCATGGATCCCTATCTTCTGACTCGACTTTGAAAACATGGATTAGCTTAAACTGGGTATCATTAAATGCCTCAGTGTTAAACACGTGATCCGGATTTCTAGTATTTGCAATAGCATACTCATTATTAGTTCCCGCATTATCTTCTGTATCCTCGTCAGATTGACAATCTTCTAAAATTTTATCATTTGTTTTATCAATTGATTCATAGTCTGGTTCATCTCCTATTTCTGTTATTCTGAAGGAGAAAAACAATTATTATACTTTAAAAGTCATTGAAGATGTACGTAAAATCTATAATGCTACGGGTATTTGATCCAAACTTATTGCAACAATTTTCTTCCTTCCAAGTTCAATATCTAAGCATGAAGGTAAAAAGTTAAATTGAAAAAGACTAATCATATTATGTAAGATGGATTTCCATTTCAATATTATAAATATAGACAAATCTGCTTTAAACTATTGATTAAGTTTCTGGGGAAGGGAATTATGCCTAGCTGCATTTGGTGTTAATCTATTTTTCTTTATTGGCATCACAGTCAGAAAACCCTTTTGGAAACATTGTTGTAAAATGCTTCTTGTATATATTACCATTTTAAAAAGTATAAATTATTCTGCAATATCTATAAAATTCCCCGGAACGGTAATATCTTACAAATTACATGATTTTTTTCAGAAAAATATCTCTGCGAAGCATTTTACAACAATGTTTCCAAAAGGGTTTTCTTACTGTGATGCCAATAAAAAAAATAGATTAACACCAAATGTCAGGATGCAGCTAGGCATAATTCACTTAAGTGTTTGTTATCTGTAGACATTCTGTTTTGCCGACACCTTTCCACTGCTCTCAGCTCCCCGGTAAATAACTGTATCCTACCGACGAGGAAGCTGTCTTACATATGGCCCATAGTTGCTTTAACCCACGTCATTTTCCTCAATGGTTAAAAGTTGTCTCATAAGCAAATACCTTTAAATCCTCATTTTATTTTTTAATCAGTTGATGGTAAATAAAGAAATTTTATTCTTATTAGAAATAATAAACCTTGCAGAAAAAAATAACCAAAAACTTACTTGTTTTCGTCACTTTCCATATTTAATTATATAAAGTTAAACATTTGTATTGTCTAACGCCTGCCTATCATGGTCGATAGGGTTACACCTTGATCAAGATAGTATTGTTTTCAAAAAAATCGACTGAATCGAGTGAAATAAAATCTTTTATTAAACCTGTTTTTGTTAAAAGTTTATAGTTATATTAACTACTATTTTTACTATAGATCTTCGGTATATAATATATGTATATATTGCGTTGTTCTTGAGCCTGGATAAGGGGGATATAGTGGTAATGTATAAATTGAAGTATGTCACCGCAAAATACACTTATTTGAATATTTGTTGTCTCATTTTTAGAGAGCTAACAAAGATTTGGACGTTTGAATGGATCCCTTTTTATGAGTTAAATTTATCAATGGTATCAATTTTCAAGCAATATTCATTTTTGATTAGGTATTTGTATGTTTGCTAGGTATTCTATCTAGTCCTAGTCCTTCGTGTAGCTCGGTGAATGTGATGAACTACTCCTCGACGTAGACGCAGTTATGGTCATCGTCATTATACATCCCCTACTCTGCATGATGTATCTATTAATGACTTGCTGCCATTTATACAAAAGCCGTAAGTAATTCATCACATTCGCACGAAACTTTATTCATTACCACTATAAATCTTCATTCTCTGTTCAATTTATGTTTGGAAACCACTGTTACAAACTCTCATTCAAACCAATACAAACCTACAGCTATCATTTCGGATATCGCAAGTCACAGACTTTTCAAACAAGTTCGCATTGGAAAAGATGAAAAAGAAAAAGATGATTTCTCTAACTTTCCTTTGCCAAAAAAGTCTCGATGTCACTAACTTAGGCAATATCTTTCATCATAAATTAGTTCAGTCGAAAATACCTCCTTATTTCAAAGACCAGTCTGTTCGTATTATTTCTTATACCTATAGCAAACTAAAATTTCAATAACAAATACGTTTTGCAAAATGTCACAGTGTTATCCAAAAGTCTTTGATATCGTGAGTCTAAATCCATCAATTGGAAATATAATACAAATGAATTCAGTCGAGGATTATGCCAGGCAATGGGCTAAACGCAAGAAGGAAGACATAGATACTCTTTCCGAACGGATTAAAACAGTGAGGTCGTTGATACAAACCAGAAAACTGAATTGATCTATCAATACCCATGCTACGTCAACAGTGTACGTCAATCCTTAAAGACCTAAATGTTGCAAACACGTGTCTTACCTCCATGACAAATATGCTGTTGTTACTGCAGATATAGCCCCAAGCAACATCGTTTTTGTATTTAAAACTCATTACATAAACTGCTTGATAAATTAATAAGTTATTGACAATTCATTTGGGAGCTCCACATATACTCTCACGACAATTTTGGATCCTCAATGCTCTTCAACTTTGTATTTGTTTGGCTTTATAATTTGTTTGATATGAGCGTCATTGATGAGTCTTATGTAGACAAAGCGTCTGACGTACCATTGATAACTATGTACCAAAGAGGAAATCATGGAATCATCATCTGTTCTACGTTCCTTTTAAATTTCAACCAAAGATAAAGAGCTGCAGTGGCGGATCCAGCCATTTTAAAAAAAGGGGGGGTTCCCAACTCAGAGTAAAGGGGGGGGTTCCAGCTATATGCTCCCATTCAAATGCATTGATCGGCCAAAAAAGGGGGGTTCCAACCCCCGGAACCCCCCCCCCTGGATCCGCCACTGAAGCTGGATCTTCCATCACTGTATTGTATACCTAAACTACATACTTAGTAAGTGGACTTACAAACAACAGGTATTGCTTGGTCTTCCAAGTGATCCACGGAAACTCTTTCTAAATAATTAACACCCATTCTATTAGCGACCAAAGCCGGGCTTCAAAGTTATTGTGAAACTGCATATTCTAGAGGGGTCGTGAATCAGATATGGATACTAAAAAATTCCAAAGATCTTTTAGAGTACACACAATATAAGACCACACAATATAAGACTCATTCATCTTGCAATAGTATTAACACATTTGGCTTTTCTACACTTTACACAAGTATTTCCCCTTCCAAACTAAAAGACAACTTCAAATAGTTGGTATTGCTTTATTTCGTAGAAGAAAAGACCAACGTAGATACAAGAATCTTGTTTCAGGAAGGGATAAATCCTTCTTTATAAAGGATCACACTGATTCAAACAAGAAATTCTCTGAAACGGATATTATGTAGATGCTTCATTTCATGATTGACAACATATCTGGTACGTTTGGAATGTTTTTCAACAGACTGTCGGCGTTCCAATGGGAACAAAAAGTGCTTCTCTTCTTGTCTAATGAGGCTGACTTCATACAGGAACTTTTTACGATGAAAAATAAGAAGTTAACAATATTCTTTAACTTTACTTTCTAAAGGAATATCCTTATGATTATTATTAATTCATTGATTTATTGTTTCAGATCTCCATCATTTCTGATGTCAATTAAAGATATAAGAAAACAGTGTTATACTCATTTATGATGGAGATGACTCAACACTTTTGAGAACTATTGACGTAACATTACAACATGCCTGCAGTGAAGTGCCCAGTACCGGATTGCCAATATGAGACAGATGATCTCGACGCTGTTGTGGTTGCAGCATTGCTAACAACTCATGGAACAGTTCACTCCGCAGCCGCTGGTGCCATTGTCTCAGCAAAAGTAGAAAAAGTAAAACGTCCAACTGTTGCATCAGCTAGTTCCAGTGAAGATTGGACATACTTTGTCTCTCGATGGAAAGACTACATACAAGCAACTAAAGTCAGTGGCAAAGACCTTGTTATTCAGCTACTTGAATGTTGTGATGAAACTTTGCGACGAGACATTACAAGATCTGCTGGTGGATCACTAGTTGACAAATCCGAACAAGAAGTACTTGCAGCCATGCGAACTCTGGCAGTGAGAGAAGAAAACACTATGGTAGCACGTGTTTCTCTCCATGGCATGACACAGGATCGCGATGAGACAGTTCGTTCATTTGGAGCCAGACTTCGAGGCCAAGCAAGTGTTTGTAAATTCACATTACAATGTACAGGATGTGAACAAAATGTCGACTACACAGAAGCTATTTTACGTGATGTACTTACCCGTGGACTAAGTGACCCTGATATTCAGTTAGATCTCTTAGGAGACAAAAATCAGGATATGACACTGGAACAAGTCTTCAAATTCGTTGAGGCCAAGGAAGCCGGTAAGCGTTCTGCATCACGCCTTCTTGATTCACATGGCGCTGAAGCCGCCTCTAGTTCATATCGTCGAAAAAGAAATGCCAATGTAGCCAAAGACACAAAAAAATATGATAACAACAAGGTTGATTTATGTGGTTACTGTGGAAAAAAGGGACACGGAAAAAGTGCTCCACCTAAAATTAGGCAGAAAGAATGTCCTGCATACGGACACACTTGCAAAAACTGTGAACGTGACAACCATTATGAATCTGTATGTCGAAGCAATACCAGTAAGCCAAAAGTGAAACAAAATGAAGAATCTGAGAGTGCTGTATTTGATTCTCTTTGTGCGGCAACTGTGTCCCCTTTAGGGAAAAGAAGCATCCAACTTGATCATCATCTTTACTCGCAGATGTATAACACATGGATTAAACGACCATCACAACCCCAGCCGTTCATCAACATAGTTGTTAAAGTTGTGGAAGATGATAACAAGCAGCTTGGTTTTCAAACCTCTTTAGTGTCTCAACAGAGAAGTACAGTCATACCTGCAATGGCTGACACTGGTTGTCAAAGTTGTCTTGCTGGAATCAAAGTGCTTTACAAAATTGGACTAACAAAACGTGATCTAATACCGGTAAATATGCAGATGCATGCCGCTAACAATAAAGGCATTGTTATACTTGGGGCCGTCATTCTCAGACTATCAGGAAAGGACCAAGATAAGAACGAACTAGAAACTAGACAAAATGTGTACATCACAGACAGCTCAGACAAATTCTTTCTCAGCAAAGAAGCTTGCATTACACTTGGAATAATATCAGAGAACTTTCCTACTATTGGTGAAATTACCGGAAGCGTCACTGATACCTCCGCACTGACAAACGATGAGAACAGGTTCACAATACAAATTGACTGCAACTGTCCAAAGAGGCAATCACCTCCTCCGACACCAGTGAAACTTCCGTTCCAACCCACAGAGGAGAACGTTCCTAAACTCCAAAACTTTCTACTTGAACACTACAAGTCAAGCACTTTTAATACTTGTGAACACCAACCACTACCACTTATGGAAGGTCCACCTTTGAAACTTATGATTGACCCTAAAGCAACGCCAGTTGCATGTCGTACTCCTGTTCCAGTTCCCTTGCACTGGCAGGATGACGTGAAAGCTTCATTAGATCAGGACGTCAGGCTTGGTGTTATAGAGCCTGTTCCAGTCGGCGAACCTGTAACATGGTGTCATCGTATGGTTATATGTTCTAAAAAGAATGGAAAATCGAGACGCACAGTAGACTTTCAGGCTCTCAACGCACACGCAATAAGGGAAACACATCATACACAATCCCCTTTCCATCAGGCAAGATCAGTCCCTCGAGGCAAGAAAAAGACTGTATTTGACGCTTGGAATGGTTACCATAGTGTACCCATCAGAGAAGAAGACCGACATCTTATCACCTTTATCACTCCATGGGGAAGATACAATTACAAGACTGCTCCTCAAGGATACATTGCATCAGGTGATGGTTACACAAGAAGGTTCGACGAGATCGTGGCCGATGTGCCACACAAGACTAAATGTGTCGACGATACTCTTCTGTGGTCTGATGATATTGAAGAAAGTTTCGTTCAAGCTTGTCATTGGTTGGAGATTTGTGGAAACATGGAATAACTTTAAACCCAGAAAAATTCCACTTCACACAAGATACAGTTGAGTTTGCTGGATTCGAAATAACAAACGATAGTGTGCGCCCTTGCAAAAGATACCTGCAAGTAATATTGGATTTCCCTACACCAAAGAACATAACAGACGTTCGATCGTGGTTTGGCCTTGTCAATCAGGTTTCGTATGCATTTAGTATGGCCGATCGCTTAAAACCATTTCGTCAATTGATCAAACCTGGGACACCATTTCGTTGGGATAATCAGCTGGAAACTCTCTTTCAAGAAACAAAGACTGTAATTGTTAGCGAAATCGAGGAAGGGGTACGCATATTTGACAAATCCAAACCGACTTGCTTAGCAACTGACTGGTCAAAATCCGGACTTGGATTCTGGTTATTCCAAAAGCATTGCAATTGCCAAAAGCTTCTACCATTCTGTTGTAACGAGGGTTGGAAAATTACACTGGTAGGCAGTCGCTTTACTCATGGTGCTGAATCACGGTATGCTCCAGTAGAGGGTGAAGCTATCTGTTGTTGACGCACTGGATAAAGCCAGGTATTTCGTTCTTGGTTGTGAAGAACTTATTATTGCTGTAGATCACAAACCACTACTCAAAATTTTTGATGACCGATCACTTGACCAGATTTCAAACACCAGGCTACGAAACCTCAAGGAAAAAACATTGCGTTACAAGTTCACAATGATGCATGTCCCAGGAGCAAAACATCGTGCTGCCGATGCCGTTTCGCGGAACCCAACAGGAAATAATTCAGAGGAACTCAAGTTAATTGATGACATAGCATTGATTACAGAAGACAGCAACCAATTTGGTTACTTGTCTTTTCAGACTATTCAACACAATTTTTTGTCATCAATCATGAAAGACGATTGTTATGATGCATGTTCAGATGAAGAACTTCAACTTGCCGCAGCCTCGTCAATAAACACCTTACAATCAATCACCTGGAACAGTGTACGTGTTGCTACCAACAGTGACGATGATATGGTTAAACTGGTAGAAATAATCGAGAATGGAATGCCTGAATTCCGTCATGAAATGCCAACCGAACTTCGAGAATTCTTCCAATTTCGAGAAGACCTCTACACAGTAGATGGTGTAGTCATGTATAAGGATCGCATCGTAATTCCTCCTGCACTCCGCAAAAATGTATTGATTATACTCCACTCAGCACACCAAGGTGTCACATCAATGATGTCAAGAGCAGAGTCGTCAGTCTTTTGGCCTGGAATAACCCCAGATATCACTACTCTACGCAATGAGTGTTATCAATGCAATCGAATGGCACCATCACAACCATGTGCTCCACCAACACCACCTGTGTACCCAGATTATCCTTTCCAATGTTTGTGCGCTGATTTCTTCCTTTATAAAGGCGTAAATTACCTGGTGGTCGTAGACAGATATTCTAACTGGCCAATCATTGAGAGGGCCCACAATGGTGCACAAGGTCTAATTGAGTGTCTACGAAGAACATTTGTTACTTACGGAATACCCGATGAGTTATCTTCAGACGGAGGACCAGAGTTTACTGCCTATACAACAAGACAATTCCTTAACGTATGGGGAGTGCATCATCGCCTTTCATCGGTTGCTTTTCCGCATAGCAATTGCAGAGCTGAAGTTGGCGTAAAAACAGTCAAACGTTTAATCACTGATAACACTGGACCAAACGGTGAACTTGAAACAGATTCTTTACAACGAGCAATTCTACAATATCGCAATACACCTGATAGAGAAACAAAATTATCACCAGCTATGTGTGTGTTTGGACGCCCAATTCGTGACTTCATCCCAATTCTTCCTCGTCGGTATAAACCGCATGACACATGGCGTGACACTTTATCGAAACGCGAGGAGGCTTTGAGGCATAGACACATGAAAGTAGCCGAAAAACTTTCCGAACACACAAAACAACTACCTCCATTGACTATTGGCGACCATGTCCGAATCCAGAATCAGATTGGTGCGAATCCATTGAAATGGGACAAAACAGGACAAGTTATTGAAGTAAGACAATTTGACCAATATGTAATACGGGTTGATGGATCGGGTAGAGTTACCCTTCGCAACAGAAAATTTATTCGGAAATACGAACCAGTGAACAAATACCCAGAAAGGATATCAATTGACACTGATTTGAAATTAATAGCCAAACAAATAAAGCCAGTGTTACATGAATCATCTCTTAAGGGCAAAACAAAGCTCTCTAGTGCTCCCTGCGCAGAAAAGAATGTGCTCACTGAAGACTTGTCTACTTCACAAGACGATCAGAATCACGAGGATCGAGACTCTTGTCAAAATGAGTCACACCCTACAGATATTGCGTTGAATCATTCACAACTACCCAACGTGCCAACAGCAACAGAGGGTATGAAAACGCCCATTTCACAAAGCACTCCGTTGGATTTGACACAAACTAATTTTCACCGCCTAAAGAAGCTCTAACTCCAATCAGACATTCCAGTCGTCAAAGAAAAGAACCGTTATGGCTCCAAGATTACGAACATTAGTTTGAACAATACATTTCATATAAACACTTTGTTAATACACTAGATCAAAAGAGAGGTCTACTATTCATCAGTCATCGTTATATTTCAAATGGACATACCAATGACTTGTGGGGGGATAGAGGAATATCCTTATGATTATTATTAATTCATTGATTTATTGTTTCAGATCTCCATCATTTCTGATGTCAATTAAAGATATAAGAAAACAGTGTTATACTCATTTACTTTCCGCTTTATGGACGATGTTCTCTCACTAAATAATTCAAAATTTGGTGACTATGTTAAGCGCAAAAGGATACAATAGATACAGTTTAGTCTGCCTCATATCTTGACTTACATCTAGTAATTGACAATGAGGGTCGGTTGAAAACAAAACTTTACAACAAACGAGATGATTTCAGTTCCCAATTGTGAACTTTCCCTTTCTATGTAGCAACATTCCAGCAGCGCATGCATACGGAGTATATAACTCCCAATTGATACGATATTCCCGTGCTTGTATTTCCTATCATGATGTCCTTGATAGAGGGTTGCTGCTCACAAGGAGGCTATTAAACCAAGAGTTCTAAATGGTGATGTTGAAATCATTCCTTCGTAAATTTTACAGATGCCATCACGAGTTGGTTGACCGTTATGGAAAACGCGTTTCACAAATTATATTGGATATGTTTCTTACGTCCTAAGTACAATCTCCTTCCCTTTTTATCAATGTGACCTGCTGAATTAGAATATTTACCGGATTTGTAATAAAATGAGCAACACGAATGGTGCCACGTGTGGTGCAGGATCTGCTTACCTTTCCAGAGCACGCTGCACCTGAGATCACCCCCAGTTTTGATGGGGTTCGTATTGCTCAGTGTTTAGTTTTCTGTGTTGTTTGTTGTTTACTATTATTTGTTTGTTTTCATTTTTAGCCATGACATTGTCGATTTATGAGTTTGAATGTCCCTCTGGTATCTTTCGCCCCTCTTCTTTTGACACTACATTAGTTTAAGCCGTCTTTTTTAGACATATAGCTCATCACAAGTGCATCTCATAATGTAGAAAAACAATGACAGATCAACGGCATCCAATGAATGAATGAACGAACGAACGAACGAACGAACGAATGATTGAACGAACAAACGAAACGAACGAACGAACGAACGAACGAATGAATGAATGAATGAATGTTTTATTGCAAAAGCATAGACATGCTATGGCAAAATTAACAACATGTATTACATAACATAAAACATGATTAGACAGTGCATTAACAACCATTATATAACAACAAACCAGATGCTCCGCATGGCGCAGCTTTATACGACCGCAGAGGTTGAACCCTGAACGGTTGGGGCAAGTATGGACACAACATTCAAGCTGGATTCAGCTCTAAATTTGGATTGTGATTAGATAATTGACACAGCATAGGTTTCTGACACAGAATGAATGTGGTCTAATGAACTTAAAATATTTTTTTTGCCTTTGAGCAATTCACTATGCTGTTGAATATTAATCCTCTCAAAAAAATGTTTGAAGAAATTTTCTCTTTATTTATGAAATCTGAAATGAGAAAAATTTAACCTCCCCCCTTTTTTTTCACATCCCCCTTTCCCTTTTTCCAAAACTGATCTCAATTCAAATTTCTAATGGAGTTTGCAACAATAACTACTCATTTAAATACATCATAAAATATTAAAATGTAAAATAAAGTGCTTGTTATCACTGAATGGTAAAGATTGTTTTAATTTATCAGTTGGTAGTAAAAGTGAATATACATTGTATATTGTATAAAACAATGATTTAAGTTGATTCAACTACTATTCTGGACAAAGAAAGATAACTCCAATTGAAAATTTCTTGCTATTGCACAATATTGTGCAATTAGATATTTCTTGCTATTGCGCAATACTGTGCAATTGAAAATATTTGCTATTGCACAATACTGTGCAATTGAAGATTTCTTGCTATTGCGCAATACTGTGCAATTGAAAATTTCTTGCTATTGCACAATACTGTGCAATTGATGATTTCTTGCTATTGCTGAATACTGTGCAATTGAAAATTTCTGGCTATTGTACAATACTTAATATAATAATTTTGGATCCTGATTTGAACCAACTTGAAAACTGGGCCCATAATCAAAAATCTAAGTACATGTTTAGATTCAGCATATCAAAAAAGCCCAAGAATTCAATTTTTGTTAAAATCAAACTTAGTTTAATATTGGACCCTTTGGACTTTAATGTAGATCAATTTGAAAACGGGACCAAAAATTAAGAATCTACATACACAGTTAGATTTGGAATATCAAAGAACCCCAATTATTCAATTTTTGATGAAATCAAACAAAGTTTAATTTTGGACCCCGATTTGGACCAACTTGAAAACTGGGCCAATAATCAAAAATCTAAGTACATTTTTAGATTCAGCATATCAAAGAACCCCAAGAATTCAATTTTTTGTTAAAATCAAACTAAGTTTAATTTTGGACCCTTTGGACCTTAATGTAGACCAATTTGAAAACGGCACCAAAAATTAAGAATCTACATACACAGTTAGATTCGGCATATCAAAGAACCCCAATTATTCAATTTTTGATGAAATCAAACAAAGTTCAATTTTGGACCCTTTGGGCCCCTTATTCCTAAACTGTTGGGGCCAAAACTCCCAAAATCAAACCCAACCTTCCTTTTATGGTCATAAACCTTGTGTTTAAATTTCATAGATTTCTATATACTTATACTAAAGTTATGGTGCGAAAACCAAGAATAATGCTTATTTGGGCCCCTTTTTGGCCCCTAATTCCTAAACTGTTGGAACGAAAACTCCCAAATCAATCCCAATCTTCCTTTTGTGGTCATAAACCTTGTGTCAAAATTTCATAGATTTCTATTTACTTAAACTAAAGTTATGGTGCGAAAACCAAGAATAATGCTTATTTGGGCCCCTTTTTGGCCCCTAATTCCTAAACTGTTGGAACGAAAACTCCCAAAATCAATCCCAATCTTCCTTTTGTGGTCATAAACCTTGTGTCAAAATTTCATAGATTTCTATTTACTTAAACTAAAGTTATAGTGCGAAAACCAAGAAAATGCTTATTTGGGCCCTTTTTGGCCCCTAATTCCTAAAATGTTGGGACCAAAACTCCCAAAATCAATCCCAACCTTCCTTTTGTGGTCATAAACCTTGTGTTAAAATTTCATAGATTTCTATTCACTTTTACTAAAGTTAGATTGCGAAAACTAAAAGTATTCGGACGACGACGACGACGCAGACGACGACACCGTGGTACCAATATACGACCAAAAAATTTTCAATTTTTGCGGTCGTATAAAAATTAGAAATAGAATGACAAACCAACGTCAACCATTATATAAAAACAGACAATTTTGAAAAAAAACAAGGACAGACCAATGGCAACCAATGTATAACAACTCACAATGACAAACCAACGGTAACCATTGTATACCGACAGACAATTAAGAAAAACAATAACAGAGTAATAAAAATCATTGTATAGATAAGGACAATGATAGAGAATCATGAAAGCACCTACAGCAACAATTGTATAACAGCAGACAATTAAGAAAAACAATAACAGAGCAACGGCAACCAATGTAAAACAACAGACAATTTAGAAACACAATGTCACAGCAACGACAACCGTTGGCATTGTATAACAACAAACAAGTTAGAAACACAATGACAAAGCAACGACAAAATAAACTCATCATAGAAATCAGGATTAAATTTTGTCTACAAAAGAATCATCAGTGACACTCGAATCCAAAAAATTAAAAAGGTCAAATAAAATACGAAGTTAGGGAGCATTGGGGACCAAAATTCCTAAAAGTTGTGCCAAATACAGCTAAGGTAATCTATTCCAAAAGTAGAAAAGCCTTAGTTTTCAAAAATTTTAAAGTTTTAACAGATAATTTATAAATATGACTATATCAATGATAATTCATGTCTTCACAGAAGTGCTGACTACTGGGCTGGTGATACCCTCGGGGAATTTCAACTCCACCAGCAGTGGCGTCGACCCAGTGGTTGTAAATAAACTCATCATAGATATCAGGATTAAATTTTGTAACTACGTCAGACGCGCGTTTCGTCTACAAAAGACTCATCAGTGACGCTCGAATCCAATAAATTAAAAATGTCAAATAACGTACGAAGTTAAAGAGCATTAGGGACGAAAGTTCCTTAAAGTTGTACCAAATACAGCCAAGGAAACCATTGTATAACAACAAATTAAACAAGTAAGAAACACAATGACAGAGTAATGACAACCCTTGTATAACAACAAACAATTTCGAAACACAATAATAGAGGAACGGCAATCATTGCATGACAACAAACAAGTTAGAAACACAATAACAGAGCAACGGAAACAATTTTATAACAACAAATAATTTAGAAACAGAATGACAGAGCAACGACAACCCTTGTATAACAACAAATAAGTTGGAAACACAATGACAGAGCGACGGCAACTATTGTATAACAAAAAACAATTTAGAAACACAATGATAGAGCAACGGCAGTCATTGAATAACAACAAAGAAGTAAGTAACTTAATTACAGAACGAAAACATTTGTATAACAAGACACAAGTCAATAAATTAATTACAGAGCAACGAAAACAACTGTATATCAACAAACAAGATAGAAACACAATAACAGAGCAACGGAAACCATTGTATAACAACAAATAATTTAGAAACACAATGATAGAGCAACGACAACCCTTGTATATCAACAAACACGTTATAAACACACTGATAGAGCAACGGAAACCATTGTATAACAACAAACAATTTAGAAACACAATGAAAGAGCAACGGCAGTCATTGAATAACAAAAAACAATATAGAAACACAGTAATAGAGAAACGGAATCATTGTATAACAACAAATAATTTAGAAACTCAATGATAGAGCAACGGCAGTCATTGAATAACAAAAAACAATATAGAAACACAGTAATAGAGAAACGGAATCATTGTATAACAACAAATAATTTAGAAACTCAATGTTAGAGCGACGACAGTCATTGAATAACAAAAATACAATATAGAAAAACAATAATAGAGAAACGGAATCATTTTATAACAACAAACAAGTTAGAAACACAATAACAAAGCAACGGAAATAATTGTCTAACAACAAATTATTTAGAAACGCAATGACGTATTAATGACAACTATCAGGAACTATTTTTGTCGGTAGATTGATAGTTAATTGTGGACAGCGTGGCATGGATTGTCAGATAGAAGGGTAACAGACCTTCAAATGAACAAAGACACGTGGTTGTGATGTCGGGTGCTTGTATGATTCTCTGTCGTTGTTTGTTGTTTTACAATGGTTTCCATTGCTCTGTTGTTGTGTTTCTAACTTGTTTGTTGTTATATAATGATTGCTGTTTCTCTGTTATTGGTTTTCTCAATTGTTTGTTGTCATACAATGGTTGACTGTTTTATTTGTTATGTCTGTTTGGTTCACGCATCGTTGTGGGTGTAGCGGGGTTTGATGGGACTGTCTACAAAGTGAAAGGTTTAGCGCTATAAAGCCGGGTTTGATCCGCCGTTTTTTACATTCGGGGATGCCTGAGGCGGATCAGGAATATGACAGTTCTTGTCCATTCGTTTTTTATGTGTTTTGTCATTGGATTTTGCCATGTGATTATGGACAGGACTTTCCAATTTGATTTTCCTCTGAGTTCAGTATTTTCGTGATGTTACTTTTAACCTTGAAAATGTTGTCAAGAAAAACTTTGTTACATAAGGAATCTTCATAAAAGGTATGAAAAATACATTTTTCTACCTTATTAAATATCAACCTTTTTACAACAAATAGTTTACACGGTTGTTACTTTTTGTTTCAATGATTATAATTTTGCAACCAGATATCAAAGGATAATTGTGGTATCAGAGGAAAAGATTTTTAAAAATCAGTATAAAACCTGGCAAATCAATGATGGGCTTTTGAGGAAAAGTTAAGAAATAGCAAAGGACAGGTGAGCTGAATTCTATTGAAAAATGTACAATAAAGATCAAGTGCTTGCAATCTATAGGGGTCATCTTATAATAACTTAAATTAAAACTTGAATACACACCTCAGAAGAGATATATCATTTCATTTGACCATTTTATACACTCTACAAAAGTAACATGTAAATTTAACCTTAAATGCTGTGCCTCACCCATTTACAACCTGTGTAGTAAAAAATAGATTCAGACTATTACAGCTTTGAACAGTACTACATATAGAAATATCAGAATAGACTTAACTCCAGAATATCATATTAGATAGCAAATATCTACAGACAGTTATGTATTTTCCCAAATATAAAGGAGGAAAAGACTGCCTGAATACCTCTGACCTATTTTGGGGTGAACTAAACAATTCTGAAAATTTCAACACATTGTATGTTGAATAGGAGTTCCCTTTTGTTGCCATGTTGGAGGTCTAAACTCACTAATTTCATCATTCATCAGCCAAATTCAACTTGTTATACTGACTACTAGATTTCAGAAAATTTGGTTTTTGAACAATTTTGATTTCTTTAACCATTGCCTCAAACTATAAAGGATCTCTAAACAAACATTCTGTACACCATGTATTTATTTGGTAGGTTAAGTCAGAAAACAGGCAGACAAGGGAAATAACTCAATCTCAATAACAGTAACCTATCTATTATAAATTGTAAAATCTTATATAGTGTAACCTGTGTTATCCAACACAATCAGGGACCGGGAAATGTTGGATAAAGCAGGGTGTTGAAATACTTAGTTTTTTCTGCATGGATAGACATATTTTAGGACTGTGAAGCTGTGTCAGTTAAAGCCGGATGTTGGAATACTCAGGTGTTGGATCAGGCAGGTTACACTGTATATATATATATAGATATTAGAAAATGTGGTATGAGTGCTAATGAGACAACTCTCAATCCAACTCATAATTTGTAGAAGTAAACCATTTAGATCAAAGTAAGGCCTTCAGCATGGAGCCCCAAAAATGACTAGTGTAAAACCAATCAAACAAGAAAAACAACAGGTTAATCTATTTAAAAAACGAGAAACAAGAAACAATAATGTTGTTTTTATGTTGTTATCCTCGGATATTTGATGCGTTTCCCTCAGTTCTGGTTTGTAACCCGGATTTGTTTTTTTCTATCGATTTATGAGTTTCGAACAGCCGTATACTACTGTTGCCTTTATTTATGAACCACAACAACAAATGACAACCAGAGGAATTAAATTTTATAATTCAAATAAAACTCATTTTGAGGTTATACTAATGGAGGATACAGGACAAATAGATAATGTAAGATAAGGTAAACTGATGTCTAAATATAATGTAACATCCAGTATATTAGAAAAGAAATACTACACAATGGCCATAATAACTAAAATGAAGTTCACAATGTATTGAAATGTTTATTATTAGATAATCAAAGTTAATTCACTCTAAACTCAATTACAAATAAGTTTTTTCAAACATAACTGATCCACATTTGAAAAGAATCCTATTTAGACAATTCATTCAAAGAAATTTTATGATTTTGTACTGTATTTTGCTATTTTTGCGTATTATTTTAGAAGTAACTCTTCAACATTCTATTGAAACATTAATTCTACACATTTAAACATGTACATATAATTGTGTGACCTACCGTGGATTGTTTTATTTTTGTGGGTACCAATTTTTGTTCATTGACATTTAATTTTGTGGTTTTGTCAAAGCCTACATAAGAGCCTATAGGAAATTTGTCATTCGTTGAACATTTTATTTCGTGTTTAACCTCTAACTACGAAATCAACGAAAAATTGGTATCCAACAAATAATAATGAATTCACAGTATAACAAATAAACATCAATAGTTAAAAGACAACCCCAAGCTTGAATTGGTTTAATGCTAATTACTCAAAAATTGGAATATTCATATATAACTTGTATAGTTAACGTCTCACTGAACAGAATGATATATGTTTAAAAATACTTCTGTTATAAGCATAAATGTATCATTATATGAATTGGTTTTGTCAACAATTTGCATAGTAATATATATACTATACAAATCCTTGGGTTTAGTATGTTCATTAATTTGTTATACAGACAGCATCATGTTAGAATAAAGCCAGTACATACATGTACTTGATAAACATTAGTTAAATAATAACTGTTGTTTGAATTCTTCTGTTATTAGTTGATAATTTAAAGTTTTGTTTATCTTTTTTTGCAACTGAATTTTAAGTGGAGCCCCAATAAGTCTGTGTATTGGTCTATTTATTTTTAACCCTTAACACTCATTTAACTCCACCTGATCAAAACTTGTTCCACATTTTTATATTGCACTCTATAATTTTGTTAATTATGTTTCTTTTATAATGCTTACTTACTCAATGACAAAATGTAAGATCATTATGTCTGGACTTTGTTGCAGGCGAGACAAAAATATTAGCAATTTTTTCTAGTCTAGCAAAGTTTAAGAAAATTTCAATTTGATCACCAATTTGTCTTCTTGTTTGATTTAGTTGTTAAACCCATTACTTATGATTAAATATTCAGAATAAAACAAAATTTCTGTAAATTTATAATTTTTCCATTGTAGTTTTCATTTTAAAAGTATAAAGGATACAAAAGACAAGAATCAAATCAATAAAAAAATAAATTATTGCACAAATATATTAAAATAATTATGTACATGTATTTCAATGCATAAATAACAATACCAATAATATACATATTTACCAATATTCTATATACATACCACATGGACAAAAGTTATTTCAAACATTAAATAGATGCATTTTAATCAACAATTAGTTTTACTACAACATTTTTTTTAAAATGGACTCTAACTAGCTGCATTATCGTAAATGCAAACTTTCAAACAGATCATCCTTAAGTTTAAAGGATTCATTACATGCCTGCATTGGTGATTTTATAAGTTCTATCATTTATCAGGTTATTTTGGGGTCAGGTTTTATTTGTGGATTGTGTTCATTATTCACATGTTATTACAATGTGCAATGTATTTAAATAGACAGTGAATGAAATGTTTGTATAGGGTTAAATATCACAAGAAAAAGTCTACTGCAATAATTTCAATTTTCAGACTTATTTATATGTATAAGACTATAAAAAATCTAGCAAATTTGACATGTACCAGATCAACAAGATAGACAATACTGCACAGATAAGGAAAGAAATAATAACCAGATGCTCCGCAGGGCGCAGCTTTATACGACCGCAGAGGTTGAACCCTGAACGGTTGGGGCAAGTATGGACACAACATTCAAGCTGGATTCAGCTTTAAATTTGGATTGTGATTAAATAGTTGACACAGCATAGGTTTCTGACACAGAATGAATTTGGTCTAATGAACTTAAAATTTTTGATTTGCCTTTGAGCAATTCACTATGCTGTTGAACATTAATCCTCTCAAAAAAATGTTTGAAGAAATTTTCTTTTTATTTATGAAATCTGAAATGAGAAAAATTGACCCCCCCCCACCCCAATTTTTTTTTTCACATCCCCCTTTCCCTTATTCCAAAACTGATCTCAATTCAAATTTCTAATGGAGTTTGCAACAATAACTACTCATTTAGATACATCATAAAATATTAAAATGTAAAAAAAGTGCTTGTTATCACTGAATGGTAAAGATTGTTTTAATTTATCAGTTGGTAGTAAAAGTGAATATACATTGTATATTGTATAAAACAATGATTTAAGTTGATTCAACTACTATTCTGGACAAAGAAAGATAACTCCAATTGAAAATTTCTTGTTATTGCGCAATATTGTGCAATTAGATATTTCTTGCTATTGAGCAATACTGTGCAATTGAAAATACTTGCTATTGCACAATACTGTACAATTGAAGATTTCTTGCTATTGCGCAATACTGTGCAATTTAAGATTTCTTGCTATTGCTGAAAACGGGACCAAAAATTAAGAATCTACATACTCAGTTAGATTTTGGCATATCAAAGAACCCCATTTATTCAAGTTTTGATGAAATCAAACAAATTTAATTTTGGACCCTGATTTGGACCAACTTGAAAACTGGGCCAATAATCAAAAATCTAAGTTCATTTTTAGATTCAGCATATCAATGAACCCCAAAGATTCAATTTTTGTTAAAATCGAACTAAGTTTAATTTTGGACCCTTTGGACCTTAATGTAGACCAATTTGAAAACGGGACCAAAAATTAAGAATCTACATACACAGTTAGATTTGGCATATCAAAGAACCCCATTTATTCAATTTTTGATGAAATCAAACAAAGTTTAATTTTGGACCCCGATTTAGACCTACTTGAAAACTGGGCCAAAAATCAAAAAAATTAAGTACATTTTTAAATTCGGCATATTAAAGAACCCCAATTATTCAATTTTTGATGAAATCAAACAAAGTTTAATTTTGGACCCTTTGGGCCCCTTATTCCTAAACTGTTGGGACCAAAACTCCCAAAATCAATCCCAACCTTCCCTTTATGGTCATAAACCTTGTGTTTAATTTTCATAGATTTCTTATACAAAAGTTACGGTGCGAAAACCAAGAAAAATGCTTATTTGGGCCCCTTTTTGGCCCCTAATTCCTAAACTGTTCCGACCTCAACTCCCAAAATCAATCCCAACCTTCCTTTTGTGGTCATAAACCTTGTGTTTAAATTTCATTGATTTCTATTTTTCTATTTACTTATACTAAAGTTATTGTGCGAAAAACCAAGAATTATGCTTATTTGGGCCCTTTTTTGGCCCCTAATTCCTAAACTGTTGGAACCAATACTCCCAAAATCAATCCCAACCTTCCTTTTGTGGTTATAAACCTTGTGTCAAAATTTCATAGATTTCTATTCACTTAAACTAAAGTTATAGTGCGAGAACCAAGAAAATGCTTATTTGGGCCCTTTTTGGCCCCTTATTCCTAAAATGTTGGGACCAAAACTCCCAAAATCAATCCCAACCTTCTTTTTGTGGTAATAAACCTTGTGTTAAAATTTCATAGATTTCCATTCTATTTTACTAAAGTTAGAGTGCGAAAACTAAAAGTATTCGGACGACGACGACGACGACGACGCCAACGTGATACCAATATTCAACCAAAAAATTTTCAATTTTTGCGGTCGTATAAAAAGTCTGAAGATAAATATTGACAAATATCTGTAATGTGTAACTAATTTGTTCTAATATTACCATCTTATATTAGTATAATGGTATGCAAATCTTAAGACGTGTATGCATACATTATAATCTCATTTGCATCAGTAAACAATAATATAACAATGACATTTAAAATAAAACAAAATTTGTACAAAACTGAATACATTTTGTGTAATATAATATTATAACTTTAGATTAAGTTAATATTCAACATAGGAATGTAATTCTGAACATTTTATACATTGAAAAAATAATTATTCTGAATATTTTATATATCAAAACGTACCGATTATCAGGTTGTCTGCATGTTGATATCGTAAAATATCAGCTGCGAGACATAATATGAAGCTTTTTGTCGAGTAAGCGCAGAGAACGAGATAAAAAAGCCTTCATATTATGTTGAGCAGCTGATATTTTACAATATTAATATGCCGATAACCTGATAATCGATTTATCGGGCTGTATTTGCGTCTTTTGGAAGTATTGTCTTAGTTTCACCAGCAACCGGAAGTTGACTTGATAAGTTCGGGTCAAACTTATCAACGTCGGTTCAAACATTATGACGTCGCTGATATGTCCGGGTCAAAGTTATTAAGGCCAGGTCAACGTATTTGACGTCACAAAGCCATGATATGGAGTTTTATTAAGAGCTGAGCAGATTGATATAGACAGTTGGACGACCGATAAAATATAATTATTACAAATTAAAGGCAAGTTATAATGGATTGGTATGAGCACTTGTGAGATAAATCTCTATTGAATAGTAATTACCCTATAAACTATTTGTCTTGTTTTTTCGGTTTGTTTGTTGTTGGAATACTGGCCACATACTTGGAAAACAACAAAATGTTTGCAGATAGGTTTTATACCACCTAACAACTAGATATAGTCTCCCCAAATCAAAATTGGTTTTAAAATAAAAAATACTTGCTTAATTTTTATACTTTCCTCAAAAAATCAAATAGTATTTCAAAAATGATTGTATGATTATGTCAAAGACATTTTCAAATGAAAGTGATTTAAGTTGCAAGCCATTGTTTTAATATAAACATTTAATTGAACAATGATAATGTCAGACATGCTATATGTAATCATACTGTTTACTGGGTGATAATTATCTAATATATCATTTTAATATCATAGAACATTTTTGCTATTCATTATAAAAATATATATATATATATATCTTTCATGATTATTAAATATATTGGAATGTTCATTTGGTTGATTTTAGTCAATATTCAAACAGAAAAATGTTTCATGAAACAAGGAATTCATTATGTCAACAAAATAATAAAACATCATTTTTTCATGATTTTTATACCAATTAACAAATTGAATTATCTGACAAAACCTTCTATCATAAGTTATTGAAAATTATTTGTAAGCAAACTTTAAGAGGATACACAAATGAGTACTAACTAAGTCTGTACTATATATCACTGAGTATTTTTTAATAATCCTGAAAAGTACTGGCCAGTCATTTAACTTTTTTAATAGGTGAAATTCACTCTACAATAGAATACTCTCAGAATATGGTATATGAGTAATACATGTTTAAATTACATAAGATTGACATCAGAATGCATTTAAATAAACACAAATTATTCTTCAAATCAATTTATATAATAAATGGCTGATTCACAATAACTGGTTCTCTTCAAATATCACAAGCCAGTGTATACATGTGTTCCTGATTTAGTGAGTGGTTCCCTGTCTGGTTGACCTGCTCGAAGTCTGAAATAACGTCTGACTCTATATGTTACAAATACGCCAATTACTAATACAACTGAAAAATATATACACAATCAATATGTATAGCTTAAATATTTATAAAAAATTTACATACCTCAAAATATGTAAACCCATAATATCTCAAAATTTGCAATACTAAGGTTCTGCAATAAATCTTGTATTTTCAGTTAAAAAAAAAATCTCTGCTGAATTTGAATAAGTCATACATATATAAAATGGTAGTAAAGAGGAGTATTTCCTTTTAAATCTTTATAAAGAAATCTGTTTTACTTGATATATCACTAAAACTGCATGCACCTTTATCCACTGACATGTTTTTTAGAACCTACTCTGTAGGAACATTTTATTGTGAACTATTGTCTCCTCTTGGTCAAGGCACTTTTATGGTAATTTTGTTTTTATGTCAATTCACTGATACTCTTAACCAGAAAGGTTTCTTGTGAATTCATAATTGATATCATCCTTGCTAAAACCTAACAAATTTTGCAAAATATACATTTTCAGTGTTTACAGGGGAGGTAATATTTTGTCACTAGATTTCACCCTAAATATAGGTGAATATGGTATTGTGTAAATCAACTTATTTTATGAATACTTTATTTCACATTTACTCATTTGTCCACTTCACAGCTATTTACCCAATGTAGTATGATAAGGTATGATAGAAGTTTCACAGTATGTGACGATTTTTATTTGCGAATGTCGCTAAAATGAATTACTCGTGAAAATAAGATGGTTTACAGTATTCAATAAAACTTACCTATCCCAATGACAGACATAACAACAATAAATGATGATGTCACTTCACAAGCCATCTTTATCTTATTTGGTTTAAGTAAAGTATTACAAAACTCTGGATCACTAGACCCTGCTGGACAATAGGCACTTGCTGGACAAGGTTGTGGGCTATCACCAGATGACTGCACAAGAAAAAAGAAAGATTTAAAGATTTAAAGGAGAGTATATGATTCAATATGAAAGATAAAATGTTATATTAAATTAAAAGTATAGAGTCCTCATGCAGTCCCTCTTCACATAAAAGGAAAATATCTCATCCTGTTCTTTTTTGAATGCTTAAGAATCTATTTCTCCTTTCAAACTGATTTACAAAATTCACATAAAAACTATGTATGACCTAAGTGCTGCAACAATAACTCTTAAATCAATGTTTATAATTGAAGAGTTCAATCTTTTAAATATTGTTAAACACAGAAGAGAATTTTGAAAGATTTCTGAAGAATGATAAAGGCATAAGGGTAAACTTATGTTTTCAGATAATGTTTGATTTCTAGTTGAGAGTTCTAAATCTTACTGGACAGAATTTATCCTCTGGACATAACAAGCAGTCCTGTTTGGTTTGAGATCCACTGTTTGTATTGTAAGTACCATCCGGACATTCCTGGCATAATGATGGACCAGCAGCAGTCTTGTAAGTTCCTGTAAACAAAGCAAGTTCAATTATAATGTATTTGGAAATTTTAAATAATCTGTTACTGTGTTTACAAAATATTGTTGCATTTATTTGCAAATAAATGATGTTATAATCTTGTCTAGGGAAGACTTAGGATAAGGTTAATCAGAGATATTAGCTGTTTCAATGTGGAGATTGAGAAATTCATATTTAGAGATTTTTTTTTAAGGCATGACTTCCTATTCTTTCTCACATTGGAATAAAGTCAATAGCACAATTTTAACAGATTTCAATTTTTCTATTTTGACCTCTCCACCCAATTGTAAACCTATGGTCAGGTGACAAAATCAAAACATTGATACTGCATGCTGACAATTTGTTGTTGAGCCTAATCATGCATAACTTTCTAACAGTATTACATAGCAGTTGTGTTTCAAATGAGATCCTATCTAGAGAAGCTATATTCTTGGAACAACTATACAATGATTAATGAAAGTGATTTATGAAAATGTCTAAATTCTAAGACCATGACCATTTATTATTATACAAGAATTCACAAATATTTATAGTATTTATTGTCTAGTTGAAAGCCACTGTTAATCCCATATAATTATATTATTGTCATTTTTTTTGTTTGTACATGTATTTCTTTCTATAGCCATTTAATGTAGATGTGTTTGCACAAATATATATATCATCTATCTATCTCTTTACAAACCTGGCTGACATTTTGCACATTCTGATAATCCTCTCCCATCAGCTTCTTCTCCTTCTGGACAAGGATCACAGTTAATACAACCTGTTTTACTGAAAAGAAGACGATGATAACAGTTAATACAACCTGTTTTACTGAAGAAATTATACCATTTATTAATTAGAAGATGAGTTTGAAAAAAGGCTAAATAAAAGTATTATTATCACTGGCTTAAAACATGAATAAACTGCACTCATTTTCAGAGAAGCTTTATGAGTCCTGAAGCTTTGATTAAAAATGTTCTAATGGTTTTCTAAATTCGCAACTACTTGTATATTGTTTCAATAATAAATTGGTATATGTCATGTTTAGTAGTTTTACAAATTGGACAGACAAAACTACATCTAAACTTATATGGTATAGTTGTACATAAATGGGAAAATGTTTAATTGCCTTGATTGTTTAATATTTGCCATAGTAACCTACTAAAGGAGACTGGTTAATTTAAGATACTCTTGTTTCTAAATCTGTATGTATATATATATGTGTTTTTCTATAAAATGATGAAAAATGTCTAAATTAAACTAAGGGGAAAACGATTTAGCTTAAGCTGTTCCTATGGATACATATAAACATCAAAGGAGCAAAAACCATATGTTCTGACCTCTGAAATAAAACCTAATTCGTGGTTTAACAATCAATTAATGAAAGAAGTACAGTGACATTTCAGGGGAAGATCCAGCTATTTTCCAAAGGGGGGTTTCAACCATGTGTCCCCATTCAAAAAGGTTGATCAACCAAAAATAAGGGGAGAGGAGGGGTTCCAACCCTCGGAACCACTCCCTCTAGATCAGCCACTGCATTTTGAAAAATTTCCAGTCATTTTGTGTTTGTTTGCAGTCTTAATGTCTTCTTATTTAAGAGTGATACTAAACTGTAATATTTGATGTCAAAACAGGCTATAGATTGTCATAGATACAATCACAAGATAATAAACTCATCATAGATACTTGGATTGAAATTTTGTATTTATGTCAGATGTGTGTTTCGTCTACAAAAGAATCATCAGTGTCGCTTGATTAAAAAAAAGTTAAAAAGGCCAAATAAAGTACAAAGTTGAAGAGCATTGAGGACCAAAAATTTCTAAAAGTTTTGCCAATTACAGCTAAGGTAATATATTCCTGAAAATTGAGAAATATAAACTTACTTGCATACTGTTCCTGAATCACATGTTACACAAGAACTCTGATTTTTCTTATCATTATGGTGTCCATTTTGGCACTCTGTACATTGTGTAACTCCTGATGGCGTAGATGGGGAATAAGATCCTGCTGGACAAGCTAAACATTCTACTAATCCTGTTTGGTTCCCATATGTTCCTGCAGGGCATGGTTTACAGTCATGGCAACCAAAAATTCTAAAATAAATATATGTAAAATATGAAGTTTAATATTTGTTATGAAAGCGAAATAGCATGCAAGGCATCAGTGACCTCTTCATAAATTCTGTTTATTACAAAAGCAAACATATTTCTTATGTGACTTGATAACTATTTTTTAATAATCATAGGATAAGCTATTTATATGAAAATATTTTTTTTATATAAAATCAATCACTTTTTTCCAATTGTGAAAACTGATACCAATAGTCAAATCATTTATATTTTTGATATAAAACCTATCTTTTTTTTTATCTTTGCAGTAAATTTTGTTGCCTTTGTTTTGCAGTGTTTTATGGGGATTTCAGTTTTGAACTTTTTCTTCATTACAGTAGATTGATAATGTTCAGCCCTTTTCATCAAATTAAAATGCCAAAAAAGAAATACTGGTATCACACAAAAGCCTGATTAAAACAATAACTCTATGTGTGGCTCCCTACATGGTCAAATCTTACCCATAACCTTGGGGAGGAGTGGATGATCTTGCAATCTGACATCTCATTGAAAAGAACCTTAGATCTTTATTATGTCCAAAATTCTTAATTTCAATTTCTTAAAAAAGACCTAGTGACCTGAGGCAAACTCTAGATGTGACCTCAGTTGCCCTAAGGGGGTAGGTACCCTTCTGGACCCCCTTTATTACAACTTTAATTTTAAACATACTTGCAATAGTGAGTAATTTGACAAGGCTCACATAATGATTTTCCTGTGGCATTCTGATAACTTCCAGGATGACATTTATCACATGAAGGTTGTCCTGTAACATTTTGAAATTCTCCCTTTGGACAATCCTCACATTTTTGACTTCCTTCTTCTTTACTAAAAGTTCCAATTTTACACATTGAACATTCTGCCTGTGCTTTTTGATCCTGAAAATATCCTGGGGAACATTTCAAACAATTTGCCTGACCAGTTATATTTTGATATTCTCCCTCAGTACAAGCAGTGCATCCTGTACTAGCTGGATGATTACTAAAATGACCTGTATCACATTTCAGGCATTCTTCCTGGCCAGTTCTGTTCTGGTACCCGCCTGGATCACATTTATTACATGAGGATTGTTTTGTTTTATTTTGAAATTCTCCCTCTGCACATGGTTGACATTCAAATGACCCAGTTTTATTGGTAATGTAACCAGCCTCACAACCATCACATTCTTGTTTTCCAGTTACGCTACGAATAAATATATCCAATCAGGTCAAATGAAAATATATATTTAGGCAAATAAGAAGAGAATTTTTTCAAATTTTTTTTAACAAACAATTAAGCAGTATGATAGTGCAATACAGATAGAACAGATCTATTTTAAATACACTTCATGTAATCATGAACTATTCTGAATTGTAAAACTGCCCTCTATCATACTTGAATATACTTAAGTCAAATTCTCTGACTTATACTCAGAAATAATTTGGGATAATTATCAAAATGTAAAAGTATTCAGGCTTTTCATTTTTCACGAACAAAAACTAAACAATTAATCTAATGGAAAAAAACCCAAACAAACAATAGTATCAAACCAAGTAAAGTAACAAAGTAGCCAAGAAGGTGGCTCTTAATAATACATTTTTGTAGCTATATATAGCATCTTTACTGAAACTTTAAACTTTGAAGGACATTTGTTTTTGAGAAATCACACAATTAAACTAACATTAATTGAATGTTTACATCTATTTCTACATACAATTTATGCATTTTTGTCCTTTTCACAATTTATAAAACAACTATATGTCAAGAAATATAAAAGTAGATTTTTTCAATGTTTATACGATGCATTTCCACATTTTCTATCTTTTGTCAAAATTTTATAAACTCCCAGATTTCCAAATGTCTGCAAACCTCCTGTAGTACTACCACATATTTTTGTCATTTACATAATCAAACCATATATTAAATTGCACATACTTAGCATAATGTCCCTTTTCACATGGTACACAAGATGTTTTTTGTGATGCTGGATTGTAATATCCTCTAGCACAAGGGACACATAAACTGTCTATTTTACACTGACCAAACACCTGGCAACAATAACAATCAACACCACCTGCAAAAATGAGGAAACAAATATCTAATTAAAAATCGTATTTAAACCATTAGATTAAAAATTCATCCTTCAGAGGGGGTCCCATTAGAGGGTCTGATCCCAGATCCTGCTTATTGTTTTTTTCAGAATCCTGTATCCCACTTATCATTATAATAATTTAAAATTTCATGTGTAACGCCAGACTTCATTTCCTGTTTTCACACTAAATAATTTGACTTTCAAGTGTCACACAAATCAGCCAATCCCGCTTAACATTTACAACCCCATGAGACCCACTTCAGTAAATTCCTATGCAAATTATTTGTGAGGATAATTTCTACTACAACTATTTTGTGCAATTTTAAGATGAAATATACATGTATATCAGAAGGTTGCTGATTACATCAAAAGTTTCTGAAACTAATTAGATTTTACTTATTTTTCACATATGTAAATAAACAATAGTCTGATGACAAATGATATTTGTCAAATCTTTTGTTTTATTGGTTGTACCACTAAATGTATCAATCTTCTTAGCTCTTAAAAAAATTGCATTTAATGGCTTTGTGATGTAAAATACGCTGACCAAGCCTTAATAACTTTGATTAGGACATGTCACTGATGTCTTTTATATGAACCCACTTTGTTTAAAGATCTGGCTTGCTGGTGAAACAAAGAAAACAATTGATTCTATCAATATATTTGAATGGTTAAATTACCTATACTTATAAAACTTACTTTCATTTGCATAAGTTCCAGGATCACAACTTGTACAATTCTCAATGTATCCGCTGTCACAACTTGGGTTTCCTGTTACTGACAAATTTATCTTTAAATATATCAATAACAAGGCAATACCTATAAAACATAAAAAATAACTCTAAAATAAAATAAATAATACTTTTTATTTTCCAAATACAAATACAATTATTTTATTGACACAAACACAATTATAATAATTGGCAAATGCCATAGTTCAACTTCAGTACATTATAACAATGAATACAGAATAGTTAAATAGAAGCTAAAATATCATTTCTATATACCAGACATTTATGTATATATAAGAACTTGTCACTTTCAAGACTTTTAAAGAATTACTATTACCAGGTAATGCAACTTTTAATATTTGGCTGATTTTCACTACAATATGAAGGAAGTACACTAAATATAATCATGATAATAGTTTTAAAGTTTATTCTGTAGTTAGAAAATTTTTCACATTTCAGTAAAAAGTGATTTTCATCTTCTACTTCACCCGATTTACATATATTACAAAATCGTTCATCAGTGGGTAAACCTTGTTGTTGCCCTTTTTCAATAGGGAGATTGTGTGCACTTACTTATTTACCTTTAATTTGCCATTTCACTTCAACATTATTTCCAAGTATTAAATGTTAAAGTGTAATGGCAACTTTAATTTAGCTGTATCTTTTATACTAATGGAAAAAGCTAGGAAACTTTAAGCATGTTTTACCCTTACCATGCTGAATTGTTTTCAGAAAATGTATAATTTTCGTTTATTTGCAAAAATATGCAAATTATATGCAAATGAGCTTAGCCCTGTTGCTGTAGCAAAATGATTCCTTTAAATCTAATGTAGGTGTAGTAGTTATATGTTCATGGGTTAGCACTATTTTTGCAAGTTTTGTGCCTCTGAACTTCCTGTGTAAGTAGATATAGGAAGATGTGGTGTGAGTGCCAATGAGACAACTCTCCATCCAAATAACAATTTATAAAAGTAAACCATTATAGGTCAATGTTCAGCCTTCAACATGAAGCCTTGACTCACACCGAACAACAAGCTATAAAGGGGCCCGAAAAAAGACACAGATGTGAAGTCCACCCCTCCAGAAAACTGAGTTTCAGCCGATTTCAATTTTCCAAGTCCGTATTTGGGCTCAAAATGCAATTTATTCATGAGAAACATGAATATGGATAGCCTCGGGTTGACAGAACATGCACAACTTTTAAAATAAGTATCACTGTGTGCACTTTCTTACTTACCTTTAATTTGCCATTTCACTTCAACATTATTTCCAAGTATTAAATGTTAAAGTGTAATGGCAACTTTAATTTAGCTGTATCTTTTATACAAATGGAAAAAGCTAGGAAACTTTAAGCATGTTTTACCCTTACCATGCTGAATTGTTTTCAGAAAATGTATAATTTTCGTTTATTTGCAAAAATATGCAAATTATGTGCAAATGAGCTAAGCCCTGTTGCTGTAGCAAAATGATTCCTTTAAATCTAATGTAGGTGATCACGGGGCGGGGTGGTCAGGGTGAGTATATGGGGGCGAGGAGACAGGGATGGGTGAGCGTGCGGTAATTTGCCCCAAAGTTGGGCATCAGGTGCAAAAAGCGATATTTCGTCACTTCTCTTGACCCCAAAGACCCAGAGATGCTGGTAAAGGTATCCAGCTGTAGCCTGCATGTAGAGTTGACCGTAGTGAACAAATTGACCCCAACAATTGTTAGGTGGGAGTGAATCTGATCTTGGTTCAGCAGTCTACAGAAGGCCATTTGGACCAAAAATACGGAATTTCACGATTTTTTACAATTTTTGACTTCAAATGGACACAAAACAGGAAGTAGTCGTTTACGCTGTGCATTTCAATAATGATAACGATCAGTAGTTATATGTTCATGAGTTAGCACTATTTTTGCAAGTTTTATGCCTCTGAACTTCCTGTGTAAGTAGATATAGGAAGATGTGGTGTGAGTGCCAATGAGACAACTCTCCATCCAAATAACAATTTATAAAAGTAAACCATTATAGGTCAATGTTCAACCTTCAACATGAAGCCGTGACTCACACCGAACAACAAGCTATAAAGGGGCCCGAAAAAAGACACAGATGTGAAGTCCACCCCTCCAGAAAACCGAGTTTCAGCCAATTTCAATTTTCCAAGTCCGTATTTGTCCTCAAAATGCAATTTATTCATGAGAAACATGAATATGGATAGCCTCAGGTTGACAGAACATGCACAACTTTTAAAATAAGTATCATAAAGTGGACTTCTAAAAGTATGGAACACCATTGGAGCCAAACAACGATGGTCTGAGTACGCCTGTCATATGATGGTCACTGCATGGTAAGGGTTAAGATTTCAAATAATGTAAGAACAGGACTTTCTAATTCCCAATATTTTACCCCATTATCTACTACGGTGATACCTTTTCTGAAACCATAGACATTTATCTATCAATAAGTCAATAAAAATCTTAAGTATTTCACCACATTTTTCCAATGATTTGAACAAAATTGAAATGTTGAATTTAATAGCACCAAATATCTGTTGGAAAACATTACAATAATTTCATGAATTTCAGGACCTCAGGGCGATACAGGTATGAGGGTATTAATGCCATTTACCGACAGACATTAAAATATTGTGGTTTGTCATTGGTCTCAAATAATTACAGTTAACATCATTTTTGGAAAAAAATTAACATTATGCGTCCAAATCAGTAGATGTTTAGCTCACCCAGCCCAAAGGGCCAAGTGAGCTTTTCTCATCACTTGGCGTCCGTCGTCGTTAACTTCTACAAAAATCTTCTCCTCTGAAACTACTAGGCCAAATCAAACCAAACTTGGATACAATCATCATTGGGGTAACTTATTTAAAAAATGTGTCCGGTGACCCGGCTAACCAACCAAGATGGCCGTTATGGCTAAAAATAGAATATAGGGGTGAAATGTAGATTTTGGCTTATAAATATCTCTGAAACCAAAGCATTTGGAGCAAATTAAATCTGACATGGGGTAAAATTGTTAATCAGGTCAAGATCTATCTGCCCTGAAATTTTCAGATGAATCGGAGAACTAGTTGCTTGGTTGCTGCCCCTAAATTGGTAATTTTAAGGAAATTTTGACATTTTTGTTTATAATCTTGAATATTATTATAGATAGAGATAAACTGTATGTACAGCAAAGTAAGATCTACAAATAAGTCAACAGTCAGTTGACCCCTTAACATGCTTAAGGATTAATTGCCCTTTATAGTTAATTTTTAACAATTTTTGGTAAATTTTTGTTATCTTCTAAAAAATCTTCTCCTCTGAAACTACTAGGACAAATTTGTCCAAACTTGTCCACAATTATCAGTAGGGTATCTAGTTTAAAAAATGTGTCTGATGACCCCATCCCCGTACCTAGATGGCTGACATGTCTAAAAATAGTTCATAGGGTAAAATGCAGTTTTTTGCTCATATCTCTGAAACCAAAGCATTTAGAGCAAATCTACTGTGGATAAAATTGTTCATTAGGTTAAGATCTATCTGCCCTGAAATTTCAGACCAATCGGGAAGCTTGTTGTTGGATTGCTGCCCCTAAATTGGTAATTTTAAGAAAATTTTGCAGCTTTTGGTTATTATCTTGAATATTATTATAGATAGAGATAAACTGTAAACAGCAATAATGTACAACAAAGTAAGAGCTACAAATAAGTCAATATGACCAAAGTGGTCAATTGACATCTTAAGGAGTTATTGCCCTTTATCAGTCAGACCTCAGACATAAACAAGTCGATTTTTGTTTTCAACTTATAGTTCTAAGTCAAAACATGTATTTATCATAAAAATGTGTTTTCAATTTTAGACTTATCTAAGTCAGAAAATGACAGACTTATTTAGGTCTATTTATGTTGATGAAAAAACTTAATTTCACTTGGTGGCCAAACTACACCACCTATGACAGCAAAAACCTGTCTGAGAGTTCACAAGGACTTGAGCTACATGTATCTATATTTAATTGTCTAATTGAACATCCTCACTAAACACAGATGTTTTACCTCATTAAGTGTGGTTCCAGGTGGTTGCATTGTAAGGTTAATTAACATTATCTCCGATTTTTTAGACTCTCATTCATATTTTTCTTTAGAAGACAAAGCATTGTCTTTCAATGTTGTCATTATTTGATTTAGATACATGACCTCCTTATAAATCTGCGTGGGTCTTGAAGTTTACCAATTTTGATCACTTTTCGACTTGTAGAAGTCGTTATTTGCAACTTTTTGATTCTGGTCAATTATTTCTTGCTTAACAATATTTATATTTTTTTGTCTTGCATTAAAGGGAGACAAATACTAAAACTTACAAATTTAGACCTCTATGAGTCAAAAGCAGAGTCAGACTTATTTATGTCTGAGCTCTGACTGTTTATAGTCAATTTTAACAATTTTCATAAATTTTGTAATTTTTGTAAATTTTTACAAAATATTTTCCACTGTCACATTCTGGGCCAATTTCATAATAGATAGAGATAATTGTAAGCTGCAAGATTGTTCAGTAAAGTAAGATCTACTAACACATCACCAACACCAAAACACAATTTTGTCATGAATCCATCTGTGTCCTTTGTTTAATATGCACATAAACCAAGGTGAGCGACACAGGCTCTTTAGAGCCTCTAGTTTATTGTCTAAAAGAAAGTATCCATTTTAACATCATGCACCAAAAATTACTGTTAATGTCATTTGGCAAGAATTTTTACGGTATTTGTCATGAAGGTACCCCAATTACTACCCTCAGGTATGGCATTGGGATGTACTAGATATGGGCTGTTGAGTGTGTAGAATCTCTGGCTTTCATTTTTGATGCCTAGGATGTAGCAGAGAGACAAGCATAGACGATAAGATATAAAACTGATGGTCCTCATGATCAGAAGAAGAAGATCATGCCATGTAAAATATTTAAAATAAATCATACCATAAACACTTTGTAATGAAAAGTTAACCATTTTCTTTTGCTGTGAACTTATTCATGTCAACAGTTATTGAATAAATGACAATTTAAAGTACTCAGATCTACGACGACATCTACCATTTTGACAATCATGTGATTTAGTCATTCGCCTTATTCTACTTCCGGTTTATTTCAAGATGTCAGCCTCCAGTAAGAAAACACGAGAAATTTTGCAGTAGATCACATAGCTTGGATTTAAACAGTTCTTTGATGAAATTATGTTCAATATTTGCACAACTGTTTGCAGAAAACAACCAAAAGTCCATAAATTAATCAAGCAAGTAGATGTTACAAATCTGACGAAACATGTGCTTGGATTTAAGTCATTGCAAGGACAAGAGCTCTATAGTCGGCATTCAAAATCTAAAAAGAATAAAAAGAGCCAAAACACACCTGTAAAAACTTTAGAATCGCTTGTTGAACCAGTTCCATACACATCAACACATACACAGCCACATGGAATTGGTGAAGAACTTGGTGGAACGCTGGCGAAAGGTAAAGACATGTTTGAAAAAAAAGTCAAATAACAAAAAATAATTCCAAACCCCATGGAAAATTTTAATCGGGAAGTCCCTTAGCAAATTGCATAAACAAAAGCTCAAACATTTGTCATAGAATGAATTAAGACCTTCCTATAAGGCAGTGTCTGCGTGACCCTGCATGTAATCAGTGTTCTCCCCAGGCTCTTAAAGGACCACGGGCCTGCAATGTATAATTTTTGACCGTGGTTCTATTGGTCTTGCCGCGATGTATAATTCTTATCCGTGGTGCTAAAATATTCAGGTGAAATTTGACCAGTTCAAACCCAGATTGTTTACACCACGTGATCAATTTACTGTATGAGGTTTACCTTGTTGATTGGATTTAAACGATGTTACTGTCACTTGTAACATGATTGATTTGTGTCTTAATTAAGATTTTACAATTTTATGATCACAAATAACTACACACCATAGTCTGTTATTTTTATGCCCTACTATCACCTACGATAGTAGAGGGGCATTATGTTTTCTGGTCTGTGTCTCCGTCCGTCCGTCCGTCCGTCCAGGTTAAAGTTTTTGGTCAAGGTAGTTTTTGATGAAGCTGAAGTCCAATCAACTTGAAACTTAGTACACTTGTTGCTTATGAGATGATCTTTCTAATTTTTAAGCCAAATTAGACTTTTGACCCCAATTTCACGGTCCACTGAACATAGAAAATGAAAGGGAGTTTCAGGTTAAAGTTTTTGGTCAAATCTCTTGTCAAACATTGTTTATTTTCGTATTTTTATTGCTATCGGCGGCCATTGATTATTTTAGTGTAAACTACTTATCGGAACCGGACCAGATATGAAAAAAATCCGCATTATAGGATAAAAACTTCATATGCACAAATGGCACAGTAGACAGAAAACAATGCATTAACAGACTATTTGTTAGATAACTTTGTTGAAAATAAATATTATTTTGATAAAAAAAACCAACTAGGACTAATTCATTGAGTACCATTAACCAATATATTTCATAGACATGATCATGATGATAAAGAACAAGTTTTTTAATTTAAATAATGTTATTGCTATATGATACTTTCTCTTCCCTTTTTTTTGTAAGAACCAGTGTTTTTCCTACATATTTAGTGCAATTGTATCTATACAGGTTGCACTATAATAAACCATTCATTCATTTAGCTGGGTAGGTAGGGTAACTGAAACATAATATATTTTTATTTGGCCCAAGAGGAAAGAAATAATTCTGGAACTATAAATGAATATAGAAAACATAAACTTAAAAAATCTGTTATCATGGTTAGTTTAATTGTATTCTCAGTTATGAATTCAACAAAATAGACACAAAGAATAGGGTGGAATAAAATATTTTATTTACCAAATAAGGGCCTATAGCATACAAACAATATAATAAATTTTGTAATAAACAATAACCTATATAACATAAAGGAAATAGAGTATTGCCACGACGCGACAAATTACATTGAAAAAAATACAATTTATTTTTTTTACGCCAAATGTGAAGCTATCCAAAATTTCTGAGGAGAACACTGTAATATATACTTGTTGTCAATAGTGAAGGATGGATTGGAACATACCAGAAACATTGAATTTAACAAAAATGTACGCACTTGTCGACCATTCGTTTACATACGCCTGGATAGAAAGTTACGGAACTATAGATAATCGCAATTGAAAATATATACATGTATACATTGAACATAAGAAAGAAACATACATTTTGTTTAATTTGGGGTAAAAGTTTTGTAAATAGACTGGTCCACATATGCCAACAGTATGTAATCATTGAATTGATAGACTATTGTATACCGAAAGAAGAAGAAGAGAACCATTTTGATTTAAATACAGGTAGATATATTACTTGCTTTGGTTCATCGAAGTTATGGACATAGTAAAATGACAGATTTATATATCAATTAGATTGTTCTCGAAAATAAAGGAAGAAATTCGTCATCATCACAATTGTTCTGACATGCATGTAATATATATATGCAACTGAACGTACACTAATAATCCCCAAGGGATGTGAATATTTTCCAGGAAAACTATTGAGTATCAAAGTTTCAAATCAATTTCAGGATTTATTTTCTTTCTGATATTCAATGACAGCAATTTAAAGAATAAACTGCTTGTCAGCCTTAGGGGTATTCTTGCAGTTAAAACAGACTTATAATTACATTCAAAAATAGGGAAAGATGACATTAAATTTGTTCTGTCTTTTTTTTAAACATCGTTGGTCAAATAGCTAAAGTATTATATGTTGTGAGACGAAGACTATTTTAATAAGGACATTCCCGGTTATGTATAAATTTTGTTGATGTTTTTCACATTTGAAAAGAATATCTGTTTGTAATTTGTCGATTCCGTTTCAGGAAGATCCTTAAATTTCCTGTCAGTTTTTTAAAACATTGTTTTTTCATGCGTTGTGAGATTTAAGATATTTTGATGAGAACATCAATTCCTAAATAGGTAAATAAAGATCGCTTTGGATGGACTAAATTATATAATTGCATATTAATGATCTGTTTGAAATATTAAAGGTTGCCGATTCTAATTTAAAATCGTACAATTTTTAGTTCATACACTCGTGTTAAGAAGGCTATTTTTATTTATAAATTTATTCAATTAAAATGATTCAGTATTTTATCGTTACAAAAGTAATCAGAAGTCATAAATCCGACTCATAATTCATTTAAAAGTGAGCTTATGCAAAATATAAAAATATACAACAGCTATCCAGTTATTGTGCGACTTTATTACTCCCATAAATTAATTTAAAAAATTTTTTTTTTACATTTCTGTGTCTTAAACTATCACTGACTACCGTTTATCATTCATATGAAATGTTGTTCACACCTGAAATGGTGAACTGTGATTTCACTGAATGAAGATCAAAAGATTAGAATTACATAATGCTAATCTTTTAATTACCTTGAGTTTAACTACACATTCAACATCCACTTAGTGTCACAAAACTATACACATTTTATTTCCACAGTAAATGGTAAAAGCAAGTGAAAATGTTTGCTGGAATGAAGCAAAAAGGTCAGAATACAAACATGTATTTTTAATACGCTATCGATCATGTCAGTTTCATATGTTTGTTTAAAGTATTTGTAGAAAAAAATCATAAAAATGTTCTATTGTATGATTTACTTTTATTACCAAAATTCGCATAAAAAAATCCACATATAAATCCTACAATCTAATTTAAAAGTTGCATGGCTATCACTTATTTTTCGTTGGTTAATAGCTACACCAAAAGTCGTTGATGTGCTTTAAATTGCGTTATTAGTTGGTTAACGAACAAGATTTAAATGAGATTAATTTCACTCTCGGCATGCAAAATGCAAAAAGACTTAAACTACATCACATAAGTCAATAAGTTTGAAGAAATAAAATTAATAATTCCCACTTTTCTTCTTTATTAATTTTCAAATCAAAATAAATTTTTTTTATGGTATATGGTATTATGAACATAATAAGATGAAAAGTGAAAAATTGCGAATTATCCCTTTAAAAATGACATACTGTACATCATTTACATGAATCTCAAATTTGCAGTCTTTATTCTCAATAAAACCTGCTGTATTACGCAATATAACAGAATTTTCATATAACATCTTTTGGTTCTTGGGTATATATTGAGTTTTTGTGAGTTCTCATGCAATTGTTATACCTATCATTCATTTTGTCCTTATGGGATGTTTTCACATGGATACAATGACCTGATGACAAGCAGAATAAAATTTCAGATTTTAAATACATTGCATGTGTTCTTCAACTTGCAGACAGCAGTCTAACATACATGTATATCAATTATCAGTATTATTTGATATTTCTATTCAAAGCTATTGAAGTTTTTGGTTAGAAAGGAGAATATGATATCAGGTAGATTAAAACAAATTTGTTTGGGTTTTTTATTTTCCAGACATGGACAAGAGGGTTATTGATTTGAGATTTACCACATGCACATGTATTTTACTTTTCAGAAAAGATACTGGGAATTTTGACTCAATTTTATGTAAGGAAAGAAGTTAGAAAATTTGCAGAAGAGAATGGCATTGAATGTGAGTTATCAATACTTTAAATTCAGAAATTATTGGATGTTTTTATTATTGCGAGCCGAAAATTGCGACAGGGTTATAATCGCAATAATTTAAACTTCCATTTTGAAATTTTTTCTATGACTTAAATAAGATTTTTCTCAATATCGAAAAAAAATTAAAATCGCATTTTAATCTAAAATGACAGAATCGCAATAATAAATTCATGCAATAATTTCTGAATTTACAGTAATTGTGATTAAGATCTGGTGTTTGAATTAAGTTCTTCTTCTGTAGATATAGAAACATAGGTGTACATTTACATGAAACACTTCAGCTTTATCCTATGAAAGAAAAACATGGTGTTCCTATATGGTTCTTGTTAATATTCATTTTTGTCTGGCATGTCTGGCATGTCTGGCCAGTGATAATGCCATGTTTGCATATAAGTGTTGCAGTTGTCAATAATAACAGGGTCTTAATATCAAGCTTTGCAATATGCTTGAAGATCTACATACAGGAGAGACATATCTCAGTGTCAACTGTTAATTATTTTTTTTAAGTTTACTGTCCCTTTGAAACCATGTTACATTCCTTCTTCTGTGAAACAAATGAGATTTATGGTATATAATTGTACGTCAGACATTAATAATACAACTCAGCAATGCAAAAAAGACCTTAAACAGCATCAACAATATGTTATTCTTCAGATATGGTCATATATGTGTACATGTAGATATTGAATTTTTGAATAGATTTCTAAGAAATAACTGAAGATCTTTTTATCAAAACTGCTTTAATTAATTGAATAACTACTATAAAATTTTAAAATGAGTGTATATGTTAAATAGCCATATTTTATTTTTTAGCGAAATTCTTCCACAAGTCATTCCAGAGTTTTAGAAAGTTTTGTTGTGATGAAGAAAATCTACCAGTTGAGTTACATCTCATACTGAGTGATATAGCTGCTGGTGCAGGTATGGTGATCAGTATAGTAAGGATAATTGGAACTTTACTTTAATGTCAATATAAAATTTCTGTAGACAGACACATGGTTTACAATAAAAATGAGAGAAAAAGAATTCATTTACTGGAATTCACAAGCCAGTTTTGTTAGAAATGTAGATTTTATTTATCACACTTTGTATGAATGAAGACAAAAAAAATGTATTCTGGCTATTTTAATTTGAACAGAACACCACTTTGCATTGCATGTATATTGGAAGCATCCCTCTCCTGGTAATTTAAAAGGAAATAGTAACTTTAAACACATCAAATCAGGCCTTTGCTGTCTAAAAAAAATAGTATAGAAAAGGAGAAGAGGCGGTAAGATTTCGAATGATAAAACACTCCACAATATGTTTATATATATATAAAAACATTTTTCATTTAGAAAATATATCCCAAAACGTTCCTCTTCTAATATTATCTCATAATAAAAAAAAGGAATACCCGGTATATATGTTTAGTTATTGAACCATATGATATCCACTGTTTTGTGTAAGTTCTTTAACAAATTTCTTATTGTGAGATTTGTCATTTTACTGTGTAACAATAATAATTTACATGATGGTATATGTAATGCTTGTTTACATATATATAATAATTATAATTGCAGGACATGTTGATGACCTTCTACCATATTTCTTACAACACACTAAAAAGATTTTCCCACATTTAGAATGTTTGGAAGATTTAAAGAAAATAAGTGATCTTAGAAATCCAGCTAATTGGTAGGTATATCTGAACTCACCAATACATGGTGTAGGGATATTTATTGGTAGGTATATCTGAACTCACCAATACATGGTGTAGGAATATTTATTGGTAGGTATATCTGAACTCACCAATACATGGTGTAGGGATATTTATTGGTAGGTATATCTGAACTCACCAATACATGGTGTAGGGATATTTATTGGTAGGTATATCTGAACTCACCAATACATGGTGTAGGGATATTTATTGGTAGGTATATCTGAACTCACCAATACATGGTGTAGGGATATTTATATTGGTAGGTATATCTGAACTCACCAATACATGGTGTAGGAATATTTATTGGTAGGTATATCTGAACTCACCAATACATGGTGTAGGGATATTTATTGGTAGGTATATCTGAACTCACCAATACATGGTGTAGGGATATTTATATTGGTAGGTATATCTGAACTCACCAATACATGGTGTAGGGATATTTATTGGTAGGTATATCTGAACTCACCAATACATGGTGTAGGGATATTTATTGGTAGGTATATCTGAACTCACCAATACATGGTGTAGGGATATTTATATTGGTAGGTATATCTGAACTCACCAATACATGGTGTAGGGATATTTATTGGTAGGTATATCTGAACTCACCAATACATGGTGTAGGGATATTTATATTGGTAGGTATATCTGAACTCACCAATACATGGTGTAGGGATATTTATATTGGTAGGTATATCTGAACTCACCAATACATGGTGTAGGAATATTTATATTGGTAGGTATATCTGAACTCACCAATACATGGTGTAGGAATATTTATTGGTAGGTATATCTGAACTCACCAATACATGGTGTAGGAATATTTATATTTTACTTCTGTCTTTTACTTACAGAATTTAAGGCTGTGATGCTAATCTGCTTAGAGCGATTTATAAAAACTATTTGTATAAAACTTTATAAATTAGCAGAATCCATATCTGCACTGGGGTAGGTTCTTTTAAAAGATCACATGTTTCTTTCTTTTGGCTGTTAACTAGCACATTTAAAAATTGACTTGTTTGTCAGTCTGTTAGAAAACAGTCTATTCATATGATTATAAAATTTGACCTTGATATATGTTTATCATATATATGCAAGTTTTCCATTCTACGAATAAGGTTAGGATATTTGTTTAGTTGTGGAAATAATTTTGACAAAATTCAAAACAAAACTTATAAATCTAATGAAGAAGCATTTACCAAAAAGGACAATCAGAGGTAACAAGACCAAAAAACCATGGATAGATAAAAAAAAAGTTCAAGCGGGAATAAGAAGGAGAAACAAACTATATAATCGAATGAAGAAAACAAAACAAGCATATGATATAAGGAAGTACAAAGAGGGCAAAAAAATGGTACAAAAGAAACAGCGTACTAACTCCTACTGGAATTACATAAATAAACATCATAGAAGTGGGAGATGAACACTCACCAACTGCAGGCATTGTTTTAGAGCAAGAGGAAGCTGTGAAATTCAACTTATCATGCTTTGTCATGAGCTTGCATCAGCTCTAGACACAGGAGAGCAGATTGATATGGTTATCCTTGACTTTTCTAAGGCTTTTGATTGTGTCCCACATAAACGGCTGCTAAACAAACTACAGTATTATGGAGTTACAGGACAAACACGTAAGTGGATTCAATCTTTCCTAGCTGAACATACCCAATAAGTCATCATTGAGGGAGAATCTTCAGAGTAAGTTCCTGTACATGTGGTTAGTTGAGTCCCCTAAGGGACTGTACTTGGACCCTTACTAATCCTCCTATTTATCACTGACTTACCTGACAACATAACATCCAACACATGACTATTTACAGATGATTGTATAGCATACAGAACAATAATTTCTACTGTTGATACTAATATACTACAAGACGATCTCTACAAACTTGCAGAATGGGGAAATACCTGGGGCACAGACTTTCACCCACAGAAGTGCAGTGTACAATTTACCACCAGATCACGATTACCAATAACACACTTATACACGCTTACAGGACAAGTGCTAGAAATATCAAAAAGTACCAAATACCCACTGTGCAAATACCTTGGAGTTGACATTGAATCAGACCTGTCCTGGAAACAACACATCAATAGAGTAACTAAAAATGCAAACAGCATGCTAGGATTACTAAAACGCAACCTAAGAACATCAAACAGTGAAACCAAGACAAACGCATATCATGTTACAATGGTCAGATCAAACTTGGACAATCCAAAAATCCATACCAAAAAGAGCAAGTGAAAAAAGTTGACATGGTCCAGCTTCATGCAGCCCGTTATGCCACTAACCGCTATAGGAACACCAGTAGTGTGGGTAGCATGTTAAAAGAACTAGACTGGGAATCATTGGAAAACAGAAGAGTTAAATTACAGCTAACATTACTCTACAAAGTGGTTAATGGTCTTGTGGATATACCATGTGACACATACTTTACACCAATGTCATCGAGAACAAGATCATCACATACCAAGAAGTTCCAGCAATATTCAACAAAGACTAATGACTACAAATTCAGTTTTTTCCCCAAGAACATTGACCGTTTGTAACTCACTACTAGCAACAACAGCTGAGGGTCCCTCCTTGGTATCCTTCAAGAGGGAGCTTTCAACACTTTCTAATCTGTACAGTCTCCCATTTGCCAAGTAAGTCAAATGATGGACTGGAGCTGAGCCAGCGGGGATTATTTTCCTGGTACCGCCACGGAAGCAGGATTGGTTCAGGCCAGATGAACGAAAAGCAAATGGAATCCCCCCTTTTTTATACATTGCTTTATTATTATTTTATTTTTTTGCTGTCATACTTTATACTCGCATGTATATTCTTTGGTTATCTTACAAAATTACTCTTTTTCTAGCGCCTACTGGAAGCGTTGAGTATTGGTCAAGTTTAACAGATCAGCATAGAATGTAGATGTAGATGTTGTTATTGGTTCATATGTAGATCTTGTTGTTTGGGAAAACAAGAGTTTAAGACTGATTAAATGATATAATATTTGTCAACTTCAATTAACATAAGAACACCCTATTTCAGGTACCAGGAGGCCAGAACCATCGATAGGAAGATAATATATCATGCAGGTCCTACTAACAGTGGTAAAACTTATCATGCTTTACAGAGATTAACAGCAGCCAAATCTGGGGTCTATTGTGGTCCACTTAGACTACTGGCTGCAGAGGTCTACAATAAATGTAACGATAAGGTATGGTTTAAGGCTCTTTTCTTTAAGATTTCATCCAGCATCAAAACTTTGTTAATTTTAATAAATAGACAATGAAACTACCCTTTATGAAATATTTTTCTGGGTCATAGTTATAAGTATATGTAATTTTCCCATGTGATGCAATAATACTTTAGATGCATGCAAGGCTCAGCTGGCAGAAGAATAATGATCCTGGAGTGAAAAGTATGCTTTTCTAATTACAATATATCTACCTTTAGCCCAAATACAGTAATACTAAAAAATGGCTGTTCTGCATTACGACCAACTTATTTATACTGCCAGATATTCTCAATTTTCAGCATCAAAATCCCCAGGCTAAGATTCAGATACAATATATTTCACTAATTCTTACACGATTTATCCATTTCCTGACATGTTGATTATTTTTAATATTTAATTAACATGTGGATCATTTAATCTCAGTTCCTCATTTGTTAAAATTTCAATTATGGCGTTGAATTTTCTTGCTTTCCTCTGAATTTCTATTGTGACGGCACAAAAAAAGGCGACCATGTCTGATGAAATCACATCTTTTTGCAGATCATTTGAAAAGAAGTATTGAATTTGTGTGTGTATTGTTAGAGAAACAGATTCCACCAACAAATCTTGTGTAATACGATATTTATCCACTGTCGACAACTAAATTTTAAATATTTAAAATGCTCAGGAGCCTCACATTTTAAATTTGAAAATTTAGATGTCTGGAGTGGATAAATATCATATCACACTCGATGCAGTGGTAGAATCTTTATTTGTCTCTATTAGAAATAAACAAATCAGTCCATTTCAATTTATTTTTCATGGTAAAATTTCATAAAACGAAAAATTCCGCGAAATGATGTTATTGTCTTGGCATGGCAACGAAACAAGGTGACGTCACAAATATGTTTCTGTAAACAAATAATCAAATATAAATACCGGGCGTTTCAAAGCTTCTTGTACGCCTAAGAACAAATAAAATTACATTGGAAGAAAATATAGACATGATAGAAGTGAAAAATGTGATTAAAAAAAAATAATCATTGAATTATATAATATTACTAATATTATCAAAATTGGGTAAAACAGAACAGCCAAAACACTATTCTATGTATAGGGCTTTCACAGATAAAAAAATTATCAAATTTGTCATATTAGAATCGAAATAATTCATGGCAGCCCTAGATTTGTTTTCACTTAACCATGGGTTGGGCATAAATATTCGTATTTTACCCCTTGCTAACGTTAACACTCAGGGTAAAATAATCGAATATAAATGCCCAGCCCATGGTTAAAGAAAAACAAATCTATGGCTGCCATGAATTATATCTTAATCAACACATACATAGGCCTTTTGTTAGCATTCCTTACATTCCTGATATAAATCAATGCAAATACATTAATTCAATTATCAACTGGATTTTCCAATGAAAAAAATATTTATAAATATAATATGGCAGGCGGCTGAATATTGTTGATTTTCATTTTTGCTGTTCAGGTGTAATAATCCTTGATAGATTGGAAAATAGGCTTAGAATGTGGAATGTCAAAAAAGTCTCACTCTGAAAGTGCCTTTCAAAATATAGAAAACACAGTTTGTTGTCAATTTGACAGCTCATTCCTTGTTTCATTTAAGATACTTAGATTTGTTCAATTTACACATTCTTTAAACAGAAGTAATGAACATATATAAACAAAATTGGTGTGTGAGATTCAACATGTTTGTCAAAATCATACAGATTTAAAAAAAACCAAAAAATGACAAATTCTAAAAAGAAGAGACAACAAACATTCTGAATATATAGTTTATATGTAATATATAATTTATATGTAATATATAATTTATATGTAATATATGATTTGAGTTTCTACTTATCATTAAAGGTGTTATGTGGTTATTTACTTCCTTGTTCTCATTACTTTGGTGGTTAATTGTCTGTTAGGTTATCATACATCATCCTCTCATTTTCATATTGTATAACTTTTTAATATCATAAGATGATTTAAAAACCATTGATTTAATTTTAGGGAACTCCTTGTGACCTTGTTACTGGAGAAGAAAGGAGATACTCCAGTGAAGATGGAGAACCTTCAAATCATGTAGCTTGTACTGTAGAAATGACATCAGTAAATACACATTGTAAGTAACTTGATAACTTTAGAAATGACATCAGTAAATATATCAGTAAATACACATTGTAAGTAACTTGATGAACCTTCAAACCATTTGGCTGACATCAGTAAGCATACATTGTAAGTAACTTGATGAACCTTCAAATCATGTAGCTTGTACTGTAGAAATGACATCAGTAAATAAACATTGTAAGTAACTTGATGAATTTCAAATCATGTAGCTTGTAGAAATCATCATACACATTGTTAGTAACTTTACTTACATTGCTTTCACCCTTCTTGAGTTATGTCCCCTTATAAATGGAAACATTGATGAATAATGCACAATGCTTATTAACACTGAACACAGATCAAGGTGGAACTTATGTGCCATCACTATAGCCATTCTTGAGGAAGGACCCTTTGTTAATTGAAAAACTGTAAAATAATGCTGTATATTAAAACGTGGAGTCCCATGGACACATTCCTCAAAATTTTATGTCTAACTAGAACAATTCCAAATCAACTAATAAAGGAACAACCTAATAGTGAGTGGATTTAAATCACTTACAAATTTTATATACTACATTCTATTGCCTTTCAATTTATTAGAAAACACATTTCAGCCAAGTAGTAACTGGTTTTTAGCTAACCTGGCCGAAGGGCCAAGTGAGCTTTTCTCATCACTTGGTGTCCATTGTCAGCGTCGTCTGTCGTTGTTAGCTTTTACAAAATCTGGTCCTCTGAAACCACTAGGCCTAATTTAACCAAACTTAGCCACAATAATTATTAAGGTATCTAGTTTAAAAAATGTGTCCAATGATCCCGCTGGCCTACCAAGATGGCCGCCTTGGCTAAAAATAGAACATAGGGGTAAAATGTATATTTCGGCTTGTATCTCTGAAACCAAAGCATTTAGAGCAAATCTGACATGGTGTAAAATTGCTTATCAGGACAAGATGTATCTGCTTAGAAATTTTCAGACAAATCAGACAACCTGTTGTTGGGTTGCTGCCCCATAAATTGGTAATTTTTCAGGAAATTTTGCAGTTTTTGATTATTATCATTAATATTATTATAGATAGAGATAAACTGTAAGCAGCTTTAGTGTTCAGCGAAATAATATCTACAAATAAGTCAGCATGACCAAAACTGTCAATTGACCCCTTTAGGAGTTATTGCCCTTTATTGTCAATTTTAACAATTTTTCGAAATTTTTGTAATCTTTTACAAAAATCTTCTCCTCAGAAACTACATAAACAAATTTAACCAATAACATTAATGGTACCAATTTTCCTGCACCAGATGCGCATTTCAACAATACATGTCACTTCAGTGATGCTCGTGACCAAAATATTTGAAATCCAAAGCTTATATAAAAGATGAAGAGCTATAATTCAAAAGGTCCAAAAAGTATAGCCAAATCCGTGAAAGGAATCAGAGCTTTACATGAGGGAGATACTTTCCGCAATTTATAATAATTTCTAACATTTTGTAACAGCAAACCTGTCCACAATCATCATTAGGGTATCTACTTTAAAAAATGTGTACATTGACCTCACCTTCCAAACATCATGGCCTACATGGTTAAAAATAGAACATAGGAGGGAAAATGCAGTTTTTGGCCTATATCTCAAAGCAAATCTGACAGGTGTCAAAAATGGTCATCAGATTTAGATTTATCTGCCCTGAAATTTTCAAACGAATCCGACAACTCATTATTAGGTTTCTGTCCCTGAGTTAGTAATTTTACGGAAATTTTGCCGTTTTTTTATAATTTTTTATACATCATTATAATATCTAATATCTACACAATGTAATATCATTAATTATGATCGATGATTAACCTTATTTTACATGATTTCAAAGCATCAGTAATTACAGATGAGCGACACAGGCTCTTAAGAGCCTCTAGTTAAATTATAAAAAACAAACCATTTATTCCTTCTACTAGCATGACAAGTAGATGAAACTTATTCTATCTATCTTTAAATATTCTTATACAAATCCTACTACAGATGAAGTAGCTGTGATAGATGAAATACAGATGGTTAGGGACAAAGGTCGTGGATGGGCCTGGACTAGAGCTTTACTGGGACTTTGTGCCAAGGAAATACATCTATGTGGGGAGGCTGGTGGTATTGATTTGGTCCGAGAACTTATGTTACACACTGGTGATGATGTAGAGGTGGGTATATTCAACTTGTGGATCAAATTATAAACTTTTTCATAATAATAATTGTCGCAAAGAAATATGCAAGGTGCTAACATAAACAAGAGTGCACACACTGAAATGTCTCGCCTTCTTTACTAATCATTGATATTATGTTGATAGTCCTAAGTATAAAGCTTTATTACAACTGTCACATAAACTTAACATTAACCAAGATAGCTAAACAAAGACCAATGAACCAATAAAATGAGGTCAAGGTCAGATGAACCATGCCAGGCAGACATGTACAGCTAACAAAGCTTCCATACAACAAATATAGTTGACCTACTACTTATAGTTTAAAAAAAATAGACCAAAACACAAAAACTTAACACTGTGCAATGAACCATGCAATTGAGGTCATGGTCAAATAAAACCTGTGGGACTGACATATAGATCATAATATATTTCCATACACCAATATAGTTGACCTTTGGCATATTATAGATAAAAAGACCAAAACTTAAAAACTTAACTTTGACCACTGAACCATGAAAATGAGGTCAAGGTCAGATGACATCTCCCCGCTAGACATGTACACCTTACAATCATTCCATACAACAATATAGTAGACCTATTGCATAAAGTATGAGAAAAACAGACCAAAACACAAAAACTTAACTATAACCACTGAACCATGAAAATGAGGTCAAGGTCAGATGACATCTGCCAGTTGGACATGTACACCTTCCAGTCCTTCCATACACCAAATATACTAGCCCTATTGCTTATATATTGCTTGTAGTATCTGAGATATGGACTTGACCACCAAAACTTAACCTTGTTCACTGATCCATGAAATGAGGTCGAGGTCAAGTGTCTGACGGGCATGAGGACCTTGCAAGGTAAGCACATACCAAATATAGTTATCCTATTACTTATAATAAGAGAGAATTCAACATTACAAAAATTCTGAACTTTTTTTTTTCAAGTGGTCACTGAACCATGAAAATGAGGTCAAGGACATTGGACCTGTGACTGACGGAAACTTTGTAACATGAGGCATCTATATACAAAGTATGAAGCATCCAGGTCTTTCACCTTCTAAAATATAAACCTTTTAAGAAGTTAGCTAACGCCGCCGCCGTAGCCGTTCATTTTGTCTTAATGGAATAATCATATTAATAGGAGTCTTCACAGGTGATTGTACAAATTTGAAAATATAAGCTATTCTATTTAAAATTTGGATCAGATAAAAGGCATCTTGTTAAATACTGACAACTTGAAAGAATTTTCATTGCTGGTACTGTTGGATCACCTATGGAATTCTCACAAACTAATTGACAGCTGAGCTGTATAGAATTGATCTAGATAATGGGGAAGCCCAAGGTGTAGATTTTTCCTGGCAGTTGTTTCTCTTTGTCTCTTAGACCCGACCTATCGTACAAAGATCCTGTTTTAAGGAATGGTTTGATTAGTCTGGGTGGTAACAGATGTCCCTTGTATAAGCTGGGCACTGCCTTTTTAAAGCAATTTCATGCTGGGAAAGGTCTACTTAAATATTGCTTTTGTGTTGCTGGTTGTCAGTAATTCTCTGCATTTATGATGTAATTTAAGAAACAGTTTTATTGGAAAGTTCAATACCAAAGCAATTTGTCAAGAGAAATCTTATTCATCGAAACAAATAAAGATACTGAGTTTTTTTTAATTTTTCGTGGATATCAATTTTTGTATATTGAGGAAAACTTGCATTTTTGTGGTCATTTGATTTCATGATTTTGCCAAAGTTTGCATAAATATGGTCATTCCTTCGACATAGGGAGTTGATGGTTTCCTGGTATCCACCAAATTCACGAAAAAATCAGTATCCAACGAATGATAATGAATTCACACTAATCTTTATAGACAGTCATGAGATTTTTTATGTTCCATTGGCATATCACTAATATTATATGCATCAATTCTTTATTATGAAAGATGAATCAAAGTCTTTGATTTTTTCATTTGACATGTTTGATAGTGTTCATGTTATATTTTGCAGGTGAAATATTACAAAAGATTAACAGATTTAGCTTATCTTGATAAAGCTGTTGGTAAGATTATTTATAATATATATTTAACAAAATTTTACTGGAAAGAAAAGGATGTTAGATCATAGCATTGTAAAATTCTTAAGGTATTTGACTGGTTTGATTTTTGTTTTCTTCTAGAATTAATTGAAATTATATGTAATTTGGCAGTCTTTTTTATTTTCATGAAATTTTAAATGCCTTAAGAACTCTTGGAACTGCACTTAAATGTAGAAAAAATAATGATCGACTTATAAATGTTTCATACAAAACTTTACGTGGCTGGTAAAGTAATAAAGTTTTTAACATTTGCATTTTTTTGGTTTTTTTTAGAAAGTTTTGACAATATAAAGCCTGGTGATTGTATAGTATGCTTCAGTAAAAATGATATATACTTTGTGAGCCAACAATTGGAAAAAAAGGGAATACAATGTGCTGTTATATATGGTGGACTACCTCCAGGTAAGAAAATCTACATAAATTGGTGCTTTTATTGCCTGTAGGTATCAAACTATGTGTTCTCTTTCAGTTGTTTTGTTTGCAAAGGACTTTCTGTCGAGGCTTTATCTTAATTAATCACCTTTGACTGAAAATATTGATATTGTATAACAGTAATATTGACAAGTCTGGCAAAATGCTAACACATTGTTCTTAGGAAAATACAGAAGTACAGAATAAAATTGAATATATATATATAAGTAGCTCATAGATATTGTAAATATAATATAAGAAAATTATACTGTTTTACAACATGTACTACTTTCAATGTGTAGGAGCTAAATTAGCCCAGGCCGCCAGATTTAATGATCCCAATGATCCTTGTAAAGTAATGGTTGCTACAGATGCTATTGGAATGGGACTTAATTTGTGAGTATTTTACTTAGGAAGGACAAAGTAGGAAAAACTTAATTTTAATGTGCGTATTGTTATGCGTTTATACCTTTCTACATTGTCTAGAGGTATAGGGGGAGGGTTGAGATCTCATAAACATGTTAAACCCCGCCGCAATTTTGCACCTGTCCCAAGTCAGAAGTTTCTTGTGTATAATTTCGGAGTTAAGTATGACATCCATTATCACTGAACTAGTATACATATTTTTTAAGGGGCCAGCTAAAGGATGCCTCAGGGTGTGGGAGTTTCTCGCTACATTAAAGACCCATTGGTGGCCTTCGACTGTTGTCTGCTCTATGGTCAGGTTATTGTTGCTTTGACACATGCTCCATTTCCTTTTTTTTTTAAATTTCAAATTAATACAAGAGAAGTAAAGATAGATGTTAACTACAGATCGATGTTAAAAATTAAGGGATTGGGGGGGGGGGGAGGTTATTATGTCAATGTGATGATGGAGCCGTTTATTTTTTCTTATTTCAAGATTTTCGAAAAGAAGTCAGTTGCCATTTTCATTAGAACTTTTACAATAAAAGTATTGAAATAATCAGTATAACTGTGGTCAGTTTTAGTCATAAGATATTGTATGAAAAGAGCTTGAAGAAATTTGGTCAAAAATGTTTCTGGATTTGTAAAATAAAACCTTTATTTAATTTTTAATTCAGGACTTTGTATTTGATTTAATAAGATTATTATTACTCGAAGAAACTAGTGGTTACTTCTGATGTCAGTGATACAGTTTTTATGGTATATTTACTTTATTGCAAATGCATTGAACAAGATAATATATCAACATTAATATCTTCTTTTAAATAGAGCGATTAAAAGAGTTATATTTTACTCTCTAACAAAACCTACCATTATGGACAATGGTCAAGTTGAGATTGATGTTGTCGATACATCCACAGCTCTTCAGATAGGGGGCAGGGCAGGCAGATTTGGAACACAATTTGAACATGGAGAAGTGACAACATTTAGGAGGAAAGATTTACAATTATTAACAGATATAATAACTAGATCTGTAGATAGTATAAAGGTATAGATTTGTTTGTTTGGTTAAATGCCACATTTTGTTGTGTCTTCTTATTTGTATGTAGAATATGATACTTTTAAGAGCAATGCCCAAAAATCACTGAATATCTGAGTGTTAGCTCTAGGGCATTTTTCCAAGCTAAGTTCTTTGAAACAAAAGATCGAGTATATCTAGTTCTGCACTTTCACTGATCATGAGTTTAAGCTAAATTGATTTACCCCTATGTACTTGTCTAGCATTATTGTTACATGAACAAGTTTCAGGCTCGTAGTAAATTTGTTGTGAAGAATGTTATCTCAAAATTACTTCATCATTATTATTAAACCCTTTTTAAATCAGACTGGTGTTCCAATGGCCATCAGATCAATTCTAGACATGTTTGCTTTGAAAAATTTAATGTCTTTTTCAGCAAGCTGGCTTACATCCTACTGCAGATCAGATAGAATTATTTGCATATCATCTCCCTAGTGCCACATTATGTAATCTCATAGTAAGTAGATTTTAAAAAATTAAATATTATATTTGATAGAAGAATTATAAAATTTATTAGGTTTAATAGATTTAGATAACATTTTAATGCTTGTTTACTGATTTATTGAAAGTGAAATTAAAAGCTTTTAATTGATGGGAATTTTTGGTGCTGCATTGTTCCTGTTGCATTATTTAAGACCATTAAATTTAACTTTTTGAAAGTCACCTTTGAACACTTGACTTTGTAAGACTGCAACAGCCTCTGTTGCCTTATGGTGGGCTGTTTGATTTGAGTGCCACATATTTTGGGTATGAACCTGTTTGGGTATTTGATATTTTTTTTTAAATTTGAAATTTGTTGCTTCTTTGCTAAGCATGCATCATTGAAGGATAAAGAGCAAAGACAGATAGGCTGGAAGTCAAAATAATGTGTCTGGGTAGGGTGACATGTCTGCCTGCTGACTGCTACCGTGTAAAAAAAGCACCTTAATAATTTGGCTCAGTGTGTCGGTCTAGTACAAAGCATGATTCATATTTAAATCTCACTAACATTTTTTTGTCCTGTAAATGCATTACATTTGTCACTATATTAAACACCCATCTATCATTAGACTGCAATAACTTTATTATTTATTTTTCTTTTGTTTTGTATTGGTTAATCTTGTTTAAGTTTCTTGTGATGCTAAAACTTATAGTAAATCTGATGCATATTTCTTTTTTTCCAGGATATTTTTATAGTTTTGTCGGAGTTAGATAACGATAACTTTTTCATGTGTAACTTGGATGATTTTAAAATCCTTGCTGAAATGATAGAGCATATACCATTAACATTGAGAGTTAGATATGTTTTATGCTGTTCTCCAATATCACGAAATAAAGCATTTGTGTGCTCCATGTTTCAAAAGGTAATTATAGCATTAAAATGAATCTGGTTTTATTGGAATGTTTGAATCATATGTTTCAGCATTTAACAAAATACTAATATTTCCCAGTGACTTGTGTCAAAATACAATGAGATAATGGCCTTAAGTTTGTAATTTCTTTAATGAAAAATGCACACAAAAAAAATAACACTTCGGTTTTGTACATTTCATGAGTAGAAGATTATATAATATAGTCAAATACAAATTTATAACCCTGTCAAAGTTTCATACTTAACATAAATTTTAAGAAATTGAACCAAAAACTGACAAAAAAAGACTCATTTTTTCATTCATTCTCCCCTTCCATTGTTAATTTCCTTAAAATGCTGATTTTGAGTTTTCCTCATGGTTGATTTTATGTATTTTTTTTCTGTGTTTATTAAGGGCTTAATGCTTTAGATCAGAACTAAAACATTTTCTGTTGCAATTAGTTTGAGGTTAAAACTCAGTTTGACTGGACTAACAATGCATGATAAAATTTCTAAATAAAGAATGCATGAAAAAATTACTGAATAAGCAGAACATGGTATAATTTTTATGTGTACATCATCTGAAAGTTAGAATGGTCTCAGGGTGTGCTTGATATCATTCTTTTAATTTTCACTTTAGTTTGCAAGACAGCTTCATGTTGGAGAGCCATTGACATTTGATTGGTTGTGTGGACAGATAGGAACTATAAGTGAACCAAAGACCATAACTGATCTTGTCCATCTAGAGGATATTTTTGATGTGTTTGATCTGTACCTTTGGCTTCGGTAAATAGATGTATATATGAAATAAGAAATACCACCAAGTCAGCTATAAAAAAAAAGCCCTGAATAAAGTTTAAATAAGGAACCAAAAGTTATCTGTGCTTCAAAGAGTGAAAAAAATTATTAAATCAAAATGAAATGTCTTGTGATACAAATTCATGTCAAATGTTTTGCACACATATTTTCTATTTAAACTTTTATCAAACATTTTGTGTCATTGATGGATACTCGATATCCTTTGTTTTTCTATTGGATATAACTGAATTTATAAAAACAGTAAATATTGTATTTTTTGATAGGTTCCGGTTTCCAGAAATGTTCCCAGATTTTGAAGCAGTGCAACAAACTCAAAAAGAATTAGATATTATAATTCAGGAAGCAGTTCAGAGAATTACCATATTATTAAAAACGACTGCATCGTCCATACAAACTTCGAAGGAAGCCACTCCAGACCTTAGTGATGAATCAGATTCAATTCTCGGTGGACTACTCAACGAAGTTGGCAAATTATTTAAACCAAATCGTAAAAATAATGTTGATAAAGACCAGACCGAATCAGCTATAGCCCCTTCAAATGTGGAAGGAAAATTAACTCAGGATTTACTGAAATCAAATATTCTAACGCCTGAAATGTTAGAAAAATTAAAAGCAGAATGGTCTGAGCAACATTTAAAACGAAACAGACATGTTAGAACTTCTAGGAAACCAATTAAAAAAATATGATAATTTTATAAAAGTTGTTTATTTCTTTCATGCCTGTAATAATTTCAGTTGAGGCTCCCCTTTATATATAAGACATTTATTGTGTCTGAAATTAGTTACAACAACTGCAATCTTGTGGACAAGTCATTCCCTTTTTAATATTTTTAAAATATTTTATACCAATTAGAAATTTATCTGAAAATACCATGAACTTTATTTTTAATAAAAAAAGATTAAAAACAAGAATGTGTCCACAGTACACGGATGCCCCACTCGCACTATCATTTTCTATGTTTAGTGGACCGTGAAATTGGAATAAATTCTCTAATTTGGCATTAAAATTAGAATGATCTAATCAAAGGGAACATGTATACTAAGTTTCAAGTTGATTGGACTTCTAATTTATCAAAAACTACCTTGACCAAAAACTTTAACCTGAAATTTGCACTATCATTTTCTATGTTCAGTGAACCATAAAATTGGGGTCAAAACTATAATTTGGCATTTAAATTAGAAAGATCATATCATAGGGCACATGTATACTAAGTTTCAAGTTGATTGGACTTCAACTTCATCAAAAACTACCTTGACCAAAAACTTTAACCTGAAGCGGGACAGACGGACGAACGAACGGACGAACAGACAGACGGATGAACGGACGCACAGACCATAAAACATAATGCCCCTCTACTATCGTAGGTGGGGCATAAAAAATTTAATTTTTACATCTGTGTTTTCCAAGTTGATTACAGGTAAATGAATGAACTGAGGAAAAAATTATAGAGGAATGACTTTTCTCCACATACTGTAGCTTTGTTTTTCTAATATATTTATATATATAAATATAAATAAGAATATATGATATGGTTGCCAACGAAACAACTTTTGAGCAGAGAGCAAATGACTTAGAAAATAACAAAAATAGGTCATTGTAACCTTCAACAATGAGCAAAACCCATACTGCATTTGGTGGTGTCACTTTAACCTTTCTAGAGTTATGCCCCTCTATAAATGGAAAAATTGCAAAAGATTTAGTTTCCGTTTTCTAACTTGAGTTTGCCTCAACCAAATGTTATGAAACTTATACACAATGCTTATTACCACAAAATACAGATCAAGTTTGAATTTTGGTGGGGTGACTTTTAACCGTTCACAAGTTATGCCCCTTTATAAACAGAAAAAGTTTCCGTTCTGTAACTTAAGTTTGTCCCATCCAAACATTATGAGACCTATACTGTACACAATACTTATATCCATGGGGACACATTCTCCATTTATTTACCCTAACTCCTTAACAGTTTGTGTGATAACCCCCAAATTTAATCCAAATCTCTCTTTTGAGGCATGGAACCTTGTGGTACATTTTCATACAAATCTGAAAGCACTTGGTTATAAACCAATTTTCTGTGAGGCTAATCTTGTTAATTTTTAATCAAGAGTTGTACAATCGTAACCTTAAATACTTTATGAACCATGGTTTGATAGGCCCTGACATAATAAAATGGGAAACAAATCTGTGAATAGGATTATGAAGATGATTTGATAAAATGTGAAGTGTTTAATTTTACTTTTCACATTGAAGTTTTCTATTATTTCCAATATTCACTGGTGTCAAAGGGAGATAATTTTGCAGCAAAAATCAACATTACCAAAATTATCTCCCTTTCATATGTAAACTTCAGCTTCAGAAGAACAGTCATTATGATGAAAATTATCATTTCCAAGTCAAAAGTATGATTCTTTATAACATGGGTGTTCAGTTGTTCTCATAAAACAAAGAGATATTAAACTTCATAGTAAGGAAATTTAAACTACACTGCACTTGTTTTACGCTTACAACCTTTCACTGAAGCAATGAGCTAAATTTCCCAACCAACTGATCAGTTTAAAGAGATGAATTCAAACTACAACTTGAAAAAATAAACAATTGTTTATGTGGAAGAGATTATTGTATTAGCAGTCACACAAAAGGAAAGTTCATAAATTTGAAGATATCTGTTTAAACACGATCTTTATAGCTTTCAAACTTGGAAAAATAATAAACAAAAGTAAGAGTTAACAACATTTTAATCCACAACACTGAATATAACAACTAGGGTAAACTACATATATATTGCACAACTTATACCTTCAAATACTTATTAGGCAAACAATGCACATCTAAATTCATTATCTTGATACAACTGCACATTTAAATTCAATATCTTGTTTCAAGTGCACATGTCACTATCTCAGTATAACTGCACATTTAAACACAACCATGGCTTCTAACAATTACTAGAGCATGATATGCAAACTTATGACTTTCTGTTATATTTTCCAGTCAAAAAAAAATATTTGTGAAAGCTTTGTACATGATTTTCATTTTTCCCCCTCATAAAAAGACTTAACAAAAACTTGAAAAAGATACAATTGAAAGATTGGGGATTAGGTATGTTGACTTTTTAAATATCAAATTTTTCATGGAAAAAAATTGCTATAAGAAAAAAATAATACACGTTATTTCATTAATTTTATGATAATGTAACAAATAAGAAAATATGTTAATATAATGGAAAGTTTTATCTAAGATACCAGATTGACAACAAGTGGAAGCCAGAAAACTATATTACTCTGTCTCAGACAGATGTGTAAAAGTTGGGAATCAAGCTATTCTTAAAATGTTACTTTACATATGCATAAAGCAGCTTGTAGAGACAACAAAATTTATCATGGTATTATGTTTAAGATAATTATTAATATGAAATTAGCGTACCAGTTATCATGGCACACATACACATACTTCTTGTTGACAAACTCTGAAAATTTACATATATGACATATGTTTTTTCAAGCATGATGATGACAAGATAGGGTTAATGATTATTTCATATTTAACTGTGTAGTGATATGATCAAATATAATAATTAACAACCACTGTAGAACAAATATTAATCAGAAAAAGATCAAAGTGAAAATGTATACCAGTTTGAGATGTTTGCTCTAATTGATACTATAGATATACTACTGATACAATGTAATACAGCACTTCTAGGATAAAACAAAACAAGGCAAATAACAATAACATCAAATTAAACAATAGCGTGGTTTTGATTAGTACATATGTTCCTTTTCTTGGTGTATTTAATTTCAGGTATTTTACAGTAAGTATTTTTTGTTATAAAAATCAATGTTGAGTCACACATATAACCAGAACCACATTTACATTTTTTTTTTATTTGGTCATATAACAGGTAAAACATAAACAATTACTACCAACAAGAGAAGAAATAATAAAACTTATTTCTTAGGCCCAATGTACTTAAGAAACCTAAACAAATGCAAAAGAAGAACATCCTTATTTCACTTTTCAATGGATACTGTAAAAGTAAAAAAGAAGATGTATAATTGCTAATGAGACAAGTTATCACAGAAATTGACAACTATAGGTCATCATATGACCTTCAACAATGAGCAAGGCCCATACCGCATTGTCAGTTGTAAAACCAGTCACAAATGCTGTAAATTCACACAATGTTCCATGTCATCCTTATTGTGATAAATGTTACATGATTAGTATTGCATCAATTATACTTAACATTTCAAGATGTGAACATACATTTGGCCAAATTTAAATTCAACACTTACCCAACAATTATAAAATAAAACCTTGCAATAATGTTAAATTTTCACAGTTTCTGTAAAATTTAAACTTGATAGTTATTATTCAAACATTTAAACAAATTTTTAAACTGAATAACAGGTTTGTATAGTATTATCTGTATCTATCGATGCACAATTATGTTTAATGTTTAATGTCCAATAAATCAGAAATTTCAATATGACCAGCACTTTGTTTAGCAATGAAGGCAAATATACAAAAAAAAAAAGAACAAAATATTATCATAAATTTGATAATAAGAAAAAAAAAACAATACACTTTACTCAACAAAGTGAACTTTAAATAAAAGAGAAAGTAGAAAACAATAAACATGTAAATAAAACTGAGATCATGAAAACCACATGCCCTAGGCAGTATATATAAAAAGCACTTAATTTTCATTTTAAGGTGATACCAAACACCTTGGCTCGTTTAATTTTCATAAAATTTTGACAAAATATTTACAAGGGTCACCCTATGACAAAAATATAAAAACTTCAAAACATTTGAACCACATTCTTTCTCAGAAAAATTTCATTGAATATGTAGCAGTTTGATAAAACACTAATTTTGATCATTGAGAAGCTTAACAATACAACGTGATTAAAATGTTAAGCTGATTTTACAGAGTTATCTCCCTGTATCTCTAATACAGAAGATTATTCATAAATAAAACAGAAGTGTTAGTATGGTAAATGCAAACAGACAAGTTTTGATGTAACATAGCTCTAAATGTGACCTACATAAACCATAGAAAAATAACACAACTCGTAGTACGATAAACCATAACTACAGACTAAGAAATTATCAATTATTTAAAGACTTCTAATAGTGACCATTTATATGACTAGATTAGAATGATTGATTGTAGCTAGCTTGCCATCTCTTTAATGTTAGATTAGAACCAGATGCTCAGCAGGGGGCAGCTTTATACAACCACAGAGTTCGAACCCTGAACAGTTGGGGCAAGTATGGACACAACATTCAAGCTTGATACAGCTCTGAATTTAGATTAAATGTGATTAAATAGTTGACACAACATAGGTTTCTGACACAGAATGAATGTGGTCTAAGATTGGACATTTACCTACTGTGGATTCATTAATTTTCGTGGGTACCAATTTTCGTGGATTAAGGAAAATTTGCATATTCGTGGATATTTAATTTCGTGGTTTTGCTGAAGTCTGTATATAAAACCTTAGGAAATTCGTCATTAGTTGAACATTGAATTTCGTGGTTTACCTGTACCCACGAAATGCACGAAAATTGGTATCCAACGAATAATAATGAATCTACAGTATTAATGTCCAATATCCAAAATCTAAATACATATCAAAGAACCCCAAAAATTCCACTTTTGATGAAATCAAATATAAAGTTCAATTTTGGACCCTTTGGACCTTAATGTAGACCTATTTGAAAACAGGACCAAAAATTAAGAATCTACATACAGTTAGATTCGGCATATTAAAGAACCCCAATTATTTCAATGTGGACCAATTTGATAACCAGGCCCAAATATCAAAAATCTAAATACATGGTTAGATTCAGCATATATCAAAGAAACCCATATATTCAATTTTTGTTGAAATCAAACAAAATTTAATTTCGGACCCCAATTTGGACCAACTTGAAAACTGGGCCTATAATCAAAAATCTAAATACATGTTTAGATTCAGCATATCAAAGAACCCCAAGGATTCAATTTTGCTGATATCAAAAAAAGTTTAATTTTGGACCACGATTTGGACCAACTTGAAAACTGGCCCCATAAGCAAAAATCTTAATACATGTTTAGATTCAGCATATCAAAGAACCCCAAGGATTCAATTTTGCTGATATCAAACAAAGTTTAATTTTGGACCCCTTTTTGGCCCCTAATTCCTAAACTCCCAAAATCAATCCCAACCTTCCTTTTGTGTTCATAAACCTTGTGTTTAAATTTCATAGATTTCTATTTACTTATACTAAAGTTATTGTGCAAAAACCAAGAAAAATGCTTATTTCTGCCCTTTTTTGGCCCCTAATTCCTAAACTGTTGGGACCAAAACTCCCAAAATCAATCCCATCCGTCCTTTTGTGGTCATAAACCATGTGTTTAAATTCCATAGATTTCTATTTACTTAAACTAAAGTAATAGTGTGAAAACCAATGTGTCTTCAGACGACGACGACAACGTCATACCAATATACCACCGCAAATTTTTGCAGTCGTATAAAAACCATGTAAATCCTCATTTCTACAAACTGTTTCAATAGGTCAAGGTCATAATGAAAAAATCATTTTAAGTGATTTAATGTTTGTTTTTTTTTCAAATCATCCAGACTATCAAGTACAAAATTCTTGAAAGTTATTTTAAATATTCACTAGATTGTCAATGCTTGGGTGAAGGAGTAAACAAAAAAACCTTCCAGGATTTTAAATGTTAAATTTGGATTACCAACAACCAGGATAATAGATGATGTTCAGTGATCCTGATGAACTAGGAAGCCTTTGTTCAAACTGTTTACATATCATTGATCTTAAAAGGTATCACAAAAAATAGGCATGTCTGAAAATTGGGCTCTTAGTACAAATATTTTGAATTGGCAACAACTTTTATCACTAGCCTTTTTTTATAATGACAACTTTTTGGAAGACAATGCAACACTTAATCAAAGAGCAGATTGCTCTGAGGGATACAATTGCCATTGTTTTCATTGACACATGTATACATGTAGTTGGATAATATTATTTTCAAAACTAATTCAACTACACATGTAAAATGTAATTTACGTAATCTGAATAGTTACAAAATAGCCAATCCCGGATACAAGTGTATGAACAATGTACTTAGGCTTATTGTGTTTTATTTTTGTACTATGAATTCCAAGTTTACTTTCCACAGCAGTCACGAGAGAAGGTATTTCACATCGTATCTTGTCACCTATTTTCCTACGTTAATTCTAGGAGGAACCCCATTCATTACTCTTTAAATATTTAGTTTTATGATTCCTTTCCATACACATTTATCAGTTTAAATTGCAATCGTTTTTAATATAATACGACGTTTATCGATAATCAATTGAGTGGGGAATCCAGAGCAACCATTCAATCTAATACCTCTTGAACTCAGGAAAACTATACGCATACGCACAATTACCTAAACAAACCCTGGAGCAAGAACGAGTATTAAATGTATAGATGGTCCTCTATTTCTTTATTGAAGTGCAATATCAAATATCAGTTTCATAACAGTGACATAAGAAAAACTCCACTTCAGTTCTTATATGACAGAAATAGATTTATCGGAATTCAGAGAACTCTCGCATTTTGATCAAAACTGGGAAATTCCCTCTGACGTGTTTCTAAATTTATAAAAACACTAAATAGAAATACTGCTCAAATCTGATTTTCCGTGTTGTTAAAAATACGCATATAAGTCAAGGAAAATATCAAACATGAAGATTATGAAAAGAACATTATAGGAAAGTTGTTTAAGTTCAATCCCTTTGTTTGTTTCTACCTTTTAAAGCAAGACAATCATACGAATCTGAGATGTTCCTTAGTGTTTAGAATAAAACAGTTGACGTGAGGGCATGGACCTGAGCCACTGGTATAAGTCTACAGATTGCTTGAAAGCAATCGTATCCCAAAAATGAAAATAATGAAAAGATGATAGAATGTTTTATGCAATGAGAGGAGAGATAAAAAAAAAAGACATAATTATGGTCAGCCATTTAAGAAATCACATGATTTACAAATATTCTGCAAGAAATTACATGATCAACATGTTCACAGATCTTACAAAATGTGTGTTACAACATCAAAAGGTTAACAAGAAACTAAATTAATTAAGCTACATCTGTTTTCTTCTTGTTTGCAGATTTCCCTTTATTTCCAGCACTATTGGATAGTCCACCCCTAAAATAGAAATATGTTAAAATATTATATATAGGTATAAACAAAATATTGGTTTTATTTCCTGGTATGTAAAACAGGCTCAGGTCTGCTGGTGATCCACATATTAAAGGATTATCCATCAGTTGATGGAAACCAAATCATGGTACAAATCAATCTTCAAAAAGAACAATATAATCAAAGTACTTGTAAGCACTGAAAGGTAAAGATTGCTTCAATTTATCAGTGAGAAATAAAATTAATATTGCATTGGTTGTACTTGATTTAACAGCAATTCTAGACAAAGCAAGATAACTCCCATTTTTAAAGATAGCTTTAACAGTGACATCATTTATATTTCTAGAACAGATATTAGATTCCTGCACCTTGCAAAAGTTATGTAATTTTCTTGACAAGTGTTACATCATTTTGTGCCTTGAATATCTGAGCATATATTACATCAATAAATTTTTGGAAATGTTCATGGATAGGATGTATAGAATGTTATGATTAATGCGCTATTTTTTGTGTATCAAAAGGTAGTGATAAGTCTTGGAAGATTTAGATATCAAGTCGGTCCCATAAGGTTTTGATTGCATTTCATGCGATCTTTACCTAAAAAAATGTTGCTGAATTCCTTGCCTTAGATCTCCTGAAGTGTTTTCTTGCTTGGCTTGAAGGCCAATAGTAACAATAGGAAAGGAGATTTAAAAAAAATAGAAAAAAGTCCTATGTTTGAAAACAATAGTTTGATATGGGAAAATGACACATTAGCAAGGGCCTGCTTACAAATTTTTAGATTAGGCAAAGAGTGATGATGATTCTAAATAAATGCCTTAATGGCTAGAAATTATGGCAAAGTCTTAATAATGAAAAGAAAATTGAATCTGATTTAAGAAAGACAACTTTGGTACACGTAATACATTTCCTCTTTTTTACAACATTTGTTTTCATCCTGAGTCAAGAATGATAGCCATTATTCAAATTTCAATCTACATAAAACTCACTTGGATCTTTTCTTTGAGTTCTGAGATAGAACATTTTCATGAAATGTGTACTGGTGTTGTATCAAAGCTGGTTCTTTACTGAATTGACGATCACAATGTCCACACTTATGGGTACTGCTGTGTAGATGTACATTACGTACATGTCTGTTCAAATCACCTACCAAAACAAAGTTTTATAATAATGTATGAAAATGAAGAAAAGCAAATAGTTTTTAATTTGTTTTAAGTGGAAGTATATATATGTTTTTCAATGATTAACAGTGAATGATTTAAACAAAGTAACTATTTCAATTTGTTGAGACTTATTATCCAAACTACCTTCTAATGACTGGTTACCCAAACTATCTACTTTATACTGGTTACCCCAAGTCTTTACTTATGATTGCTTACATGTACCTGAACTTTCTACTGAACAGACTGACAGTGTACAGCCCCTTTTATAAACTGACCTTAAACTTGAATAAAATCATAATAGGTCAGTAACTTTTAATTTTCAGTCTTGACATTAATGTTTCTTTGAATCAAATAGGACAGGTTTATATCTTTTAATTATGGTAAATGTATTATGATGTGAAGTCTAATTTTCAGTTTCAATGATTTTTTCTTGCTTATTTTCAAGTATTTAAAAGTTATTAGTCCACTTTTTTCACGCATGAAAATGACACTGATGTCTTATGGCAGCATAGACAATATGCGAACTCTTTCTTCTGGAGGATGTAAATGCACTTTCAGTTTTTAATGGAATGAATTGTCATCTTGTGTATGCTGTAAACCAACTAATTTTCGGGACTGAATAAATACGCAAAAATTAATTGGCGCGAATATGTAAAAAAGGATCTTTTATTTTTAACTACCCTACATCAATGGTTTAAAAATTCCCGAAATTAAATCATCACGTAGTATACTAAAATAAGCCAAATACGAAATAAAGTATCAGCGGAAATAAGTTGATTTACAGTATAGAAGATGTCTTTGTGGTGTTTTTGTTTGTCAAATCTTGATAGTACATGTAGTATATATCCTTTAGATTTAAAAAAAAATCCCATCTCAAAAGAGCAGGCAAAAATCTATGGTCTATTCATGCTATATATTGGTCAATAAAGTCTTATCGAGAAATAAATACTTAGCAATAACACATTTGAGTTTCTTCTTGGAAACTGACAGAAATTTAAAAACTTCTGTTATGCAAATTAAACATTGGTTTGAGAGATAAATCTATTAATGAACATATATCATGTATATACCTGACTGGCAAAACTTTTTATCAGAACAATAAGGACAGGCAAAAACACGCTCTTTCTTGTGAAATCTCATGTGAACTACTAAATCACTCCTTCGTATATATCCTGTAAAAAGTGTTAGAAAATCAGATACATCAATGTAACAAAATAAGTGAGGAATGCAAACTTAAGTACTGGTTAGTGGTATCTTAATAAGTAAATCATGATCCTTAGTTTCTTTTCTTTCAAAAGCAGAGACACTTCAATATACAGATATAATTTTGTTTTATGTGTTGTTTGGTAAAAAAGGGCCTCTATCACCCCTATGTGTTTAATACTGGACCAGCCATTGCTTGTTAAAAATCATATATGTTAAAGTAAATATTAGTTATGATGAATGATGATGGAAGTTTTTAACAACCTTAACTGCCTATAAAGCCCTTGCACAGTCAGTACTAATTAGTTTTGTAAGCATTGCAGTTGATACCTTTGTTCAAACACAAAAAAATATCATGAAATGGCTTATTTAGATCAAACTACTGTAGATTCTGAAATTATTGCAATGTTTTTATTTTTGAGAACAAGAATGTGTCCAAAGTACACGGATGCCCCACTTGCACTATCCTTTTCCATGTTCCATGGACTGTAAAAATTGGGTAATAATCTAATTTGGCTTTAAAAATTAGAAAGATTATACTATAGGGAACATATGTACTAAGTTTCAAGTTGATTGGACTTCAATTTCATCAAAAACTACATTGACCAAAAACTTTAACCTGAAACTCCCACTTTCATTTTCTATGTTTAGTGAACCGTGAAATTGGGATCACAAGTCTAATTTGGCTTTAAAATTAGAAAGATCATATCATAAGCAACAAGTGTACTAAGTTTCAAGTTGATTGGAATTCAGATCAAAAACTACCTTGACCAAAAACTTTAACCTGAAACTCCCCCTTTCATTTTCTATGTTCAGTGGACCGTGAAATTGGGATCAAAAGTGTAATTTGGCTTTAAAATTAGAAAGATCATATCATAAGCAACAAGTGTACTAAGTTTCAAGTTGATTGGACTTCAGCTTCATCAAAAACTATCTAGACCAAAAACTTTAACCTGAAACTCCCCTTTTCATTTTCTGTGTTCAGTGGACCGTGAAATTGGGGTCAAAAGTCTAATTTGGCTTTAAAATCAGAAAGATAATATCATAAGCAACAAGTGTACTAAGTTTCAAGTTGATTGGACTTCAGCTTCATCAAAAACTACCTTGACCAAAAACTTTAACCTGAACGGACGCACGAACGGAGCCACAGACCAGAAAACATAATGCCCCTCTACTATTGTAGGTGGGGCATAAAAAAATGCAACAGGGTTATAATCGCAATAATTTAAAATCGCTTTTGAAATTTTTTATATGAATTAAACAAGATTTGTCTCAATTTGAAAAATTAAAAATGCATTTTAGTCTAAAGTGACAAAATCGTAATAATGACAAAATGGTAATAATAAATCCACACAATATTATCTAAATTTACAGTCAATGCTACTTTAACAAAAATGGATAGTCTAAAGCTGATGAGATCTGTGTGATTAAAAAAGTTATCTTTAATTCAAGAAATAAGGTAGATAACTCTTACATGTACAATAGACAGCCATTTCCTGGTTTTTCCAAATTCATAAAGGAAGACAAACCTTATCTTTTATCACAACTTTTTACATCCTTCTTTGTTCAAAACTCCTTATACCAATTGATGACCTAAGGTGGAAAATTTATGTAACCTTGACTGAACAATTTATTTTTTTCTACCTTCTTGTTCTTACAAGGTACAAGTAAGTTAAAGTTACCTTTCGGCCGTTTCTGATTTATGAACAGGTTGTTGTCTCTTTGACACATTCCCCAATTTTATTTAACAAAGATAAAAAAAAAAAACATATATTCTTTGTATTAAAAAGGTAATTATGTTTATACCTAATGTGTGCTTTGTTAAACAGTGGTTTATATAATTGAATATTCCAGTCCACAAGGGAGATAACTCCTTACCTTTACCACATTCTTGACACCTGTATGGTTCCTGGTTTGAGTGTATCAGTAAATGTCTCTTTAAATCACATCGTTGTAGAAACTTTCTTTCACATACAGAACATTTATATCGATCCTACAATAGAGAGGTTTGTATACTTATTTATCATACAGAATTTATGTGATTCTAGAATGCATTTTATTTACATATGATAGTCTTTGGGTGGCGATTAAACACCAATTTTCTTCTTTATAATTTGAAACAAGACTTAGGGTTCTCACTAAGGCGAGACCATGAGTCCTGGACTCATCAAAATCTGTCAGGACTCACCATTTTCAAAACTGGTGAGTCCACAGATGCATCAAGATTGAAATATTTTGTATAAACTGAACACAGTTAAACACAAATATCATCATTTTATAGCAAAAGTTTAAAAGTGATCTGAATTTAATGTCATTTCATTGCTCTGTTAGGAAATGGAGACTAAAATATTACATTATATTGCAATAAAATATTTTCTTCTTTCTGTTGGACTCATCATGGCTAAAAATGACGAGTCCCTGGACTCGCCTTCAAAAATCCTTAGCGAGAACCCTGCTCGGAGACTAACTATTTCTTGATTTATTTGCATCAAGATTATGCACAATAATTTGCTCTTTGCAATGTACAACATTTTTTTCTCTCTGTACAGTTGATAATATTGTGGAGGAAAATTTACTCTAAAGTACTCATTATTATTAGAGTGCATATCGCGCAAGATTGCATAATTTCATATCAGTAAATTACATTTAACAGTTAAACTGTTTTTTTTTTTAAATATAAAATTTATCGTTGTTTATTTTGATTTTTATATGTACATATATGATTCACTTGTTTCATCATGTTCATTGAGTCAAATGCTTTTCCTGGCATAACTTTTATTCTTATGTTCTTCTCTGTAACTTTAGTTATATATTTTACTAATGGAAATTAACAAGTCAAAGCTGTTTTCTGCTCTTTGTTAGGTTGTTGTCTCTTTGACACATTTCCCATTTCCATTCTCAATTCTATTAAAAGCAGAATTCAGATCTCATGTGATGAGAAGAAATCCCTAATCTTACCTTAAATCTAACATCATGTATAAGTTTATGTCTGGTAAAATTACCATGCCTGTTAAATTCCAACCCACATATATCACATTTAAACAACTCTTCATTAGTTGGTAGGTTACCACACGGCTTTCCACATTTCTTCCTCCCAGGAATTCCTTTGGATTGTTCCTGTTCAACTCTCGTTCTCTCCTTACTTGCATTTGCCAGTAAAGTCAAAACTTCATTCTCTAATTCCTCTGTTTTATCTTTAGTAGTTTCAACTGAGTCTTTACTCTCATTAGCAACACTTTCAGAATTAGCAGCTGTAACTGTAAATTTTCTTGTTTCTAATTCTTCAACAAAATCTTTATCAATGTCCATTTTTGTATTCCCAGTTTTATTTTCTATGGTGTTATCATTTTTCCTTAATGTCAGACAGTTATTTTGTCCTTTTAAAAGAGAAACATATTTTGTATTATCAGAAGCATCTTTGACATTTGTAAATATTTGCAGTTGTGGTGAAGATTTGGTTACCATGGGAACAAGCTTCTCTTCCTTGTCAACTGTACTTGTAGTAACTGAGTTGGCTTCTTTGGAAGTTGAAGTTTCTTGTGAAATGGTTTGCCATTCTGTCAGATCACATTGCCGTACATCTTTTACTTCAAATGTCAGAGAAATTGTTTTTCCATCAATTTTAATTTTTGTATTTTTCTGTGAACTTTGAACTTTATTCTGTAAACTAGTGCTTTGGTTTTTATGAAGTCTGTTGTTCACCATATTTTTTTTATTTGCTACTCGTCTTGACATTTCAACATTTGTTGTTTTATTATTGGATAATTTAACTTTTGATACACATTTTTCTGACGTTGCTCTGACATCAGTGTCTATTTGTTTTGTTTGATTACTATTCTGACTTTGATTGACATCCTTCAACATCATGAGGTTGCCAATAACAACAGCATTATGTACAGTCTGAATATGTGTTGGTGTTGACTGATTAAAACTGTTGATATTAACCTGTGTTGTTTCTGCCTGTTGATTAGTATTTGGTTTGGCACCAGAAATCAGGTATCCAAATGGAATAACCTGAACTGTCTGTATACCCGATAACGTCGAAATAAGAGGGATGGAGTGAACATAATTAATGTTATCCATAGCAACAATATTACTTGATGTGACAGCTGGCCTGACTCCGCCCTCTAAAGCAGCATCAGATATGCTATACTCTTCAGCTTGTTCTTCTGGCATCATAAGACTTTCATTTGGCATTCCAAATTCAGATACTAAATCATTTGCAACACCAAGATCTAACTTAAAATCTGCAGCACTAAGATGCTTGTCTGGGTTTCCATGAAGAAGATGATCAACATCCTCTGAACTTCCCAGGAGTTTTACTGGTAGATCAGCAGCTGAATGTTCAAATGAAGTCCCTGTCAATGAACTGGATTCAGTGAAAGGAAGCTCCATTTCACAACTTATGTCCATGATTGTAACTGAAAAAAATAATGTAATAGAAGGTATAAAAGCTTGAAAAAATATTCATATGTATCTTCTTTTGTTTTTTTAGCAGTCTTTACATACTAATGGCTTGTCCTTTATTTTGTGTTTTTACTGTAACTACCAATGGATGAGGACCACAATAATAAGAACTTGCATTCTGATATCTGATACCTACATTCTATATACATGATATATGTACACTGTACATCGATTTGTATACAAATGGTATAGAGATTTTTTTTTTTTTTATTTTTTAGAACACAATATTTTTGAATTTACAGTATGTCTTCCCTGAGAAATCCTCAGCCATAAAATTGTGTTTTTGAGTTTTTTTTAATATATGTGCCATACCCCTTAACATTTTCTAATTTGGCTTCCCCCTCAATCATTTGTCAAACAAATAAACAACACAGGATTTAGAATACACGAAATTTAGATTTAAATTTTATAAATAAATTGTCCCTTTTAATATTAGTTTGATCCATGTTTTTAGTGGATTGGGAAACAAGTTATTACAACTTATATTAATCCTTTTTCACTTATGCTGATGCAAGTGCTGCCTTGTAGTGGCATTAGCCTGCTGTTTTTTTTTAAATCTAGAAGGGTTATAAAAAAGAAGATGTGGTATGATTGCCAATGAGACAACTGTCCACAAGAGACCAAAATGACATAGGCATTAACAACTATAGGTCACCATACGGCCTTCAACAATGAGCAAAGCCCATACCGCATAGTCAGCTATAAAAGGCCCCGATATGGTGTGCTTGACGTGACAGAGACATTCTCCTTCTGACAGACTATCATCACTTCTCAAGACCATTATCACAAATGGTGTCAAGGGAAGAGTCGATAATTAATCAGTGTTCTCCCCAGGGCCTTTTAGCATCATGGTAATGTGATGCTATAATCTTAAATGTGATGCTATCTTAAGTTGTTTTCTTATGGATTATGTTATGGATGTGATGCTATAATTTTTAGAAACAAGATGGTATTTTAATTCCCCTGTTTACCAGGATGCTAAATGAAATATCTGGGGAGAACACTGAATTAATTATATATATAAGTCCCTGAAATTTTCTCTCTGGAGCAGGGATCAAACCAGGAATATCTCTTGAACATCAAAGACACCCCTGTAGATTTTGAAAAAAACAGCAGGCTAATGCCACTACAAGACAGCACTTGCATCAGCATTAGTGAAAAGGGATTAATATAAGTTGTAATAAACATGATAAACCTTCGTGTTTGCACGGACTATTACACCATTGCTCTCCATAACTGAGTTAGGGTCGTAATGGGGGCATTTCATCATGATATTGGTATAAATTCTAGCCAAATGATGTTCAAAGTAATTTTTTGGTGCATGACAATAAAATGTACACTTTCTTTAATACACCTTATCGCCATTTGGTCCAATCAGGAAAAACAGTCATTTATACAACTTCCTGTTAGGGTCAGGCCTCCGAAAACAGAGGTCATCAGTAGTGAACTGAGAGAGGAAAAACTTTAGAAAGCGATTATTAGTAAACTTTGATAGATTATGATCCACTTTTTCGAAATTAAAATTGAAGTAAAAAAATATTTTGTTTGAAGTATTTGGTCCGAGACCACAATTATTTCGTAGTGCATTTCTTTTAGAAGATAAATGAAAATTAAAAAAATCCCACCTGCGCTTTCTCAATGAAATTTTTACAGTGTGTTGTACTATTTTTGGGACAAATTATATCAAAATTATAGAAAACTTCATCGGCTCTAACTCAAAATATGGACAATTTTATGTTTAGGGGGTCTTGAAATCTTTTGACAGCTTCCGAAGTGCTAATTTTCAACCTTTTTCAGCTGGACCAAATCACTACTTTCCTTTAAAATTCTGAACCCAAACTTTTTTACAGTGTAATTTCACCATCCTTCTTGCAATTTGAGGCATTAAACATGGAGAAATAAATTTGGAAGAGGTATAAAAATTAATGGCAAGTAACCCACTGTCAACACTAGGGACTATATTTGTGAACAACGAAAATCAAGGGACGACAATTGTGGTCTCGGACCATTTACGGTAGTTTAAACAGGTCTCATTAAAAAGTATCATGCATGGTGAATTTTTTAAACAGGGTCCCATATAGCTTCAACTGGATGAAAAAGTTGTGTTATTTTAGAACTTATCCGGAATGGAATAAATAGCGCTTAGGTGTATTTTAGACGATTAAAAAATCTGACAACTGATTTTGATGAATCACATTAAATTTTTTCCAAAAATGATGGTATCGATAATTATTTGAGACCTCTGACGAATCCCTACATGTATAACAATAATTTGACAAATCAGGGTAAAGTTTTTACAATTTGGCGCTAATGGTGGCCTATAATGACCGTTTAACAATAGGAGTTTGAAATCCTATCAATAAGGGGGTAAAAATATACCAAAGTCGACTATCACAGTAGAGCTCTCTTCGAGACAAGCTCTACTGTGATAGTCGACTTTGGTATATTTTTCAAACTCCTGTGGTTTAACGCTGGACAATAAAGCCTAAAGGGCATTACCAGTGGTGTAGCTTGTATGTATGCTCAGATGCTAAAGCATCCACATCATTTTGATAAAAAAAAAAAAAAAAAAAGATTTGAAAAATAATGTGTTCGTAGGAGTTAAACATGTATCCAAATGTACTGACAAGGATGGAGATATGAGGATAACGTCCAATCATTTCGAAAGCAGTATGCGCTGTCTTTTATGTATGATCAATTAGTTTATGTAAACAAGATGTATCAATCGCAGAAAAGTGTTCTGACTTTCTGACTTTTTTTTGTGTAAAGTCTATGTCGTCAGCTAAGGCAAGCCCAGACAGAGGATGATGACAGGTAGGCCCGCGGAGATGTCTCATTTGAAAATGGGCCAAGCGGAGAGATGGCTTCTACATCTGGCGTAGCAACGTTACAAAAACTAAACAACCATTTATATCCTGATATCGTTTCCTCTGAAAGACGACGTGATAAGAACGTGAATTTATAATAGAGTGTGATCAGTCATGGGCTTATATATACCCGTATCCATCTAGATATAAATACTAATTTTTCAATAAAAAGAAGAGCCAATGCCCCCCATATTGCAATTTTTTTTATCTATCCAAGAAGCAAGGACAATAACTAAAAATAATATCTAAAGAGAAATAAAAGCTTTAGAGCAAATGCAATGGGATTTCTATTATAATTTTTATTTCAAAGGGGCATAACCGGTTAAAAATATTTGATCAGGACTTATTTTTGATAGTGTCAAAGACATTGCTGATAATTTAAGTTTTCATAAAAATCTGGCAAGAATTATACACATGAGAGTGCCAACAAGACCGAACAGACGGAGGGACGGACGCACGATATTTCCATGTACCCTGCAACGAGTTAAGCGAAAGAATAATCACTTCAGTTTCTTTATTCAGAAGTTCCGGCATATACAGAAGTGCCGCTGTAATGGGTCCGTTTTTCAGATGTCAAATATAAGATTTGGTGGAAACTTTTACATCAAATATTTATCATGTTTATGAATTGAATGATGGTAGTTTTGAGAAAACAATAAAATTATGTTGGAAATATATGAATGGGTGGGATTTTTGAAATTACAAAAAACTCTAATAAGACGTGAAGTGTCGGATTCTGGGGGAGTATACGTGCAAATAGGAAATGTCCGAAAAAAAATATATAATTTTCTGCAAAAAAAGATCTCCAAAACATTTTCGCCTCGCTACGTATACGCTTGGCGACAGTTTGGCATCCACATCATTTCAACCCTGGCTACGCCACTGATTACTACCTTCATAACTGTCCTGTTTGACTTAGGGTTATTACAGGAAAACCATGCCATAAAGCATTGTGACGGCAAGATACCTGCTTTGGGAGGTAATTTTTGGAAGATCATGTAAATATTAAAATTTTTTAAGTCTGGCTTTTACAATGTTTTATACTCAGTCATTGAAACACGTTAGCCTAGAAAATATCCATTGCATAAGCTATTTTTTTATAAATCTTACTTAGGGTTCCTTTTTATGATTGAAATTTTGTTAATTAAAATTCGTTATAGTCAAGTTTTTTTTTTGCAAAACAATCTGCTTTCTTTCTGCATTGTGCAGTCCACTATGTTGTTTTTTTATTTCCCAGTGCCGGAAGTAGTTGGATTATTTCCCTTTATATTTGTAAGGTGTGCATTTGGGTCATTTAAAACAAAAATATTAGATTATATCCGTTCAGGTCAAACTTTTGGAATCCAAAAAATGTTTTTTTTATTTAATAATAAAAAAGTTATTGCAATTTGAATAAATTAAGTCGTATATGGGCGTTTTTCAATAAAAGCGTTCCTTTCAGACCTAAAAAAAAATGGAAAATCAACTAGTCTAAAATTTATTTTCAAGAGTTATTTTGAATACCTCTATTATAGACCTGTTTGTAAACAAAAAGTGCAATCTTAAGGTAGCACAATACAAAGATTTTTTCACTCCCAATCAGACAACTTTAAACTGATGTAATTCATTTCATCCTTCTTTATATCTTATAAATGAGGTACCAAAAGAAAGAAGAAAGATTAATCTTTCAAATTATGATAATTTCATTATGACATAATTATTACATAATTAATTATTATGTAATTAGTCGCTATATTGTGATGTCCACACTTGAATGAATTTAGCGTCTTTGTTCTTCATAGCATCCCAAAATATTTTATAGATTCTTGTACTACACAGCTTGACCTCCAAAACTGTGTCTCAGATTTTCAAAAACATCAATAGAACAAATTTTATACCCAATTGAATTTAGTGGTCTCTAATGAATTGATGTTGCAAACTTCATTGAAGATTTATGAGAGAATGAAATACAATAGGAAAAATCGGAGACACAGTTTTGGAGGTCAAACTGTGTTGTGCAAGAATATATAATTTTTTTTAGGATGCTATGAAGAACAAAGAAGCTAAATTCATTCAAGTATGGACATCACAGAATGGTAACTTATTACATAACAATTAATTATGTAATAATTATGTCATAACAAAATTATCACAATTTGAAAGATCAATCCTTCTTCTTTCTTTTGGAACCTCATTTATAAAATTTAAAGAAAGATGAGTGGAACTACATAAGTTTAAAGATGTCTGATTGGGGATGAAAAATCTTTGTATTGTGCTACCTTAAATACTCTTTACAATGATATTATTTTCATAATTTGTGTACTGTTTCGTAGGGGACAAAAACGAAACTGCTTCTAAACACACATATTTTTGCAATTTTAAATGTTTCCTATAGACATTCCAGTTTGTTTACTTTATATACTAGAAAAATCTCATTTTTTTCTGAATTGGAGAACCATTTTTTATCGATAAAGATTAGACAGTACTTCACATATGAAGGTACAACTCATGTTACGTAGTGGACATTTTGATGCGTTTCGTAGTTGACAAAACCGTTTTGTAGTGGACAAAAAGTTTCGTAGTTGACACTCAACCCTATTCTGTGTTAATAAAAACATAATAAAAATTACATGAAAATAACCTTTGTTATTTGCTTTGCACGAATATAATTGAAAAAAGAGTAAAAAAAAGACTGCATGGTAGTGGTAGTGTCCACTACGAAACGTTTTTCTCCCAAACTTGTTTCGTAGGGGACCGTTTCGTAGGGGACGTATTCACATTTTTTTCTCATAACCCCAATATTGCAATAGTAACAAGACTGACTGTATTCATCAAAGCGTTATTAAGCTGTACACTGATATTTTTTTCATAATTTTAAAACCAGTTACTGAAGGAGATTTGACCCGTTTCGTAGTGGACATTTACAAAAATACGGTATCACTCTGGTCCATTTGATGTGCTCAATTTTTCTTACCAACAATTAAATTGCCGTTATAAAAGCATCACTTTCTTTTGTAAGACCCTAATGTTTATATCTCTTGAAAACAAAAAATTACATTGATTTTATAAAACTGTTTATAAACAAGTTTTAATGACTTCGTTTCGTAGTGGACATTGTGTTAGGGACACACCTTCTAAAATAAAAAATCCTATGTTAAAAGCTGTTTATTAAAATATGTTGGCTCTAAACATACTTTTGAATTATTAAAGAACTTATATTAAGTAAAATTAATATTTATTTCTACATTTTTTTACGATATTTGAGAGTATGAATGTTGAACAGGCGGTCTAGGGACATGCCATTTTGGTTGTTTTGGACCATTCAGGAATCAATATCTTATCAATCCCTCTAAAAAATAAACTGTTTCTTTGGTTAAAAATGTTATATCTAATTCAATGTACTGACTGCACAAAAAATTACTTGCAAAGATCAAACACATTTTTTTTAAAGTGGCTGGGACAAGAAAGTACGTTTTTATTGAAAAACGCCCATATATCTTCACCCAACATTCCGGCAATTAATCTAGGCAGTGGCTATTTTGTCGGCTTTGATTTAATTATCTTAATTGGTCTTAATTCAAGCAAGGCAAAATGTCATCCAGACACCTAAATATTTTAAAAAGACTTGGCAAATACTTAAACAAACTTGGAAAACTAACAATATATCACTCCTTGATTATGTCATGCTTTAATTTCTGCTCATTGTCCTTGCATTTCTGCAGCGAGGTCGAACCCTGAACAGTTGGACAAGCTTGGCACAGCTCTGAATTTGGATTGTGATTTAATAGTTGACACAGCATAGGTTTCTGACACAGAATGAATGTGGGGGGTCTCATTGGGGGGTTCTGATCCCGGATCCCGCTTACTGTTTTGTCAGATTCCCGTTTCCCGCTTACACTATGTACGTAAGCAATTCTCATTTTTTTTGCAATTTCCCGTGTCCCGCTAGACTTCATTTCCCGTTTTCACGGCACAATAATTTGATTTTCACGTGTCACGCTTACAAAAAATCGGCAATCCCGCGTCACGCTTAGACCCCAATGAGACCCACAATGTGGTCTAACTTATATTTTATGTTGCTTTTGAGCAATACACTATGCTGTTGGATATTATAAATCCCCTAAAAAAATTAATGAAGAAATTTTCTTTTTAATTTCTGAAATCTGAAATGAGAAAAAAAGTAACCCTCACACAAATTCTTATTTATCCCCCCCCCCCAATTTTTTTTTTCACCTCCCCTTATTCCAAAAATAATCTCACATGGGAAGGATTTGTATAGTGACACTATACAAATCCTTGGTGATGGGTAAGATTAATATTGATTAATAGTAACTTCTAAGTAATTTTACAGCTAATCGTCTCAAGACAATCATCATTTCTTAATACATAATTTTAGAGCAGTGTAGGGGAGATAATCAAACATATATATATATATATATATATATATATATATATATATATATATATATATATATATATATATATATATATATAACAAGTCTAAAAGGGTACAACATCACCAAAAACACAATAAAACGAACAATATGTTAGATATTTCGGATAACAGATATCCTTCCTCGGTAATAGCACGATGACAAATGAATCATGTCAATTCAAATTAAGACTCTATCAAAATCTTGAAATTAATACAATTTAAGCGAACGCTGGAACAATGTTAAAATTTCCAAAATAAAATTAGTTATTTACGATGTGAATTGGCACAACAATGTTGGCGAGACAGAACAGCCATTCAACAAACGCATGAATGGTCATCGTACAATCTAATTAAAAACCGATCTCTCATCGCTCCTGTTTCTGATATGTCGCGTGGGAGATCTAACGAAACCGGCTTTGAGGTCACATGTGAGTGAACTAAAAGTTATGAATTTATAAAGATATGCAAATGAGTTGACGACCTATTAATAAGCCAATCAAAAAAGTTTATGAATTATTTTGACTGACGATTTCGTCGTAAATAAAATGAGTTACATCCCTTTGCCTTACGTTAAACTTCCAAGATCGTGGAAGACTCAATTTCATTAGTCGAAAAAGACACACCTACGAGGTCACTTACATGTGACCTGAAAGCGGGTTTCGTTAGATCTCCCACGCGACATATCAGAAACAGGAGCGATGAGAGATCGGTTTTTAATTAGATTGGGTCATCGTAGTGACTACACCTGCAATCCTGACCTCCCCGTAAGTCGTCATTTAAGATCACATGGGCACGACCAAGTTGATCTAAAAAAACTTACCATCACCATCATAGATCACAACTAGGATTGGTCAAAGGCCGACAGACTTGCTCGGGAAAGTTTTTGGATAAGAAAGCTTAGGACAGTATCCACAGAGGGCATTAATGAAAAAACATAGAAGAGTCACTCATTTTCCCTACCATCACTAACTTCCTGCCATCACCCGTGTCCAGTAACTCCGGCTTCCGTACTGGACACTTACACTTTTCAGGAATTTTTGAATTATACTAGTTTTAATTACAGTTGGCAGGGATGTGTAAATACCAGCCACGTTCTATCACTTAACCTTAGTAAAAATTTATTACTCATTTTTCTTTTTATCAAGGATTTGTATAGTTAGAATGCTTTTAGAAATTTAGAGTTGTGCCAGTTCACATCGCAAATAACTATTTTCATGTGACATATCTTTGTAATCTTTGCACCGTGTTTGGAAATTTTAAAATTGTATCAGCGTCTGTGGTGTTCGCTTAAATTGTATAAATTTCGAGATTTAGAAAAAGTTTCTCAGTTTGAATATTTTGAAATGATTCATTTGACATCGTGCTATTGAAGAAGGATATCTGTTATCCGAAATATCTAATATTTGTTCATTTTATAGTTACTAGTTTAATGGTGATGTTGTACCCTTTTTGACTTGTTATATATTATATTTTGTAGTGTACAGAATCATATTACATGATCCATCGCCTTGTAAGATTGATCGTTGACTATTTATTCCGAGTCATTATATATATATATAAAGAGGACGATAGCACCACCTCAGATAGTGACTCTGATGACTCCAATGAATATAGATTTAGAAAGAAAAGCAACTGGGTCCCTAAACCAAGCAAAAACACCACCTTAGAATCATTTATAGACAATGTTAAAACGGATATACTTACAAATGTAAAAATAAACAATCAGACCTATGATAATTTAACACCTGATGAACGTGTGGCTTTGACAAATTTGAGAGATAATGACGACATTGTTATTAAACCTGCAGACAAAGGGAGTGCAGTTGTCGTCATGGACAAATCTAACTATGTCCAAGAGGCCATTCGCCAATTAGATGATGACCGGTTTTACAAAAAACTTAATTCGGACCCCACCCTCCAATTCAGCGAGGAAATAACAGAATGTTTAAAGGAAATGTGTGACAATAACATCATTGATATAGATACTTTCAAATATTTAAAACCTGAAAATTCAAAACCTGGGCGATTCTACCTGCTCCCTAAAATTCATAAACCTGGTAACCCAGGTAGACCAATCGTCTCAGCTAATGGTCATCCCACCGAAAAAATATCCGAATTCGTTGATTACTATCTTCGACCACATGTAGAAAACTTGCCATCTTTTATTAAAGATTCTACAGATTACTTACTAAAGATGCAGGATTTAAACCCTCTACCTGCCAATACTACTCTTGTCACTATGGATGTCACCTCTCTCTATACGAATATTCCCCATGCGGATGGTATTGAAGCATGTAGAGAAGTTTGGGACTCTCGATCTCCTAAAATTCCACCTACTGATTGCTTAGTTGAAATGCTTACTATGGTCTTGAAAAAGAACAACTTCACATTCCAAGGAGAACACTATTTACAGACAAATGGCACTGCTATGGGTACAAAAATGGCTCCATCTTATGCCAATATATTCATGGGTAAATTTGAAAAGCAACTGCTGGAGTACTCCATCGAAAAACCGCTTTCCTGGTATCGATTTATTGATGACGTTGACATGAAATGGGACAAGGGAGACCAAAAATTAGAAACTTTTATAACAAATGCTAACAATCAACACCCTACCATCAAATTCACCCATGAAACATCTAATTCCACCATAAACTTCCTTGATACATCTAGCACCCTCTCTGTAGGTATAATAAACACAGATATATACTCTAAACCTACAGATACTCATCAATACTTGTCGCCTGAAAGTTGCCATCCTCCACACTGCACGAAGAGCATTCCATACAGCCAAGCTCTCAGAATAAGGCGAATCTGCTCCTCTGAAGACACTGCAAAACAACGTCTGGGGCAGCTTAAAGGACATTTAAAAAGAAGGGGATATAAACACAAAAACATCAAAAATAGTTTTCGAAAAGCGGAATCCATCCCCAGAAGCAGTCTGCTAACTTACAAAAATAAACAGAAAAGTAAAAGAATCCCATGTGTGCTCACCTACCATCCATGCCTGAGAAATAGTTTCAAGACCATTCGTGATCATTGGACAGCAATCGAGAAACATTCGAAGTTATCCAAAATCTTTCCTGAGCCTCCCATGATTGCCTTCAAACAACCTAACAGCCTGAGAAATATACTTGTCCGTGCTGACCTTTCCAAACCTAACCATACTGTAGGTAATTGTCAGCCTTGTGGGGACAAGCGCTGCAAATGTTGCAACCAATTGCAGCATTCATCAACATTTCACAGTAAGACCACAGAAAAGACATACAAGATATTTTGCAATGTCAACTGCAAAAGCTCAAACGTGATTTACGTTCTTGAGTGTCCTAGATGTGGTCTCCAATATGTTGGTGAATCTATGCAGCCATTTCACAAACGCCTCAATGGCCACAGGAGTGACCTCACAAAAAAACCGTACATTCCTGTCAGCCAACATTTCAGGTTACCAGATCACAACCTGAAAGATTTTGATCACATGAAGATCCTTGTGATCGAACAGGATTGTACATGGCAAAATAGGCAAAGAGAAAATCGGGAGAGGTTTTGGATAAAAACACTGGGTGTCCTCCATCCAGATGGAATCAATAGAAAGAAATAATTAAATTTACAGTCTAGTGTTAATATTATTATATTCAGGATTTTGGATTAAAATCAATCGACAAAAAACTTACCTGTATTATTAGTGATCTATGTTTACACCTTATACATTATATCTCATTATTGTTAAAACTTTTGTCACCGAAGAAGGCCATTTGTTGAGCCGAAATATTTGCAATTATTGTATAATTTATATCATCTGTTCAGTTTTTCCATCTTTGTGCAATGATATTCAACACTTTTTAGTGTTTTATTTTCCATCTATTTATCGGTATTGTTACACAATCTTTCAGACTCATATATATATATATATATATATATATATATATATATATATAACACAGTATTCTTTAAATGGAATTGGATTACCTCCCTTACACTGCTTTTAAATCGTCAAAATATTCCTTTAACCAGAAAAACCCTTGTTTTCTCCCTTTTTTACCCTAATTGCTAAATGATTTGAGCCATAACCCCCATGACCATTCCTTAGCAATATGGAAACTTGTGGTATAATTTCAGAGAGATTTATACACTTACTAACAAGTTATTGACTGGAAACTTCAAAAATGCTTATTTGGACCCCTTTTTTGGCCCCTTATTCCAAAACATTTGGGACCAAAACACCCAAAATCAATCCCAACCTTCCTTTTGTGGATATAAACATTGTGTTAAAATTTTTATTGATTTCTATTTACTTATACTTTTAAAAGTTATTATCCGCAGACGACGCTGACGACGCAGAGGACGACGACATGATAGCATTATACTACTCAAGAAAAAATTTGCGGTCGTATAAAAAGTACAAGAAAGAGCACTTCGCTTCATTTATCAGGATCACAATAGCACATATGAAGACTTACTTTTAAAATAAAAAATGCTATCACTTAAAGTAAGACGCTTAAGAACCATGGCAATAGAGGTCTTGAGAACAGTCAATAATTAAAATCCAGTATACCTCCATGATCTTATAAATATTAAAAAAAATAATATATTCTTTCAGATACCAAAATTTAGCTGTAATACCTGACGTAAGAACAACAAGGTATGGCTTAAATCTTTCAGATATTCTGCTGCCAAACTATGGAATGAGTTGCCAAACCACTTTAGAACTAAAACATCTTTTAGCCAATTCAAGAGTCTAATAAACTCATGGAATGGGAACTCATGCCATTGCAATGCATGTGCTTAGTTTTTATTTTATGCTTTATGTTACAGCGTTAAAACATTATAGTGCTGCTGATTTGTGATTTTTTGCTTATCTTTTTTTATAATTTGTGATTGCTGTGCTTCCGTTTTTATGTTGCTTTTATCTTTGTGCTCATGCATGTGTATACTGTGTAGTATTTAAATTAGTGCAGCCTTAATGTGCATGAAATGTATGTTCTAAGTCTTTCATGTTTTAATATCAGTATTGTGTATGATTTTGTATAAAAGTAAATCATTCAAGGTCAAAGTACGGTCGTCAATACGGAGCCTTACACACCGAACAGCAAGCTAAAAAGGGCTCCAACATGACTAGTGTTAAATTATCTCCCATCGTGCAAGGGCTGTATAACCAGTCAAGGTGGTTAAAAACTTCCATTTGTTGTGTAAAACCATTCAAACAGGAAAACCAACGGTCTAATCTATATAAAACAAGAATGTGTCCTCAGTACACGGATGCCCCACTCGCACTATCATTTTCTAAGTTAAATGGACCGTGAAATTAGAGTACAAACTCTCATTTTGGCATTAAAATTAGAAAGATCGTATCATAGGGAACATGTGTACTAAGTTTCAAGTTGTTCGGACTTCAACTTCATCAAAAACTACCTTGACCAAAATTTTTAACCCAAAACGGGACAGACGGACGAACGAACAGACGCACAGACCAGAAAACATAATGCCCCTCTACTATCGTAGGTGGGGCATACAAACGATTAACAATATAGACTTATAAACCACATCAACTAACGACAGCCAAACAGTTTCCTGACTTATAACAGGTGCAAACAAACGCATCGAACACCGTATACCATCTTTAGATGCACTTTTTTTATGTCGTTTTCAACTGTCTGTATGAATTGTTTTGCTACAATCATTTGCCAATGGTATTTTGGTAGTTTCGTCCGAGTCGCAACGTTAGATATTGCTACTACCACGAAAAATAGCGTTAAGTAAATATTTGACGGGGAAAATTTTATAGAAATGCTGAACTAAATATTTCAAATTATACATGAAAATAAAGATTGATTCTTAAATTTTCACATGATGATAGAGAAAGAATAAAAATATAATATTCATAGGCTTAGGAAGACACAGATTATCGGCGAAAAACGTTTACTTAGCGTTGTCCAATGTAACAAACTCGAAAGATAAAACTCGAAAAATTCGCGAAATGTTCGCGCAACTCTTCGAAATTTTGCTTGAACATTCTATGACGTGATTTATTTCAGTATTGGTTAATTTTGTACTAAGTGTTAGCTCCCAAAATTCGAATTGAAAAATAAATTGAGCTACATATTCAATTCAAAACAATAGATTTGCAATGTCTTGCGGAAATGTCCGAGTTAAACTTTCATGCCTTCATAAAACTTTTACGGCCAAACAAACAGAGATTTGATTTCGTGAAGATTATTTTTCGGCTTTGATAACTATACCAATAAAAAGTACTTTTAAAGTTGAAGTTGGTACACCAAGTAGCATTAAGATTACAGGGTTATCTATAAAAAAAAATACGGATTAATGAAAATGTCTTGCAAGTTTGTCCGTTATCATAATTTGACGTAGCAACAATGCAAGCGTAATATGCTAGGGACGACATGAACTGCATTCGTGTGTTCCTTCCTCCACTAAATATAAATGTCCTGCTTTCAACAAAACGAAATGATGCACACATTACAAAAATACACATCTATAAGACGATCAAAAAGTAAGAAAACTTCAGTATCATAAGTATAAATAGTTATCAAAGGTACCAGGATTATAATTTAGTACGCCAGACGCGCGTTTCGTCTACATAAGACTCATCAGTGACGCTCATATCAAAATATTTATAAAGCCAAACAAGTATAAGCTATTGTATGTCACTGCTTGAATAAAATCATACTCGGGTTGAATATATATAATGCAGCAATATTCCTCCAAAAACACATAATTACTAGCAGTAAATTGAATATCCTATGTTAATTATAAAATCATATTGGATGTATATTCTCACGGCATTTATACTTGTGTGTTATACTTTGCATTTACCCAAAAAGGAAAGCAGGAAGAATTAGATAAAGCGCGTTTACAATTTAAGGTGGTACCCAACACTTTAACTAAAATTAATTTGGCTCGTTTAATTTTCTTAAAATTTTGACAAAGTATTTAATTTGACCCTTTTACCAAAATATAAAAATTTCAAAAAATTTGAACCAACCGTTTTATCAGAAAAATTACACTGGTTATATAGCAGTTTGACAAACACTTATACCACCTTAACGTAATTTTTCTGTTACACTAAATGGTAGCAATATCTGACGTTGCGTCTGACGTTTCCATCTGATATGTAGAGAATATCATATGGCTTATTCAATATCACATCCGTATCAACCCGAGACACCAATATAATCCCAAGAGCTCTGCTCGAGGGATTATATTGGTTGAGGGTTGATACGGTGTGTGATATTGAAAAAGTCATATCATATACACTTTATTATATACATATACTTCACTGAGATTTTTTTATGTGACATGACGTCATAGTTGATAAGGAGGTTTGAAATGACGTCATACAGATTATATGTTTGACATGACGTCATACAGATTAGGGGTTTGATAAAGCCTTTGCAACAGTGACTGCAATCGATGACGTGACGTCATACAGATTAAAGGTGTGATAAAGCCTTTGCAACCGTGCTGATATCGATATCATCACGGGTGGCTGATACAGCACGCTTGCCAATGATTGTATTACACATACAATTTATCTGTATTTACTACTAAGTATATAATAAATTTTTTTTTATCGTCCTTCCCTCCGCCTATATCACCCTGCTCTGTTGCTCCGTAATTTTTGTATCAAGACTTTAAAACGAGACCAGGCATTATCAGTGACGTCACAATGTGAGATGAGAAGTTATCAGCGAGGTCACAATGTGAGAGAAGTTATCAGCGACGTCACAATGCGAGAGGAGACGTTATCAAGCTTGCTTTTGTCAAGCGTAAAATTGTCTTATGTAGAAAGAAACGACCAGTAATAGAACGATAAAAAGATAATCGGGTTTTCTTCGTATAGATACGTAAAATATCAGCCGCTCGACACAATGTGAAACCATTTAACTCGTTCGCTACGCTCACTCGCCAAAAAGGTTCACATTGTGGCTCGGGGCTGATATTTTACGATATCAATGTGTAGAAAACCCGATAATCTATACTTCTTTTTTAGTTTTTGATTTAAATAAGTTCGTTAGTTGTTTCTTGTAAGTTGTTGCAAATTTGAATTCCTGGGCTAAACTTCTGGTACGGGTATTTGTTCAGTGCATTTTTCCCCCGATTTTGTTCATTTACAAAATTCGACTATCAGCACTGTTAAATTCATTCAGAGTTTACGTGTCAATACTTGAGATGATTTAGAATTTTCATCTCCTTTGGACACTACCCTATCGGAGTTTGTTGTTGTTGTTTTCATTTATTACCGGTCCAATTTTTGCACTGCATTTAAAATTTAAACAGGACGAGACGTCGTATTCTTTTCTTTACATTATTTTAACTGAAAAGTAGTTTGATTATCAATTTACAAGTTTGAGTAAAAAATATATATTTAGTATATACAATATCAGTAGAAAATTTCAACAAGATTACAAAATATTTCAGTGGCGTAGCTTGTATGTATGCTCAGATGCTAAAGCATCCACATCATTTTGATAAAAAAAAAAAAAAAAAAAGATTTGAAAAATAATGTGTTCGTAGGAGTTAAACATGTATCCAAATGTACTGACAAGGATGGAGATATGAGGATAACGTCCAATCATTTCGAAAGCAGTATGCGCTGTCTTTTATGTATGATCAATTAGTTTATGTAAACAAGATGTATCAATCGCAGAAAAGTGTTCTGACTTTCTGACTTTTTTTTGTGTAAAGTCTATGTCGTCAGCTAAGGCAAGCCCAGACAGAGGATGA